>NC_142588.1:87396656-87715137 GCF_965207765.1 Zootoca vivipara | reverse complement strand
GTACTATATATTGGGGGGGGATTTATTTGTAATGCATTTGGACACCCCTTGAAATATCATAATCATATTTTGCGTGGGGGTTTCTGAGACCAATGAGCAAAGTTTTTTTGTCTGTGTTTGGATACAAGTGCATCCCATTTGGAACCAAAAGAAGGGTACTGAACCTTTCAAAGCTGTACTGGTTTTAACCACTGATTTCAAAACTGAAATGGATTTTTTGTTTGTTTGTTTCCTTAGCATTTCTGAGCAATGACAGTACAAGTCTGCTACTCAATAATAATCCCACTTGCAATTTGGTGTTGCGTGTTTTTTCTACATAATAAACCTGCTTGCCCACTTTCCCCACATGTGCTCCTTTGGCCCATCTTAACTCTTTCTCTCCTCTGCATCTTCTTGGGAACATTTCCAGCATTGCACAGTTGTTTATTTAGCAAGCCTTTAGTGCTTTAGTGGATACCATTTGGAATGGATATTTACCTTCTTTCTCAAGTCCTGACTCAAGAGAACAGTGGATCATTTTACCTTGTCTTTACTTTGGGTGTTCTGTCAGTTTGAGGCAAGACCAAAACTGATGTTTTCTCTCCCCCACTCCTCTAAATAGCTTTGTTACCCTCCTGCTCTCCAACCCCTGCAAATGCACCAACATTCAAATTTTGGTTTGATACATTTGACTGACAACTTTTAAAAAAACCAAAACCCTCTGTAAGCACTTTCAAAAAGGGCTACAGAATGCTGAGCAAGACTGAAGGGTGCATTTCGTGAACTGGAGAATGTTGTTATAACATCTGATGTGGATTCTTGACGCCACGCAGACCCTTGCTCCCGTTACTGGTAATTCCTGTCGTCCGAAAAATGGGCCCCTGCGCCTGTTAGCAGATGAAACGCAACTGCACTGTTCTGAAAGGATTACGTAGTGGAAATAATAAATCCAAAAGTGTTGCTTGCTTTGCTGTGTTATGGCAGCCTTTCAAGCGGCAGTGAATGTTTTTGAGCCAACTTGCCCACCAAGCTCATGAATGTATGCCTTTATGACTGTTCCTCTTGTGCGACTGGTTGGATAGGACAAACCCTGCATGGGAATGATCTGGTGCAGATATGGCACTTACGCCTCAAAGCAGCATGCTTTGTTTCAATGATGGCAGCCACTGCCACTCATTAAATGTATGGAAACCAGACTGTGCCTACAGAAGGGATAATGAACAAGTGAAAGGGGCCATAGGCAATGGGGGCTGGTTGGTGCATTAGGGCTATTGGGGTGCTGCCCCACCAACCTCAGTCTATTCTCAACTAGCCCCCACTTATTAACTATTGGGGCTAATATTAGAACCTGGTATACTAAAGTTTGGGATATTGCTCTTCTAGAGAAATTAACAGGCAAAATAAGAGTAACCAGGGGCCATTTCAGTTCACTTTTATTTCATTTGTACGTAAACAGGAACACGGTCTAGAACCACCTCTTGCTTATGAGTGGATTTGGTTAATGAGTTACATATAGCATAAACTTGATGTTGTGATTATGTGGCCACCTTGCAGCCCTCAGAACCTGTGGATTTTGTGTTCTCTTACATATGCTTCATAGTTTATTTTGTGTACGGATAAGGATGGTTTGGGTGGCGCTGTGGGTTAAACCACAGAGCCTAGGGCTTGCCGATCAGAAGGTCGGCGGTTCGAATCCCTGCGACAGGGTGAGCTCCCGTTGCTCGGTCCTTGCTCCTGCCAACCTAGCTGTTTGAAAGCACGTCAAAGTGCAAGTACCTAGATAAAGTGCAAGATACCTTCTGGCGGGAAGGTAAACGGCGTTTCTGTGTGCTGCTCTGGTTTGCCAGAAGCGGCTTAGTCATGCTGTAAGCCGGCTCCCTCGGCCAGTAAAGTGAGATGAGCGCCGCAACCCCAGAGTCGTCCGCGACTGGACCTAATGGTCAGGGGTCCCTTTACAAGGACGGTTGCTGGTTTGACGATATCCTGGGGCTGAGAACTGTTTTGTAGATCCGAAAAGCTCATAAAAAGTATACCGAAACCAGGTGATGCCTGCAGAAGGGATAGAGAACCAGCAGGAGGAGACCTCAACGTGGAGGAGGGTGGGGACAAAACCAGAGTTAGTTGACTCTGCCTGCCATTGGCTCCGGCTCCACCTACCGTTTGGTCTCCCCAACTTCTGCCCAATCATTCTCATTGTTCAACAGCCGCCACTGGCCATACTGTAGGTCTCTCCAGGTAGGGTGCCTGGAGCCTTGGGGAGCTGCTGCCTATCCGGGTAGATTATACTGGTCTGACTTCCTAAGTTTCTAGGCCTCTGATGTTCTCTCAGAAAGCCTATCCAGTCTCACTAGCTCCTGGAGAAGGGTAGACTTGTGACCCAGCAAGGGGAGCTGGCTGAGGGAAGCAGTGGTTGCCCGAGACTCGCAAAGCAAGTCTTGCAAAGCCCGAGACTGCCCTGCTTCGAACCCGGAGCAGATGCAAACAGACTGTCAGAAAATGATTGATCAACCTCGTGTGCAATTCACCCGACAGGGATCAGAAGGAGAAAAACTTCTGCAGAGCCACGTAATGTGAGTTAATGAAATCATATTTAACTAAGGGTGTGTATTTAGACTTGATCTTACCTTGGTGACTTAGCCATTAGTAGGAATTCATTGTTTACTTTCAGGATTCTTATCAGGACTTAGCCTGTATTTGCACGTGATTCCTCCTCCTCCTCCAGCTCCCACCACCCCCTGCAAAAAAAAGGGGGGGAGGGAAGGAGAGAAGAAAGTAATAAATGAAAACACAGCACGATCACGGCAGGCAGCTAAGCACAATTATCTAATCTGTTTAAAATGGTTATGATTTCTTTGCTGTTTGAAGCTGCTTCATAGTTCCCTCTTTAGGAAAAGTGATAAAAACCGTAGTCAAAGCGGAGCATCATGTTTGGCGAGTCCCCGCAAATGACAAAGGGGCATGGGAGGCAGGCTAGAAATTTAGAGGATGTTATGACTTATGCAGACCAATTTGTCTACCCTTTGGGGTTTTGCCCTTCATTTGGATCTCCTAGATTCTAATGGATCACAAAAAGGGCACAATCATAGAGAATTGTACCCTTCAAAGGAGGTTTGGGGGCAAATTTCTGCAACAGAGGTCTGCCTCTGGTAAGTGGAGATGGGCAAATCTGTCACTTTTGGTTTCTTCTTAACTTCTTACTTCTCCCGACTTGAGTTTAACTGGCCACATTTCTGCACCAGTTTGTTTTTGAAACTTGTCATTAAAATTTGTTAGTATTTTGGTGTGAGTTTCTCCCATTTCCCCCATTGCAATAGCACTTTATATCTCCCATTTTCACCAACATGTGTACTTTTATGAACGCTTTCCCTCCAGTATATATTTTCGAAGGCACATTTTGGTTGGGGAACCTGCATCAGAAAGTTTGGAGTAGTTTGCGAATTTCAAAGGGCACCTGCATTTCAATCCACACATTGATTCTGGAGGTGTGAATTAGGTAGGTTTGCATTGAAATGTGAACTAAATTGAATTCTTCTCCTCTCTACCCCTCACCCCACAATCCTTACTGGCTACTAGCCAAGGTAGCTTTATGCAGCCCCTGGGATCGGAGGCAATATGCCAATGAAGACCAGATACTGGGGAGCTGCAGGAGGAAAAGCTGTGGTCTTCAGGCCCTGCCTGTGGACTTTCCATAGACAACCGTTTGACTGCTGAGTGAAATAGGGTAGGAGACTATGGGGGCCCATTGATCTGTCCCAGCAGGGTTCTTGTGGTCTTAAAACAGAAATGTTGAATTTTTGGCAACTAAAGAGGCTTGGGGGAAATAGAAAAGTCTTCATCCAGTTCACCAGTCAAAGCTCCCTGGGGAAGGAATTCCACCAGAGAGGCACCACAATGCTTGCGGTGTAGGCAACCAGCACCAATCAGAGGAGTAGGAGAAGAGGAGGAGGAGGAGGAGGAGGAGGAGGAGGAGGAGGAGTTTGGATTTGATATCCTGCATTATCACTACCCGAAGGAGTCTCAAAGCAGCTAACAATCTCCTTTCCCTTCCTCCCCCACAACAAACACTCTGTGAGGTGAGTGGGGCTGAGAGACTTCAGAGAAGTGTGACTAGCCCAAGGTCACCCAGCAGCTGCATGTGGAGGAGCGGAGACGCGAACCCGGTTCCCCAGATTAGGAGTCTACCGCTCTTAACCACTACACCACATTGCTGTCATGTGGCCAACCAAAGGACACTATATCGTGGGCTCCCTCAAAGGGGTTAGAGCAGGCATCCCCAAACTCAGCCCTCCAGATGTTTTGGGACTACAATTCCCATCATCCCTGATCCTTAGCTAGGGATGGTGGGAGTTGTAGTCCCAAAACATCTGGAGGGCCGAGTTTGGGTATGCCTGGGTTAGAGAGTTGAATGGTTTTCTTGTATATATATAATTATAAGTGGTATTCAAATTCTTTTAAATAAATAAAGGAAATGAATAAGCCCAGGTAACATATTATGCTTATTAACAGGGTTCCATACAGCTCCCTGGCCAGGTTATAAAAATGCAAGTCTGCGGCCAGACCCCTAGTCAAGGGAGGGAAGCAGGGAAGGGGAAGTCTGAAGGTTCCCATGTTGTTAAGTGTGGGGGTAGCACACTTGTACAACCCCACATCACAACACACACAGGGCCTGAGCCTCGGCATGTGTGACTAGCATGATGGAGCCATACTGGTCCACATAGGAGTCAACTCCTAGGGCTGAGGTCCCTTCAAGGCCCCCAATAAAATATTTGAGGGGGCTGGGCCGTCCCAAAATTCATGAACATTGCCATTCATATGGTATGCATGCACCATGTATTGTGATCGATTACACAAGGCAGGGTTTACCTGCCCCCCCCCCCCGGCAAATCTTTTATTCAAGTTGGCACCCTTGCTGGCACAGCAGCTGTTTTAAGTGCAGAAGGTTCAACCCCCAGCTTCTCCAAGTAGGGCTAGAAGGGACTCATGCCTTTAACCCTAGAGAGCTGCCAGTGTAGACAAGACTGAGCTATATGGACCAATGGTCTGATCCATCAGTATTAGGCAGCATGCACAGAATTTCCCTCTGTTTTCTGCATCACCCACCCAATCTCAAGCAGGATCTCGATGAAGAGCTGGAAATTCTATGGAAATCCTGCTGGCAGCGGGGCTTTCGGACACAATTCTCATGGGTTTCATGTTGCCCGTCCTTTGTGCATGCTCAATTACACCTGAGTTTCATACTGAAGAGGCTCGCTCGTCTGCGGCTGGTCCCGAGAGAATTGTACGATCCTGTTTCTTTTGCTTGAAATGTCAGGGCAGTTGTGTTCATAGTTCACGTCTCCTTTGCTAACAAAACTCTTGGATGTGGAGTCGTGCGCTGCACAAACGATACAAACAAGAGTCCACGATGATACACACAAACACAGAGGATAAAGGAAACTCAAACACAAGGAACAGAATCTTTTCTCTGCCAACAATGAACGGACGGCCTGACCTATGCAAGGGGACATGTAGAGGAAAACACCAGTGGATGGCTTAGGAAAACAGACTCAACAGCAGAGTTTTGTTCATAACTTCTTGATTCTAACTCCTCCAAACACTTGAATTCTAAGCTTCATCCTCTTCAAGTTACTTTGAAATTCTGAGATGATTCTAATTTTTGTAGCCTAATCCAGCCAACGGTATGTCTTTCAGATGTGACACATACCTGGAATTCAATGAGGGGTGTGTGTGTGTGTGTGTGTGTGTGTGTGTGTATGTACTCACAGACTGTCCCCTATCAAAGACAGCATATAGTGCATAGCTGCCAAGTACCCCATTTTCTCTGGGAAAACCCCGATTTTACTTACCTTTTCCCGGTGGTCCCCCATATCACTTCGTCTCCCGTTTTTCTCCATTATTTTCTCCTGCCGGCGGCCTTTTTTTTTTCTTTCCGATTTGCATAGACGCGACTTCCGGTGTTGGCGGCGGCCATTTTTTGTGCCCTTCCGGAGCGACACCGGAAGTTGCGTCGACGCACTTCCTGACATGCGTACAAGCGACTTTTGAAGCCGGCAGTGGCCATTTTTTGTGCCCGTAGAAGGGCAAAGCGACATCGGAAGTTACGTCAACGCAACTTCCGGTGTCACACGGCTGCCAGTCCCAGATTCTGCAGTCCGGGACTTGGAAGGTAAGCATATAGTGTGACATACCAAGTGTACTAAATACCATTGCATGCCATCTATCAAGCAGTGTCAAATAAGTGGAATGATATACGTGTTTACTCGGAGGTAAGCCCCATGGAGTGTAAAGGGACCTAACTTCCCAGTTGAGTGAGAATAGGGCAACAGCTTAAATGTTATGACATGTTAGTTCTCAGCAAGCAGATGATAAACCATCAGCTTATGAAATAAAATATAACTATAAAATATTCTGTGAGTGCCTGGCTAATATTTATTTCTTCATTTATTTCCCTTACCTTCCTAACCCGATCGCTCATCCCACTTGGGTTCCCAACCTGGCTATTCTCTGAGTATTTGAACACACAGATGCTATTGATCAGAATTCACAGAGGAGAACTTTGGGGAACAAATCTGCTTCACTTCAAGTTGAAATACTTGAATAATGGGATGGTAGTCAACTGTGTTTTACTTAGAGTAGACCCATTGAAATGAATGTATGCGGTTACTGCCTCTGACTGTGGAGGCACAGCAGAGGCGTACTTACTGAACTCAAGGGAGCCTGCTTCAGAATAGGCATAGGATTGCACTCATAGCTCTTTGGGATCTTTCAGAATGATGTACAACAAGCAGCAGCAGCAGCAACAGCGAATAGAGCATACACTTCTGAAGGATCGCAAAAACAAGGCAGAATGATGTTACCTGACAAAGAAAAAGATGGATATTGTCTTTAGGCAGACACGCCCTCGAGGGTGTTATCACTCATAAATCAGAAGATAAATCAAATGAATTGCGTGTGCCAGAAGCTGTCAATCACTGCCAGCGAAAATTCTACTGTTACTTGCCAAGTGAAATTCAGAAAGCCGGGGGAAAGAAGGGGTGGATATTCATGCCACCATGCTGAACACAGCTTGGAGTTTGAATCATCAGTGGTAATGCTTCTACATTGCCAGGGTTTGCCCTTGCTTAGCGGCAGTTCAGTATGCATTTTGTATTGTGTTTGTCTGCTTTTCTTGCTTGTTTTGAAAACTTTTAAATGGTTATTTTAATTGCACTGCTCGCCCCTTGAGGGACATCAGTGTACAAATGTATTAAATGGAATGAAATGAGCTGGAAGTTCACCTGTGCTGGGAAAGGGGGAGTGGCTCAGGAAGGCAGGTGTGTGAAGTGACAGGCAAATCAATCACACCCCCATATAATTGCCTTTTTTAAAGGAAAAATGTGAATAAATTGAAGATTCATCTCTTGGAGGTGGGCTCGCTGTGATAACTGGAAGTGCAACCCCCATTTTCTGAGGCATATTCTTTTATCAAATTGTGTCGGTTACAGACAGGTGAGGCTGCGTTAATTTTGTAGTGCGTTTTTCAAACTTGTACTGAGGTAATCTAGATCCTGCTGTAAAAGCTGGATTCTGTGCACTGCAGAAATTCTGTGCACTGAAGAAATTATGCAGATTAGATGACACTTGCCTATTCATCTTTCCTTCGCATAACATATTCTGCTTCTGGGCATCATGAAGAGATGGAACAATGGCCTTAGAGAGCATGGAAACCCCACAGGGTGATCTCAGAAATCCTAGAAGTCTTTTCAAGATGTGGACATTTTGCCATGCCCACCAGAGGTACTGCCTTGGGCTAAAGATGTGGTGGGGGTGGAGAGACACCAGGAGGAGACATGTCATCGGGAGGAAGCCTTCCCCAATGCTGTGCGGCTCCAATGGCCGTGGCTCCTCCTCTCTCATGCTCAGGAGGAGCCTCTCTTTGATGCTGCACTGCGCTTGGCTCGGTGGTTCGGCCTTCTCTGCCCCCTCCCTATTGGGGGGCTGAACCCCCTGCTAAGGAACATTGAGGGCCCTGACACCTCTACCCCCCAGAGAGTTGGCGCACCTGATGCCCACATATTAGTTAAAGCAGGGGTGCAGTAGCTTTTTCAGACCAGGGGCCTCATTCCTTTCTGAGCAGCCTCCCAGGGGCCACATGTGAGTGGTGGGCAGGGCCAAAGGAAAAGAGGGAGGACCAAAGGGTGTAAATTTCACCTTTGCACAGTAGGCTAGTTTATACCTGCACTCAGATGCCCCTCTCTATCCTCCACCCAGGCAAGAAAGAGTGCCAAGGTGCATTCTAGCCAGGCAAATATATATACAGGAAGGTGCAAAGCAGGTTCGGTGAGACGATTAGCTTAGAAAAAGTGGGTGTGGCTAAGAAGGAGGTGTGGCCTGGGGAGAGTCGTGAGACCCAGGCAGAGAGGCCTGAAAGGTGGAATTTGGCTCCCGGGACTCAGGTCACACACCTGGGGTTAAAGCCTATTTCTGCAGCCATATGGGCTAGAAACCTATTTTCTAGAAACAAATACGGTAGAAGCCAGGATCCTCAGGATGTTGCATGTCAGATCCAGTGACAAATGCTGCACCTGCAGATTTCCTGTGGTTGCCAGTCCTGGCAAGAGCAGTTGTATGTCACTACCATGTCCTGTCAGTGAATGTTCCTGCAAATGACCTCCAATTGCTCAGTGTCTAAGGTTGAAATGCTGAGTCACTCACCCCATAAAGGCCACTGGTCTCACCCATTTATCCTGGCAAACTCGCACTAGAGATCTAACTTCAGCATCTATTTTATTTACACATGCCCCCCCAATTTAGCCATCAAAGAGCCATTATCCGAGGCTAGTCAAACAAATTGTCAGGTCATTGATGTACCTGACTTTGTGGAACATCTGCGAATGTGTATTTGGGAAGAGATACAAGCGCCTTTAGGAGTATTTTGAAGTTAGCTGGCAAATCAGCTACCCCAGTCAAAAGATATCTCCCATTACAGATGATATAATGACTTTTGGTTTGCTTAAAGCCGAGGAAACATTGACACAGCGATTAAGAGGGGGGAGGGGGGAATAAGTTGTGAAGGGGCAAGGGGGGAAGGAACAGAGAGAGAGAGAAAAGAGAGAGAGAGAGTTACTTTATACCACCTGAATTCTGGTTGTTCCTGGGGCCTAGACCCTCGTCTTATTTGAGGAAAGATTAGCTTGACAAATTGGATAAACATTTTATGCATGACAGGACGCTGATGGAGAGCCCGTTCTGCAAGCACACCTGTTGGTAGTTTGCTTAGCGTGTGACCAAGGTGTTCAGCTAGCCCTAAGTCCTCCCATGTTGCTGTGTTTACTGTTGGACAGGTATGGGCAGATCCGAGCTCTAGGCCTTGGTAACAGTTGCTGCAATCTTTTGCCAGTGACTTTTTTAAAAAAAACACCTCATTTTTAAAAACTAGACTAGGCCACAGAAGTTTTCATTTAAGGAGGACTGCTGTCCGATAAGCAGAGAAAATTGCAAATACAATAATACTCATAATGCAATGACATTTGCCACCTCCCAGGGGCCAGGGGGTTTGGCTGCTTGTATGTATATTATCCTCCTGAGAAGACCTTTGCCGTTAGGCCATTCTGCTCAAGAGACACTTAACAAAAGAACGATTCTGTAATTAATTTATGGGATTCACTGCCACAAGATGTGGTGATATCCACTAATTGGGACAGCTTTAAAAGGGGATTAAATAAGTAAAATGAGGAGCATAAAGCTATCCATGACTACCCCCTCATGATGGCTCCAGAATTTGAAGCATTATCCTGCTGAATACTTGGAAAACACCAGTGTGACAAGGCTGTTGCTCTCATTTCTTCTCTGAATACTTCGCAGAGGCATCTGATTGGCCACTGTGGAGAAAAGGCTGCTGGTCTAGGTGGACCACTGCACTGTTTGGATCCATTGGGAATCTTCTTATATTCTTACAGACTGGATGGAGTGGTTTCAGTGATTTATTTGAGTGACTTTGATGGTGCTTTTCAAGATCATATCCTTCCAAAGAAATGCTCTCCCTATGGAGTTTTGCTCGGTGCCAACCAACTTTTTGGTTTAACATGTTGAGTTAAGGACCTTCCATGTTCACTCAAGCTCCAAAATGCTGGACAATTACATCTGTCAAGGGTCACACCCTTCACAGATGCATTAATTAGACACTCGTGATATGATAGGATGTACTGTGGCTAATTCTACCTTCCCTGCTACCTTGAAGCTGGACAGAAGTCGGTGTAAGAGTGGTGGACCTTAATCCCAGATTTTTCTATTCACTGTCATACATACATACTTACCTGCAGTCCGTGCAACTGAAGCTATTGTTTATTTACGTTAGCCCTAGTGATCGGAAAGTGCAAAAAGACTGTCCAGGCAAGAGCAGGGATGGGATGCTATCAAAAAGGTTCATCAGCTTTCAGAAGTAGTTGGCCTCTTACATCCTGGCCTCCGGGCATGATTAGGCACAGAGAGTTGTTCCTACAATGTAATCCCCCGACCTTGTGTTTCATTAGTTGAGTGTGCAGTCACTCAGTATTCTGCTGGGGGGATTTAAATTTGACTGAACCATTTTACAGAGCTAGATTAGTTCTGCTTTTTAAGAAAAGGCACTGATTTTGTTGTGCTTTTTTGAAATTGCTTTTAATATTTATGTGGGAAAGTTTCCTGCTTGCATTCCTGTATCTTTGAAAGATGAGCACAACTCAAGGCCAGGCACAATTTATATATTTAAATCTGGTAAACTCAAGTTGCCCACTTAGTATGAATCTGGCCTATGCCATTGTAGTCCAAATGTTTCACAATGGGTCCGACGTATGGAAATATTCAGCCCATATGGAAATATTCAGCATGTCCTAGGAAATATTTCATGAATGGAGGGGAGGATTCAGTTGGTGTTGAGTTGTGCTCAGGGACTATTATGGACAAGTTAAATGGTAAGAACTGCTGAATAAAACAGAGAAATGCAAATCTGCTGTTGAGTCCCAAAATTCATGATTAAAATTTAGCACAGAGTGAAGCCACCTTTCAATGTTAAATCCCCTTTCAGAAAATTATTGGAAAGTCTGCAATTTCCCTTCAAGACTATATCCATGTTCATCCTTATCAACAGCCTGTGCTGTGAAATCCAGTCCTCAGATAATGAATGGGGGAGGTGTCAGCCATGCTGCACAAAGGGTAGACTCGTGGTGAACACATGGCTGCTTGCCTTTAAGGAAAAAATGTTTAAAAGTAGGGTAGACAGCATCCATAGAGGATATCACTCACCAAGAGGGGACAGCAATGTTTTGACAAGAAAGGGATTTAAAAAGGGGGCAACCATGTGATAAGGTGCGGGGGTTGTTTTGTTCTTGTTCTTATTATGTACTTTGTGGTTTTATTCTGTAGTATCCTGTGAACAGCCGTGAGATCCTGAGATGAAGGGCTGTATATGAAATAAATAAATAAATAAATAAATAAATAAATAAATAAATAAGTTTAAAACAGTGGCATACAGTGGTACCTCTGGTTAAGAACTTAATTCATTCCAGAGGTCTGTTCTTAACCTGAAACTCTTCTTAACCTGAAGCACCACTTTAGCTAATGGGGCCTCCTGCTGCCGCCAGAGCACGATTTCTGTTCTCATCCTGAAGCAAAGTTCTTAACCTGAGGTACTATTTCTGGGTTAGTGCAGTTTGTAACCTGAAGCGTTTGTAACCCGAGGTACCCCTGTACTTTATGGATGGTGCTTATAGAAGTGCCCTCCAGCACTAGTCATTTTTAAGACCTTGCAGAGCAGTCTTATAAGTGAGCTCCATTCAGTTCAGTGGCACAAACTCCCAAGTAAGTGGGGTATAGGACTGCAACCTCAACCTTGGCTGCCCAGGCTACTGATCTGAAACAGTCCCATCAGAGAAGCTAACCTCATGATGGTAATTTCCCTGGCCTATCACCCAGGAAAGCTTCAGTGTGCAAACCACTGGTGAGATGATTTGTAGAATGAAATAAAGGAAATACCACACCCATCATGCACCTCAAAAGTAAGGTAGACACAGCAGAGACCCTGTACCCCATCCTTGAGGAGCTCATCTTTTTTTCTCTCTCCCTTTCCCTAATTTTTGAATGCAATTTCTTGTCTCATTAGTTGATGGAGAATGGTGAAATAAAATTTCAGGATGAATTTTCAACACGCCACTGTTCAAAACCGTACTGAGCGATTTTGCTGCTGTTATCAGAATTCTTCCTCCTCCCCTTGAAACTCCTCAAATGTTCCACCTGAACAGGAATTGCTTGCATTCACCTCAAAATTTCATTTCAATTGCAATATGGCTGCGAGCAACTTTATTTCATACCTAGGCATGAAATGAACCACTGGAGTCCTCTGGCAACCCAAATCCACACAATTAAATGTCAAACTGTGGATTTGTGGCAAAAAGAAGCTCACAAAAAGGCAAGGTTTCCATCCCACCTCCAGATAGAAGCACTCCTTTAAAGCACATGTCCTGAAAACAAAATCATTTAACCAAAGTTTGATGTAATCAACGAAATCACTTCACTTTTTGAAAAATTGTTTTTCTTGTGCATAAGGCTGTGTCTTTCAAATAATCCACAAGCAAATAGCTCTATTCCGTAGATGAGAAATTATAAAAGACCATGTAATCAGCTGACAAAGGCACTAAAAACAACTCCAGAGGAAACGCTTAGCTGTTCTTACAAAGTCACAATGCTCTGTTCTGTTTTCTCCGCCTACTCTTTAAGTGTACACTCCTGACATTTCTTGCCTCACAACTGGACTTTATGAATGAGACCCGGGGGATGTTTTCTGGTAAAGAATCATAAAGGGAAGGAATTACAGTATTACTGAGGAGTGAGCTGGTTTTCCAGTTGCTACCCAGATCTGAATGAGTAAGAAGAGCGTTGGTTTTCTCCCAGTGGCAACAAATGCATGAATCAGTTTTCTAACGCTGAATTGTTACAGAAAGCTCGGATGAGCCAGCTAGCTAAGCTGAAGGAGCTATCAACACCCAAAATAAATGGCAGTGTTATATTTAGCTTTGATGGTTTTTCTGAAGTCCTGTTATGTGCAGCTGAAGGTTTGGGAATTTATCCAAAGTCTATAGAAGCTACTTCAGGCCCAACAATTGATCTGGGAAGATGACAAAATAGGCAGCCTTTGGTTTCCACTTCCAGGTTTGCCAAAGCGGCTGCAACAATCTGCCCTGGTCTATTTGTATTTATGTGAGTGCACACGAAGTTTTAAATGTCCCCCTTTTCTTAACCATGTAGCTGCACATATATGAGCATAAAGCAAAATCACATCCTATTTTTTTAAGATGTTTGTTCAAGTATAGCACTTTTTTATTTTGAAAAATGTCTACAAACTACATAATAAAAACAAACCCTTGCATCAATGTACATAAAACAAAATAAAATTACCCATAGCACAGATCAGAAAACAAGCATACGTAGCTAAATTAACCATGTGGATAGGCTTTGCTGAAATGAGAAGAAACGCTTTAAAGTAGGTATTCTAAAGCAACATTACATGCCAAGGGTAGGTTCTCTGGCGGTGTGAATACTTGGACAATATTCAAGCTTCAGCAGCATCATTTGTCACCATCTGATCTATAGCAGTCAGTATTTTGTGATATTGTCGAGTACTGACTGCTACATATGAGATGGCATATGAGATCAAATGTTGACAGTATCTGACAGAAGAAGGGCATTCTGAATCAGCAGCTAGCTGCTCTGAACCAGTAGCTAGCACACTAGACTTTGTCTGTACATCTGTACGTTTGTTCATTCGTAGAAACCAGTAAAAAGAGATTTGGGCTTTTCATGTTAAATTTCAGTTCAAAATTTCTGACATCAAAAATCTGGATTTCAAAATCTGGAAAATGCACCTGATTTTTAAGTTTGACAACAACAACAAAATCATTACAGCTACCCTCTGTTGTGTAAACCAGCCCTCGGGGGACCAATTTGAGTCACCCTGAATCTATTTTGTGTAGCTGTTTAAATGATGAATTTGGGAGGGGGGGTTCCTAATTTGAATTCTAAAGATTCTCAAAGAAGGGGGGGGGGACCTTACCAAAGATTTCTTCTACAAATCTTCTCAACGGGGGACACCTTGGGGGAATTTGCCCAACACACAAAAGATCTCCCACAGTTAAGGAAATCATGCAAATTATTTCTTCTTTTTCACCTCTGTGTGCTGACCTTTTGACCCTCAAACAGAGCACATCTTTGCAAAGCTGCTCTTGTAGATTTACTTATGCTGACGTATTGGTAAAGAGTGGCAATGAAAAAGAGAAAGGGGAGACAGGCACAAAATGCAGTGTGAACATATTATTTCTGGGGGAAATGTGGGAAGACCTAGGAGAAGGTCTCGCACTCTACACAGGCATGGGTAATTTGCAGGCAAGTAGCCAGGAGATGAGAAGGATAGGGGATGGGTATAATCTGTTCTGAGTAATGGCCACTGTACAGTGAAGCCGAAGAAGGAAGAGGGTTGTGCTGATTCCTGTGCTCAAACAGGGAAGGGTTGGAGCTTGGTGGTAGAGCAACTGCTTTGTATGCAGAAGGTTCCAGGTTCAATCCTGAGCATCTCCAGGCAGGGCTGGGAGTTACTTACACCAGACAACCCTGCTGTCAATCAGTGTGTAGACAATGGCCTGACTTGTGTAAGTCCTACATCGCTATGCCCTTAGGAGAATGGATCATGCCCATCAAATATTGCCATCTGTGAAAACTCTCCCAGACTTGCAAACTGAAAGTGTTCCTAGTGCCATTGCTCTCTGGCTTTACAATAATCCCACAAACTTGCTGGATCACTTTGGCAGTGACGAAAGAGAGGGTAATAGGATCTGGGTTGGCCCTGGTGGTTTGATCACGGCTTCTGCAGCTACCGTTGGTGACTCGCTCAAAGACTGTGCAGCAGTAACAAAGAGGATAGGAAACTGAAGGGGAACTCTCCGAAAAGCAAGGAATATTCAGAAGGGCAGTTTTTATTCTAAAAAAAATCAGGAGAAGTTCTCCTGCCATATCACTGCCTTTCTGCTACCTTCCTCTGATGTGCTATTCATCAACACTGTGTACACATGTAGGCGTGCATGTTTAGCCTGTTCCTAGTCCACAAATACCTGCCTTTGCACCTGGATGCCTTCAGAGAAGCAGGTGAACCCTTTCCAAATATTTGGCACAGAAGTTAAGCTTATCGTGGATATCATCATGACCCTGAGTATGTGTTCAAACACTGAGGCTTTGGGTGTCTCCACAGTGATGTGCAACTCAGCGTGCTGAGGAAGACCCAGCCATAATCAAGAACCAAGCAAAGCCCTGTCGTCGCAACGTGTTTAATGAAAATGATCCCATGCCCAAGTATAAGATACGTAGGCTCTGAAGATGCAAGATGACCATTCCTTAAATCTGGCATGAATTAGGCATTACAAGAATAAATCAGTTGGCCTTTGGAATCCACGGCAACAGCCAAATTGGTGGTTAGAGAAGCAGAGCTGGACTGAGAAGACCTGTTGTCAAGTCCCTGCTCAAGTAGAAAATGCCAGGGCCAGCTCAATTATTGGGTAGAATAAATCAGTGCCTCAAGCAGTTGATACTGGCACCCTTAAATATTCTGTGTTATTTAATTCAATTTATATGTGTGTGTGTTGGAAGCCACCCAGAGTGGCTGGGGCAACCCAGTCAGATGGGAGGCATTTAAATAATAAATTGTTGTTGTTGTTGTTTGTATACATGCACACACTTGCACGCAAACACACATTTGGGTGTGCATGCAGAGACAACTCAATATATTTTCATGCTTTAGGCAGACTGTTCAAATGGCATCCCACTTCTTCATATTGGTGATATTAAAACCCTATTCCAGGGATGTGGACTCTCAAGCCTGGGGTTGAAATGCGGCCCTCTGTGTCTCTCCACCTGGCCCTTGGAATGCTTCCCAAGCCACATGCCTCCGTGGCCCTGTTTCACAGCCCAAATGGTGTTGTCTGGCTGAAATTTATCCTTGCCTGGATGGAAGCTTTGGGGAGGAAGGGGGTGCATGAGCACGTGTAGAAACTAGCCTATACTACAAAAGTGAAATTTGCATTCATTGCTCCTCCTATTTTTGCCTCTTGCCCTGCCTGCCTCTGGCTTGTGGCCCCTGGAAGGTTGCTCAGAAGGGAATACGGACCCATTCAGTCACTCATTCCCTCCTCACATTACCACTGCTTACTGCCCCTGACCCACCTCTCGTCGCCCTCTCTGCTCTTCACACGTTAGAGGAGCTCTGGAGCTCTGCTGCCTTCATCCAGTAGACAATACTGAGCAAGGTGGACCCACAGCCTGTTGCGGGAGACAGAGAACTTCCTCTGCTTGTACCATTGTTCCAGTTCTGAAGTTGATGTGACAGCTATTCATTCATTCGTTCATTCATTCATTCATTTAATGAAATTTATATGCCACAAGTTTGGGGGGGGGGGACCTCAGGGTAGTTCCTAAAGTGGCTTCATGTTCTTAAAGCAGTAAAAATATGTTTGGGTTCAATAAGAAAGTAAGTATTGTAGTGTGTGTGTGTGTGTGTGTGTGTGTGTGTGTGTGTGTGTGTATATATATATATATATATATATATATATATATATATATATATATAGTTGTTCTTGTTGTTTAGTCGTTTAGTTGTGTCCGACTCTTCGTGACCCCATGGACCCCATGGACCAGAGCACGCCAGGCACTCCTGTCTTCCACTGCCTCCCACAGTTTGGTCAGACTCATGTTCGTAGCTTCGAGAACACTGTCCAACCATCTTGTCCTCTGTCGTCCCCTTCTCCTTGTGCCCTCAATCTTTCCCAACATCAGGGTCTTTTCCAAGGATTCTTCTCTTCTCATGAGGTGGCCAAAGTATTGGAGCCTCAGCTTCACGATTTGTCCTTCCAGTGAGCACTCAGGGCTGATTTCATTCAGAATGGATAGGTTTGATATTCTTGCAGTCCATGGGACTCTCAAGAGTCTCCTCTAGCACCATAATTCAAAAGCACCAATATATATATATATATTCACATTTCCCCCCCCCCAAAAAATTTAAATTTATTTGTTTGTTTCGGGGGGGATGAGTTGGGGTTTTTGCTTGCATAGCTTCAGAATGCCTGGAAATTCTACCTCTCCAAGTTCTGAGGCCAGTCCTGGGTAGTTCACTACCCTCCCTAGTGCCAGGCTTGCAACTAGACTGGTTGGCAACTTCAGCCTGTGATAGCTCCAACAAAGCAGGGCAATGGTCAGGGGTAATGGGAGTGGTGGCCCAAAATATCTGGTTGAGGAAGGCTGGCCTATGAGGGTCCTTGATCTAGTCTTGGAGCCCCTTCTATGGTTGTGCTCAGACCTGACATGTCTGAAGTCCATTTCACGAGGTCTTCTTCATCCATCCAAAATTAGGCAGTGCATTGTTATTTCATCCATTTATATGCCTTTTGATTGCCTCTTTGCCGTTTATGAGAAATGTTAACATTAACGATAAAAACCAGTTCAAAACAATGAGAAGCATTTAGAAATAATTAAAATTAACAGCAAAAGTGATTGAAACCATGTCAACACCTCCATATCTGGATAGCCTTGCCAAAGCAAAAACGTTTCAAGCAGACGCCACAAAGGCACTCAATAGGCAGGGAGTTCCAAGGTTTAGGGGTCATTTGAAGAAAAGGTTGAGTCTGTACAGCTGCAGAACGCACAGCTCCTGTAACAGGGCTATTTCCTCAGACCCAAGCAGTCAAATGGGCACATATGGAATTAGGCAATGTTTGCTCAGAAAAATGTCCAAATACTCCCAATAAATGTATGCACAGTTACAGGTTTAGCATATAGAAGTCATTCAAGTCACCCTGCAGGTATCTGTTTTTTTTAATTTTTATTAACATTTGAAAAAGAAGACAAAGATTAATATAAGAAAACTTTTTCTCAAGGTTAGAGAAAAACACAGGACAACCCACCACCACCACCCCAAAAAAAGAGAGAAGAAAAATAAGAACCCTACAGGTATCTCAAGGGAGTTCCCCTGTGTGCTCTTGCTCTCTTCTTGTGAATATAATTGTGGGCCAGGTGGTACAAGTTCCTCAGAAATTGGGGGATCATTATATACCTCTCCAGAGTTCAAGTGTTGGGGGGGGGGATGGCTTCAGGTAGCACCTGAAAGGGGTAGGAGATGAGCTGAAACTGACCCCCCCCCCCAATACTTGGCGGTGTAATCATTTTATAGTTATATTTTATTTATGTATCAGAAATGTGTATGTGTGTTTTATGTTTCTGATTTATTTTTCTTTCTGTGGGCTTTTAGCCGAAATAAAGATCTATCTATATCTATCTGAGCTGAAAGATTACACATCAAAAGTTGGATGCCTTTCGTACAGCAAATGGTTGAAATTATATGTTGTTAGATGTCAAGTGTGAAATGTTTTTTTGTTTGGCTATCCTTTAGGAAAAGGAAGGAAGGAAGGAAGGAAGGAAGGAAGGAAGGAAGGAAGGAAGGAAGGAAGGAAGGAAGGAAGGAAGGAAGGAAGGAAGGAAGACACCTCCCCTACAAAAGTCAGGCTGGGATCAATAAAAAGCACTCTTTTCTTTTT
Source organism: Zootoca vivipara (assembly GCF_965207765.1). NCBI lineage: Eukaryota > Metazoa > Chordata > Lepidosauria > Squamata > Lacertidae > Zootoca > Zootoca vivipara. The sequence goes on along the minus strand of NC_142588.1, from coordinate 87,696,574 downwards.
TTGTAACCAGCCTGTTCATATCTTGTTTAGTTTGAGGTCAGTGACCAGAGGCATCTGACCTACAGAAGTTAATTCTACAGAACAATAGGCAAGAGTTTCCGAGGCCTTATCCTATTACCTTTTGATACCAAATTAATTGTGTTTTTTCCACTCTCACAATGATTCCCTGACCCTCTCAGCTATGTGTGCTGCTGGCAAAGAATGGCAGATTAAATTTAAGTGGGGAGAGAGAGATCAGTTTTTCATCTGCTGGAGTTCCTTTATTATTAAAGGGATCTGGAAACCAGCTATTAATAGCAGGAATCTAGGCTTGAGCAATAGGCTCTGGCGCAGCTATCAGAATTATAAGGATCTCCCGTCTATTTTAAAAATAAATGAACTTAAGTTTTGTCTGGACTATAAACCTGAATTGGTCCTGGCTTCCCCTGCCAGGGATCCTGGGGGCTAAAGTTCCATTTCACACATGCACAGTTGGGGTAGCAGGATCAATGTTAGGCCAAAGAGATCAGATCTCATGAAGGACTAAAGTGAGGGGGGGGGAGAAAGAGAGAGAGGAGCAACGGAGGAGAGTTGAGCAAGATCTGGGCTCCACCCCTTCCTTGTTTAGTCTTTCACCATGTACAGTGGTACCTCTACTTACGAATGTTTCTACTTACGAATGGAGCTCCGTCCACCATCTTGGATGCAGTTTAGATAGGATTTTTTCTACTTACGAATTTTTAGATAGAGTTGCTTCTACTTACCAATTTTTTCTCCCAATGCATTCCTATGGGATTCGACTTACAATTTTTTTCGACTTACAAATGTGTGTTTGGAACGCATTAAATTCGTAAGTAGAGGTACCACTGTACTAAATTTTAGACTGGGCCTGTCTTTGTAGCTTTGTATAGAATCTAGCTTGATAAAACAATTTGTTTGTGCTTATGTTTTCATTGACATCCCATCTTGCCACCTGTCAGATCAGGATCTTCAAGCCAGCTTGCAGGAGAAGCACATCATATCACACCAGTATGGATAACTACCCTGACCCCAAGTTCAGTCCCTCACTTCTCCTGGTAGGACTGGGAAAGGTTTGTATCTGAAACCCTGGGGAGCTTCTACCAATCGGTGTAGACAATATCAAGCTAGATGGGTTGATGGGATGGCTTGATAGAAGGAAGCTTCCTGTGTTCCTCATAGCTGCCAAGTTATCCCTTTTTTACAGGGATTTCCCCTTATGCTGAATAGGCTTCCTCGCAAGAAAAGGGAAAACTTGGCAGCCATGGTGTTCCTATGAATGGCATCATCTTTTATCAAAGCGGTCCTGAATCTTGAAGGACTGTCCTCTGGACTGTGCAGCATGCAGGTGCTCTCTAGGAGAATATAGAAACAAAGAGGGACGGTGCTTCCACACAGCAGCTTATTGTGAACTTAGTGCTGCTCAGGCGTGCATGCATCTTCATTAATTAATTAATTAATTAATTAAAATTCATACACCACTTGATTGTAAAAAAAAAGCCCACTAAAAACCAAAAAGCTCAGAGCCGTTCACACATGACAGCAACTTCCTTGGAATGCCATCTCGTTATTCCCCCATGTAATCTGGATTTACCAGTTCTGTAGAAAATCCATTTTTTTAATTAAAAAAAACAGAATCAGTAAATCTCCATTACAAGGTGGGATAGGGAGGGAAATAGGGCAGCATTTTGAGGAGGATGGTGAGGTGCAAGTGCTACATTATCATCCCGGAGTCCACAATAAACTGCCATGCAGAAGCACCCCTACCATAGAATCCTAAACAGTTTTGCCAGATCCGATGGGCTTTATTCCCTAATAAGTGTGTTTAGTGTTGCAACCTTTGGTCAGTCAGTTAATCAGCTGTGACATTAACTTCTTGCAACAGTTAAAGAGGAGTCCTACAGAAGATTGCTGATGTGGCTTTTTTTCCTTGAAAGGTCAGAATGCAAGGCGACTGCTTGGGCACCTTGGAGGAGAATGGCCTCCAGTCTTTGTGTCTTCCTGATACAGAGTCCTAGATCTAAATTGCTACTTTGTGGCATTTGCTGCCTTTGATCCATTTGTGCAGCTCTCCGTTTTCTCTATGAAGTTGTTACGACCTCCCTTTCCGAGGCCTGGAGAAGCTCTGGCCTATTGCTGGTTACCTCTGCAGAGTCGCCCTTCTGGGCAAAACAATAGCTTTCTTTATAGCATGATTGAGTCCAGAAATGTCTTTAAACTCCAGGCAATCAAATGTAAGCTAGTATCCCTGCTTTAAGAAAATAAAATAAAACTTAAAACCAGATACAAATGAAAAGGCAGAAGTTCAATGGGCAAAGGATTCTTGTGTGCCCACAATGTGGTACGAGCTGTGATGATGCTCTGGCAGAAACACACGTGATTAAAAGGCTACGTGTGCTGGAATGAAACAAGGAAGTCTTTAACTCACAGGAAGGCTTTTCAAATCTTTTCTTCAATGCCTCCAGAGATTTAGGCTTCCCCTGATTTCTCACTGCGGAGGACAGTTCGAGCCTTGGTCATACCTTGAAAGACTTTAAACAGCTTGATGCTTGTACTTTGCTACAGGATCTAACAGCAAAGCCATGTGTCTAGGTATTTTAAACCACAAGCTGGAGTCTACAGAAGGTTGTTCAAGGAGTCTCAGATGGTGTGGATAAAGGTATTTCAGGGTCATTGTAAACCCTATATACTGAGGCCATACCTTTAAAGTCGATGATGGATTTAATTGAAAGCAGAGGGCTCAGAAAGGCAGCCAGGGAGCAATGGGGGCGATTTATTTTAAACTGCGTCAGACGTCATGCCACTGAATGTCAAAGGAGATGCCGTGCTAATAAAATGGCACTGGACAAGCCAGCCAGAAAGACTGAGGAACAACTCAGATGGAAAAGCCTGCGGACAGGCATTTTGGGGTGGTCTTAAGGGTGGTGGGAGAAATTTAATTCAGTTTGCATTTAAAGGCAAATCTGCAACCGATAATTTCCATTTCTGGAAATTTCCACCCGTAATTTCCCTCCTTAGAAATTCGCACTTCTCCAAATTTTGCAATGGTGTTCTCCAACCAAATAAAGCATTTACTGGAGAAAGTGTGCATAAGCAAATATATAATTTGTGGGATTCAGTTCCGACAGAGATCATTACAGGGTTTTTGGCAAATGCTGATGATCAACCTGTTCGCTCTGGCGTTTGAGACTTGAGATGTCACCTTGTTTTTTTCAGTTGTAAGTTATCTTAAGCTGTTTTTAGTACGGTGTGATACTGTGTTTTAATTGTTGCAACCCGCCCTGAGACCTTAGTGTGAAGGGCAGGTAAAGAAGAAGAAGAAGAAGAAGAAGAAGAAGAAGAAGAAGAAGAAGAAGAAGAAGAAGAAGAAGAAGAAGAAGAAGAAGAAGAAGAAGAAGAAGAAGAAGAAGAAATTAACACAAAAGGGCATTAGAGGAAATTGTTTACAAATCTATGCATATTGGAGAAAATTGCATACTAACACATGTATATTAGCAGAAAATGCTGACAACCTTCCATGAAGATCTTTTTTTAAAAAACAGCAAACTTATAGGGAAATGTGTAAAACAAGAAACTTCCACACAGACTTCAGAAAATGATAGAAAAGGTATGCATGAATGTACATCAGATACAATGATGGTTATCAAGTCTTCCAGTTGCTCACAAGGGCTGTAGGGAAAGCTCCATCCAGCTCTATCACTAAGAAATGGGAGCAGGTACTTTGAGAATGCAGCTGAGCAATTGTTACCCTGTTTCTCCGAAAATAAGACGTAGCCATAAAATAAGCCGTAGCAGGATTTTTAAGCATTCAAGGAATATAAGCCATACCCCGAAAATAAGACATAGTGATGGGTGCAGTGGCAATGCCGGCCATGGCAGGAGGAGGAGGAAAAAAATAAGACATCCCCTGAAAATAAGCCATAGTGTGGGGTTTTTTTGGAGGAAAAATAAATATAAGACGGTGTCTTATTTTCGGAGAAACATGGTACCTGCCCACCAGCACTTTGCCTCTGCTATCTTGCTGGGACTACAACGCCCCACCTTTCCTCCCATAATTTTAGGATTGCCACGAACCTCGGATCAATGAGAGCCTCTGATGGGGCAGGTCTGGTGGTTCCCCAGGTCCCTGAAGTTCGGCTGACCTTAACTAGGGACCAAAAGCGACACTCCCCGTTCACAGTTCCCAGCAGGTGGTAGACAAGAGGCACACTGCCTCTGATCCAGGAAAGAGAGGCAACATAAAACAAAAATAGCCCTGCTGGATGAGCCCAAAGGCTTCCCCCCCCCCATATATGCCCACTCAGCTTCTTCGATCTGTCGAACTGGCACTGGTACAGGCACCACATAGTACTTGTTCCACATATGTAAGAAATTTATCTTTTAGTGTGGCAGCACACTTTGGAACTCCCTGCCTATTGAGACCAGGCAGGTACCTTCATTGTACTCTTTTCAGCACCCACTAAAAACATTTTAGGCAAGCCTATCTAAACATGTAGAATGCTGGCATGTGTTTTTCAGTTTCAATTCATTCTTTGAACATTTTGAATAGCTGTTCTTAACTGTGTTTTTACTGATAATTTTTTAAAAATCTTTTCGTAAACTGCTTTGAGGTTGTATTACAATCAAGTGTTATATAAATCTTGTAAAATAAAAAGATTTTGAAGGAAGGAAGGAAGGAAGGAAGGAAGGAAAGACTCTCTAGTGCGTCCCGACTGAATTAATTTATTGAAACATTTGATACCAAGGAGGCAAAATCAACTTAGGTCCCAAGTGGCTTGCAGACCTCAGCCTAAATAACCCCCCACGAAGGAAGGTAGTTTTGTTTTGTTTTGTTTTTAAAGCAAGTTCTTCTGACGGTATCTGTAGGGAATAAATCACCAACGATTTCTCTTTGGCTGCGAACAGTATATGTTTCCCTTATCCATCGAAACGTTTCTTTCTAACGCATTAGATCCTTGCTCTTTCTTCCGCGAAAGAAAACGTTGCCTTGCAAAATGTTTAATATGTTATCAGCCTTTAGAAGAGAGTGACGGGGGGGGGGTGGTGGGGAGCCCAGCAAACTGATGGGAAAGGAGCCCAGTGGCTCTTGGGTTACGTTCTCTAAGTCCTGCACTCTGTTCTGTTTGGGGCCTTTGTTCGGAGTCAATCACCCATTGAAAAGCAAGCCCTTCAGCTTATTATGCATTCTGTGTCTGAGGTGACCAGAACTATTTCCTGCATCTGGCTCTGGGTGCTAATTACCAGCTCAGGCACCTTGCAAATACCTCTGAAAACCTGTCACCCAGGAGGAAGAAGCTACCTTTTCAGGCTTACACACTTATTACCTGCTCTCTTTTCAACTTCCTAAGTTTGAGCTGTCTAAAGACAGCATTTTTGTGTTGTTTGCAAGTGACTCTCTCTTTTTTTCCTCTCTCTCCTCCATTCTGTCTCCCGCCCCCCAACCCTGCAGAGTGCTTTTCTTACCAGCCACACTGGTTGGTAGGCAAAAGAGAACTCTGTATTTTAGAATTTCTGTTTTGTTGGAAGCCGCCCAGAGTGGCTGGGGGAACCCGGCCAGATGGGCGGGGTATAAATAATAAATTATTATTATTATTATTATAACAAGTGCAGGGAGAGGGATTTCATCAACTGAAATTTCCCCTTTGTTGCTGGTATTTTCTATCCTGCGTCACAAACCACACATTGCACATATGTATTATCTAAACTTTATCTCATGTTCTGACCTATTTCTAATGGCTGAGCTTGAGTGATTGCACCCTAAAGCAGCAGCAGCAACAACACACACACACACACACACACACACACACACACACACTTTTATTGTACACTAGGATACATTAACCATTAAAGTAATTTATTGCTGAGGAATACCTGTAAAAGCTATCACACAACCAAGAAGATCTTACAGTGCTTTCAGATGAACTAGAAGTCAAAATGCCACTGTATGAATTCAGAATCGCATGGCTTGGCTAGGTGAAAGACAGGATCGGGATATCCAGTGGGTTCTTTGTATTTAGTATTAAAATGGGGGGTGGCGGCTACCTGAGGCATGATGAGAGATGGGTTCCCCCCCCCACAAAAAAATCATTCCACCCCAATTAAAAACACACACTCAAACACAAAAAGCTGCTTCATGAAAGGAGACACATGTTTAGGGTTCAGTTGAGGAAATGTTGCAAGGAAATTGGTTTAAAATTATAATCCTCCATCAGGCAGCATACACGGTATGCAAGTCGCAATGTACCTTCATTTTATGTGTGCTTTTATTTAAAATGCCTCTCTGGGTTATTTGTAAGGCATAGGAATTTGTTCACACACACACACACCAAATATAGTCTGCCCCACACACAAGGTACGAGGAACAGTGGACCGGCCCCCAGCTTAAAAAGTTTGCTGACCCCTGCTATGACCACTATACCACACTGTCTCAGTATCTAGCCCAGTGTAGTCTTCTGACCAACAGGGGTTATCTGGGATCTCAGAAATGGTTTCCCCATCACCTAGCACTTGATGGAGATACCAGGAATTGAACCAGGAACCTTCTATATGCAAAGCAAATGCCATATCGCTAAGCTATCCCTACCCACACCCCAAGAATGCATTGTTGCTGCTGCTGCTGCTGCTACTACTGTTATTTCAACAGATATCCCACCTTGTCCACCTTACTGCCCAGGGCAGCAAACACACTGAAACTAAAATAAAAAAAAGTAATTGAAAAATAGTTAAAAACATTCTGAGCTGTATCCAATGGCAGTCCTACTCTGATTATGCACACTGAAATTAACTTAGGTCCATCAATTTCAATGGGTCTACTCTAAGTAGGGCCAGCACTGCCTACAATCCACTAAAAACAGTTTAAAACACTGTCTCAACCAGTGATTCCTGGGTTTACCAGGAGAGGTGAGACTCTCAGAAATGTCAAAACACTATCCCTTGGTAGCTGAACCCCAATTTTCCTCCAATTGTACTTTCAGTGTAATTTGGTAACCACTTTAATCTAGAATTTGTTCAACACAGAAGTCTGCTTTCCAGCATCTGCACATGCAGAACTAGGTGACCAACCGTCTAAATCATGACCTCCTAGTGTATACGTCACTTACTTATTGCCAATTTAGTCAGTTGTCATAGGTTCATAAGGCATAGACTATGGATAAGGAACATGAGGACTATCTGGAGTTGTTGGACTACAACTCCCAGCATGGCCATGGTCAGGGGTGATGGGCATTATAGTCCAACAAAATCTGGAAGGCCATGAGGGTTCCTCCATCTCTGTTCTAGGCCTTCTGCTCCAAAGAAAGACACGTCAGCCCCAAACCACAGCATTCTGATGACACTATGCCACAATCTGGAAGCTGGAGCAAAGGACTGATGATTTTTTAAAAATTCAAATCAAACTAATCTTATTAAGTTGGGCACAAGGACAGGCAGCTCAAGTATAAACTAGCAACCTTCAAACACAGACTACACACAGACTGCACACGTCTAGCCAGAATCTCATTGAGTTCAAAGGGACTTGGTCCCAGCCAGGTTACCTTGTGCTGAATTGCTGCTTGAAGTGCACTTAGCTGATTTGAGAATTTTCAATCACAGTGCTAAACAATAAACATTTATTAATACATAGGGCATGGTCTATCAAAGTTACGCATTCATGTCTCATCCATTTCAGTGGGAGAGTTAAACACATAGGGAGGTGCCCAACTAAGTTATACTCAGAGGAGACCCTCTGAAATTGAACGCCTGTTAATTTCAATGAGTATCACTAGCATTGTTGATGGCCTAGTGTTTTATTACTGACCAGACTATGCCCTCTCTTTTATTTATTTTACGGTATGTATAACAGCATTGAACGAATTAATGGGCAGCATCCAGCCAAAGTTAAACCACTTTATACACCACTGATTTCAGTGGTAAAAATGAATTTGGTACTAACAATGCAAACCAATGCATGTTTAATCAGAAGGAAGCCCCTCTGCATTCAGTGGGGCTTATTGAGCTTTAATCTCTCTTGCTGAAATCAGCGGGAATCAGAATGCTTACATTTTGTTGGATTGTAGTTCTCGGGGGGGGGGGGGGAGAATGAAGCTCTAAATTTGTTTGCTGCTGTTGACTCATTATTCCACCATGCTTTGGGGTGCCTGGTCTGTTTGCATCAATTCCCATGTTACTTTCATGGATAGCAAAGTTTCCCATGTACATGTTGGAGAGGTATCTGCAGCTTGAAGCTTAAAACAACAATTTTGGGTATCACCCCTTTGAAAGCCTGGCCCAAAGTGTTTCACAAGTGTTTCGATTATTTTTTAGTACAGCCTGCAAACTTGAAAGCAGGTGCAAAATGTTGACCTGGATATCTGTGCATGCTTTTCTCTTCCCCCCGCCCCTCGTTCCCTCTTTCCTAATATAATTTCTAATTCATCCCTCTTCCCCCCTAGCTTTGGGGGGTCTTTTTTCCTCTGCACATTTCTCGGTGCAAGTGGCACTCCATCACTCTGACGGGGTGCAAGGGAGGAAAAAGAATCCAGATCACAAAGCTTTAAAAAATTGTGCAAAGTGAAACAATCCTCCTGTGGACCCCAGTAAATAAAATAACAGCAGTGGAGTGATTTGCAAGCATGTAACAGGCTTTTTGTCTCTGTCTCTTTCCCGGTGCCTCAAGGGGGTTTCTGAGTTCCTTCTCCACAGGTTCACAATGTTTTGCCTCTTGGCTACAAAGACCCCAAGCTCAAACCCCTCTTTGGAGAGCTCACCTCCCCCTTCAAATCTTTCACATGCTGAGGAATCACTAACAGCAGACTGAAATGTTCCAGTGGGGTGCAGGGCACTGGCAATTTAGGATTTCAGCATTGCAGGATGGATTTTCAGAGTGCATCAGTAGTGCTCATGCTGAAATTAAAAACAGCCTTTCATTGTATCTTTAACTCTTCCATCACCAACTCTTCATTTTAAAAAAAAAGAATATGTAGGGCTGCTCACCAAAGTTTCCTTTGGCAATGATAGAAATAGTGAGAATCTGATTTGCAACTTGAATTTAAATCTTAATAGCTTGCCAGCAATATAACAGCTCTAGAAATGATTAGATTTGCTGGGTTTGCCCCTCTTTTATTTTATTTTGCGTCTTGCATTTGCATTCTGGATATCATTCAGTAACTCTGATTGGTTTGTGGAAAGCAAACTTTTAAATGTACGGTGTATATATTTTAATGTAGGACCCCCGTCTTTCTACAAAACAGCTTCCAGTTCACTCTTTCTGGGTGGCTTGTTAAATTGGTCTGCTGTGGATTCAGTCCACAATTGACTGATCCACAGTGGATTACTGTGTGATTCTGCTTCCAGTGTTAAGGACAAAGGAGGCAAAGTTTCAATTTCTGGCTCATTAGGAAGCACTCTGCCAGGGATTGAAATGTGGGAAATAGTTTAAAGTGTGTGTGTTTCATTATCAAATATTATTACTACTCAAATCAGTTCTTAACATGAACAAATGCTATAAAACGAGCTTGCATTTTAAGAAATAAATGCAAAACAAAATTATTTGCTGTGAAGTTTGAAGTACGAAAGATAGTTTTCAAATCCTGAAAGCGAGTTTATTTAGAGGACTTCCTTTTGCAGCAACCTTCTAAGGGCACTGAGTCCTATACACAACTTAATCACAAGTAGACCAAGTTAGGTTTGTGCTGTAAGTCACAGTTTGGAAGATCCATTCATCCAGAGCATTTATACCCCATAGTAGCTTACAAATTAATAAATAAAAAGTCCCTGCTTTTGGACCTTCAGTTTAAAAATGCATGGCACGAAAGGTAAAAGGGATGAGAAGGGAAGAAGAACACCAGCAAATTCATCCTGTTCTCCTACTATCTGCTTTGCAATCTTGATTTATGGGACTTTAGCAACCAACCCTTAAACTACTGCTTACACTTTCTGCTCATATGAAGTGAAACTTCCATTTGGGGCTTTGATTGTCACACACACACACACACACACACACACACACACGTATGTATTCTTTGCTCCTCATATTCAATGCATCATCAAGTCATAGTCCCGGGGCATGGTTTGAGGACACACTTTGCCGCCTCCTTGCTGAACTTTAATAGATCTGGCATCTGGGCCTGGTCACCACCTGGCTGTGAAACCAGTGGGTCCTGGGAACCTCCCCTTGTACACCGCCTTGTGGGATAGGGCCTCCCACTCAGCATGATTCCTTTACTCTCAGGAGAGCAGGCTGAGATCATACGAGCAGAATCCCAGGGCCTGAGATTCCCCATCCCTATTGTAGGGTCTGCTGTGCTGGGATTGTCTCTTGGGAGGGTTAGCTGACTAGGTATTCAGAGAAGTTGGTATTGATGGTGCGCTTGAATCCCAGAGCTTTGCCCAGCAGGCTCATGGTGGGAACAGGAATGCCGGTGGTACTGGAGGTGAGAAGCAAGGCAAGCCGGGAGATGTGGCTTAAGACACACATACCCCAGCGGCTTCCACGGCCAGACAATCAAAGGGCTTTTTCCCTTTAAGCCTGTATGCTCAATGATTGATCAACTGACTAATTAAAGAGTCAACTACAGATAAGTCACTCTACATACTGCTAAACCTCAATATATTTTGAGTATAGTGAAAGAAGCATGAAGGAAGTTCATTTTCATAAAAGAAAAAGTGGGGAGATACAACCCAAACCCCTGCCAATAATTCTCCAAAGGAAAATCCATTTTTGATCTTGTCTTCTCCAGTCCATATTATGCTAAAATGTGCTGGAGTTGAGGGTCTCTGAAAATAAAAAAAGTGCCCCTCAGCCCTGCCAATTAAATCCTGCCCCCAAATAATCTGTGAGTGCTTTATTAGATTAATCTGCTGCTTATGTTGACAACAATTTAGCGCTCTGGTTGATTTATTTTAATAAAAAAATAATCTTTTAAAAACATCTTGTCACCCACATTGAGTCAATGAGACAGTATGATATATTAATCCTCATAGTTTTTGTTTTTTTAATGCACAGCCTAGATCATTCTCCCCCTTCCCCAAAGGCAATTGTCACACTAAAAAGACAAATTGTTTGCAACTTTATTAGAAATCCTGCTACTACCGTGCAGCGTCCGCCAAAAAACAGAAGGCTGTCAGGAGTCACCCAGGATGGTTGGGGTCCAGTAAACTCCGGAGAACAGAGCTATTCTGTTGATGACCTTCGATCAACAGCTCTAGTCACTCCACGTCAGTCAGCCGGACAAACAAACAAACAGCCCGATCATATGCCCAAATGCACATGATGGATGCAGATGTGAGGCTCTGAAAGGACCCCTTTGCATTCAGAAACACCTGCAGGAATTCCAGAAGCACTGGAATGCCTTCTACCCTAATGCATCCGGGGGTGGGGTGGGGTGGGGGGTGGATCCTCACACATATCTACACACACACAAAGCACCTCATCCCAGGGGATGCTGCTGAGCATCCCATGCTCTCCCATTGAGGTCAGCTGGGTCCAGGCTTGGCTGTGATAGAACAACTCCTGGAATTTGTGCTATCCCATCCCTGCGGTGAAGAACAGTGGGGAAGGGGAGGGGGAGTTCTTCCTGTGGTATTCCCACAATGCCTTGCACCTGCTTGGGAAACCAAGAATGAAAGGATTCTTTTCTAATCTCTCGGCCTAATCCTCAAACCGTGGCTACAGCAGCAACGTCTCCCTCGCCAGAGAGAAAGAAAAGGCCATCTCTGGTGTCAGTTTTGTGTGGGCAGCGCATCCAATGAAAAAGTCCATGAAAGGTGGCAGGCGGAAGAGGGTGAAATCGACGAGGGAATTTTACACACCTCCTTTCTGGAAGAGTCCCTGCTTTTTAGGCTGAACATTGCCACCAACGTCATGGGCATTGCACAAGCAGTTGCTTGTGGCACCTGCACACTACTGCATATTTCAAGTGTCCTCCCTGCTGTTAAAATAATTGCCTTATCCCAGCTAGTACATTTTGCTATTTGAGGGTTGGGTTACAATGCTCAAAACATGTGAGAAACATATTCTCCTGAGGGAAGCTGTAAGGAACCTGAGCTTCACTGAACAATGACTGCATGAGCCAATGGTCTGGAATTGCAACCCATGTCAGTGTTCATGCCATCTTCTCTCTTATAAATCACTAAGCGGTTGCAGAGCACATACCTAATTTCAGTAACATAGCAAGGATGGGGAGATAGCAAGACCTACCCCGGGAGCAACCTGGCTGAGGCACAAAATGGGCGTTAAAGGTCATTCATGTAATATATTATTAGTTATCAAAGCAAATCTGAATTCTGTTGCGTTTTCCCCCCCTCTTGAGATTGGAATAATGAGGCGTGGTGAAGGGTGAAAAAGTGAGATAATCACTTTTTCTGGAAAGTTTGGTGCAAGAAACAAAATCTACAATTACTTTTTAACTCACTCCAAATTTTACCAATCACTCTCATTGTGGATCAGTCCAAAGGTAAATCCTGTTTTGGTTTTTTTACTTTACTCATCACATATAATCCATTGGCTATTTATTTTCAATTTGTGTGGAGCTTGGCCCTGGAAAATAAGGACCGTAGGAAGCACCAGTTTATTTTGCAATTTCCACTTTCCTTCTGGGTTCTTTTATAGGAGAAGTGGTCTCACACAACATTTTCCAACCTGACTGTGAGGACCCTTAATGCAAGCCAAGATCAAATATTTCTTAACTCTTTGACACCCATCTCTTCTCCTTACTTTTCTATATGCTTTTTATATACTTTTAAAATTTTGAAAACTTGCATTTTTAGCAACCAGAAGCATGGCTGGCTGTGCAGCTTGAAGCTGGGAAAAATATCTAGCCTGCCTCTGAAAATAAAGCAGCACCCAGTGATCTCAGCTGCTCCAGAATATGTCTCTTTCTCACCCCCCCCCCCGCCCCCAACAAACTTCCTTATACATCCATCAGGCTCCCTTTCCTCTCTCACTGCTCACATGATGCTTTGTTTATAATTGCCTCCAGAGACAAGGCCAAGTACCATTTCACCCCCTACCCCCAGTAGGTCGGCTAGATTCAGGGCCCCCACACATCGAAACTTTAAACTTTTTCTGATGTCCCTGAGTGGTGCTTTTCTTTCTCTATTCAACTTGTGCCTACATTTTGGGTTCCAAACAAAGCTGTTCCCTGGACCTCAGAACTTCTAGGAGCAGAACTGGGTGCAAGCAAGTGCCAGACATTGTCCGCTCCTAAAGGATGCCAGGGAGCTGAGCCGCCCAGCAGCAAATTAGAAACTTTTGGCTCCTAAAGAATGAGCTGGGTTGTTTGTTCCTGCTCTCTGCAGCTGCTTCCCCCCTTCTCTTCCTCCCCCCTCCCCCCTCCCCCATTTTTGTGGTTTATTACACACAGGGTCCTTGATGAATGGGAGCCCCTGTTTTACAGTACACCCCACTTACAGGACTTCTCTCCAGGCCCACCACAGATCTGACTCATCAGCAGCAGGGCACCGCCATCATAATTCTTCCTAGAAACCAGAGGATAAAAAGGGGTTTGTTGGAGGTTGGCTGGCCTGCCGGGAGTCCTGCCTGCAGGCCCTGCTAATGCCATAGCTAGTTGTTCAGGTCTTTGGCCGAATAAGGTAACAGAAACAAAGATTGTTCCCTTGTTGGAAAAGGCGACTGTGCCCAAGTTTGGGGCTGGGAATGTGTGTGTGTGTGTGTGTGTGTGTGTGTGAGAGAGAGAGAGAGAGAGAGAGAGAGAGAGAGAGAGAGAGAGAGAGAGAGAGAGAGAGAGAGAGAGGGAGGGAGGGAGGGAGGGAGGGAGGGAGGGAGGGGGAGGCAGGGCACCAGTCCAAGTAGGATTAAGCCTGCGAGTGCAACTTTATGAGGTCTGGCTGGGTGGTGGAGAGACTCTCCAGAGTGGAAGGAGCCAGTTCAAACATAATTTATGACATGTCACTCATAGTTAGAGGCGGCTGTCGTTAAGAGTTAATTGTTGCATTGTGCTCAGCGTCTACTGATAAGAATTCTATAAGCTGCTTACATGTTATCATAACTCATGTAACAAGAGAGAGAGAGAGAGAGAGAGAGAGAGAGAGAGAGAGAGAGAGAGAGAGAGAGAGAGAGAGAGAGAGAGAGAGAGAGAGAGAGAGAGAGAGAGATGTAGTAAAGGGAAAATGAAAGTGATTACTCACCAGTCATCATCAGCAAGTGAGTGAGTGAGAGGCTGTTGTGGGATCAGTGCCCCAGGTGTAACTCAGGGGCACCTGAGGTTAAGCTCCCCTTGGCCAAGGACTCATTGTGTAGCCCACTGATTTAGTCATGCTCTGTCTACATCAATTCCCCACCTGTACCTTGGGAATATTTATCCCCAGAGTGTGCTATTGTACTGTAACTAGACCTGCACCGTAATTGCTACTGGCCACAGAATTATTTTCATCCCAAGAACATCAGTTTTCACTTATTTATTTTAAAAGTTTCAAGCCCTCATAGACTGGCTTGAAAGTGCATGGTTGTTGTTGTTGCTGCTGCTGCTGCTGCTGTTCCTTGTCAGGGGAGGGGAAACAATTTTTACAATTACTGTACTACTGTACTTGCCTTTATAATCTCGGAACTCAGAGCAATAACGAATATTTCTCCTCTCTCCTTTTATCCTCACAACAACCCTGTGAGTCAGGTCATGCTGATATAGAATCATTGCAATTTAAAACTGTGGTTGAAATGAATCTTGGAGGTCACCCAGACTAACCTACTGATTATCGGAATACTCAACGTAGGGTGCATCAACAGCATTCACAAGAAATGGCTATGAATGCCTGTTTAAATGCCTGCAGTAAAGCAGAGGAGGAAATCTGTTCCACGTTGAACCGTTTTTCTTGTCAACAAGTTTATCTGAGTGTTTTAGCAAACTCTCCTTCAGGTGCCCTGCCAGTGCACCCGCATCACACCATCCTCCCCGCTGCAAATTATCTAGCACGAAAGGCAGAATTTGTGCATCCCTCCTGCACAAGTTCTAATTGTACAGGAACTCTTGAGAGTAGCATATAAATTTATCAAATAAAATAAAAGAGAGTAACTTGAACAATTCGCTCTGGGAGAGACATGCCAGTTTCACCCCTCCCAAGAATCACATCCCACTCCCCCCCCCCCCCGTGATCTGGATGCACAAAACAGTTCTTCATTCATTTCGAGCTACTGCTTCATGTTGCCTCACAGAGCCAAACTAGTTGTGCCCCATTTGTTCAACCACCTGTTCGCTCTGTTCACAGCTAAAGCAGGGAGGTAAGTGATTTTAACATCAATAGAGGCACGTGGTGTCATTCCAAATTCAACATCCTCTCTGCAGATCCACGTTGGCTCTCAGAAGCAGGGGTCTTGGCGCGGGCTCTGCCTTCAACAGAAACCCACGCCCTGGTTATTCTGACAGTTGATTGCTGACAAGGCTTCTCTGATGCGCCTGGCTTCAGAATGCAGCTGCATGTTTGCTCATGGCCTTGCACTGCCGCGATCATATTACGCCCACCATGGTTGTCTCTAAAGAGAGGGATTGGCTTTAAGCCTGCGCTGTTCCTTTTTAAAGCTCTTAATGGAGTAGGCCTTGGATGTCTTAAAGACCTCACCCATCAGACCCAGGCTTAAGGAGATCTTGGCCAAGACATTATCTACTGTTTCAAAAATCCACCATTCCTCCGCCAGCACATATACCTCATGTGGGTCTTGCCTTCCATTATTTCACCCCTTAATTTCCTGCATGCTGCATTTCCATGCTCTGATATGCGGCGTGCAGTTTGTGAAGGTGAGTCCGTCGCTGGATGATATGTTGACCAAGGGGTATTGGGGAAGCTTGAGTTCAAATCTGACATGCTGACATGGAGTTTCTGGGTCTTCGGGAAGTCAGCCCTATTTTCTAGTTAGTTTAGCTGAAATACCTGTCACTAACCCCCACACAACACTGCTTTATGGACCAATGGATTGACGAGGCACATTGCACAGGTAAACTGCTATATAGATTTGATGACAACACACACACACACACACACACACACAAAATCAATCAAAACCCCAATAACGCTCCATTAAATAATAAGCTGAAGACAGGGACAAGATACAAAACAGGCCAACTGCCACTGTCAGTAGCTAGCTAAATGGCCATAACACAATGCTGTGATACGAGGTTGTAGAAAAAACAATGCTTTCTAGAACTAGCCCTGTTAAACTCTCATTTACTAAGTGCCATGTTTAAGATTCAGAGATGATAAAATTTTGTTGACTAGCTTTATTTTGCTTAGGTAAAGTTTTTAAAATTCCCTTGACTGTCTCTCATGACAAGACAGATTGATGGCTTGAGAGGAACTGAGGAAGCTCCCTCATTCCGAGTTACACTGGTCCATCTAGCTCACTATTGCCCACACCAACTGGGTGCAACTTTTCAGGATTGTAGACAGAGAACATTCCCATCCTTTCTGGAGATTCCAGGGAGCAATGTTTGTTGTGTTGATGGGTACATTGTGTAGCATAGCTGCTTTCAGTTCCTCACACTGCGGATGCTTCCAGACCTGTTGCTATTTTGCAGGTGGGATTCAGTGACATACCAACAAATTCAGGTCACACCAACACTGTATACTTAAAGCCCTCTTATATCACTTCAGCAGCCATGGCTCCCCCTCCCCACAAGGAATCATGGGCGTTGTCCACTGTTAATGGTGCTGAGAGCTGTTAGGAGGCTCTTAACAAACCACAGTTACCTTGATTCTTGGCGTGAAGGGGAGGAATCCATGATAGTTAAAGTGATATAGGAGTGGGCTGCACTGCTAAAGTGGATTTGGACTTCTGTGCAACGAGCCCACTCCCAAAACAAACCAGGCCATTCTGCAGTAATGATATGGGAAAGTGCACTGGAAAGGGTGGGATAACCACTGCATGACACAGTGTCATATCAAACCTCCCCACAAACAAATCAGAATGAATGCTCATTTGCATGCAGATGGATAACGCTGAATGCTCAATAAACACAGGGCCAGTCCACCCATGAGGCAGACTGAGGCAGCTGCCTCAGGCGGTGGAACCCCAAGAGGAGGTGCCCCCATGGGCATTCCGCCTCTTTCACCACTGGCACAGAAGCATTGAGAAGGCACCTTTCCTTTTTGCCTCAGGCGGCGAAGCAGGACGTGCCATGCCTGAATAAGCAGGTCACCTGGGGGCAACCTTTGTGGCCTGGGCTTGTGGGTTGATCCAATGTGGTAGGGACAGGGCTGAGTCCTCCCTAGCAGCAGTGGACACTGAACAGGTTCCTTGCAGCACTTATGGACCTTGTTTTGGGGCAGATGTGTCTATATTTAATGAAGGATAGATGTGTAGTTATTTTGGTACCCAGATGAGATGCTTCAGGGTTGAGAAAGACCTTTTACTTATCTGAAATCTTCAGATGAAAGGTGTGCTCCCTGCCTTTCCCTCTGGAGCACCAAGGCCAAAGTTATTCCCCAATAGCACACCTTTTGGGAAGAAAATCAGTGGGAAGGCTTAAGAGTTAGGCTCCAGACATAGTTGCATATGTGGCAGGCTTTTCTGTGCAGGTGGACATGTACACCCACATCCACACAGCATGGGGACCAAAGTGGGCCAGACCTAGCACCTCAGTCATATTTGACTACACATCCTGACACAGCTGCGGTGTAGTGACCAGGAAGCCTCTGATTCACATTTTGCTTCTCCATTGAATTCACACTTCCTCAGTCTTTATGCTACTCTATCTGCGTATGGAATGTGAAAAGCGGGGTTACAAGGAGTACAAGATGGAACTTTTTCCTTTCCTTTTTTTAATGCTTTGAAGTGCCATATAAATCTATGTAGTCCTTTCATAAAGTTTCCTTTCCAGCAAGGAAAATCATGGCCAGTATTCAGCACACTCGTTCCATCAACACAAAGACTTTTGACTGCCCAGCAGAACTTCCCTCCCCCGCCTCACCCTCTACTATGGGATTTTCTCCAACCCTGCAAAACAGATTGGGGGAGGATGCAGGACACACTGGGAGAAGAGAGCAGGTAGCTTTGCTGCGCAAATGGAAATCCTTGCACTAACAGAAGGAGTGCATTGGCTACTACTCCTGTGTGGGGGAGCAGTTTCTCTGCTTTGCTGGATCATGGAAAAAAAGAAGAGTCCTCACTTTAAAGTAGCGTGTGAAGAGAAGGACTGCAAGTGCCATTGAATGCAGCCTTTGGCAGATGGGCTTTTGCAATCTCTCATTTCACTTGGGAAGTTGTCTCCCAAAATGCATGCTTCAGATGGTAGGACTACTCACACATGGAAGAAAAAGATGTCTGAGCTACTTCTGAAGATGTACGGATGCACATGTTGGAGAAAGGAAGGCCATTTCTCCACTACCAAATTGGTCAGACACCAGGGATGAGAAAGAGATTTTGTCTTTTCTTATGCATTTCAGTCTTATACATGTTTACACAGAAACAAGCCCTTCTGAGTTCACTGTGGCTTGCTCCCATGTAAGTGTACATAGGATTGCAGCTTTAGCACATGGCAGTAATTAAAGTTGCTCTGCAGGTATTTCAAGGTGGGTCCCCCTGGCCGTTCCTGCTCTCTCTTTATGCACAGAATTGTATTCTAGGTGATGCGAGTTCAGCAGTAAGGAGCTGATCATTACAGATAATTTCTACAGCTCTGTTCAGCATGCAGAGTGCTCAATTTTTCATTCAACATTGTAAGAATTACATCCAATATAGATTACATCATGCCCAATAAGAGCCTCAAATTTACATTGCTATTACATTATTCTAATAGCAACCCAGATCTTCCCTCCAGACCAGTCCAAACAACAGTAATGCAAGTTCATTAGGCCATAATTTTATTTCAACTTAAATGTCTCACCTGTCGTATTTTAGGTTTTCATTTAAGGCCCTGAAGCTGTCTTTTTAGACAGTTCATCTTTTTGGACAGCTCATCAGATTCCCAAGTCCTTGCTGTAGTCCAGCACTTAAGAGTGAAAGGGTCACCCAATCCCACAGGAAGCTGAGTGATCCCTGATAAATCTGATTAGCTGCAAACATTTCCACATCAGCTCTCAAGGCTTAACTGAACAACAGGAAACTTTTTTGCTGCATTGTGTTCCTGTGACTTCCGCCTTCTTCACTGAAATTTGTCCCCATTGACCCTCCTGTTCTTGTGCTCATCTAAACTCCAGATCCTGCTCCCGGTCTTCCTGGCAAAACTTTGCATGGGTAAGGAAAGCCTGATGGATTGGGCTAATGACCAATCTAGTCCAGTATCCTGTTCTCACAGTGGCTAACAACATACCCAAGGAAAGCCCACAGCAAGAACTGCACTCTTCCCTCCTGCAATTTCCAGCAACTGGCATTCAGAAGCATTACTCCTTCTGACAGTGGAGGTGGAAACTCAGCCAGCATGCCTACTGGCCACTGATATCCTTTTCCTCCATGAATTTGTCCAATCCTACTTTAAAACCATCCAAGTTGGTGGCCATCACTGCCTCTGGTGAGAGCAAATCCCATAGTTTAATGATGTCCTGAATCTTCTAACCTTCAGCTTCATTGGAGGTCCACATGTTCTAGTGTCATGAGGGCGAAAAACTTTTCTCTGTCCATTTTCTCTATGCCATGCATTATTTTATACATCTCTATAATGTCTCACATCTTCTAAAACAGGGGTCCCCAAACTTACCCAGCTTTGGGCCAGTTCCTCCGGCGCCGATCGCGCGGCGGGCCAGAGGGTGGGGGAACGCACTCCCATACGGGTGTGCACTTGCTTTTTCTAGCGCAGGGCGCCACCGGAAATGACTTCTGTGCATGTGAAGACGTCATTTCCGGTGCACTTCCGGGTCGGCACGGCACATAAAATAGCTTGTGCCCAACTTGATGGGCAACCACACCGCGGCACGCCGGTAAGAGCGGGCAGCAGCGGGGGTCGTCGGGGGCCACACAATTGGCTCGCACGGGCTGCATCCGGCCCTGGGCCTTAGTTTGGGGACCCCTGTTCTAAACCAAAAAACTTAAAATGTTGGATTCTCTAGCAACAACCCAAATGTACAAGGCGTAACATCTTCCCCCCTTTCATAAATTAAATATTAAGTTATCAGGCCAGAGTAGTTCTCAGGACAGTGTCTCAAAGTGCAACAAATTTAATCCAGTTTGAAACCCATTTAATTTTAAGATGCTTCCCTTCCTGGCTCCAAATGCTGGGGCTTATGTAGCCTTTGTCAATGCTCTATGGCCTCTTCTCAGAACTGCAGTTCCCAGGGCTCCTTGGGTAACAGCCAAATCAGTACAAGAGACTTGATAAACTGGTTCAGATTTATAGAGTCCCAAGAAAACGCTGGGTGTTATTCGCACCAACCAGTGTGTCATGGTTCTGCTTTTTGAAGTTCCTCACAGCAATGCCCAATGGGGAACTTGCATGGGAAAGTAGGTTCTCCTTTGAGTTTTGTATAAGGAACTCATGAATTCACTTGTGGGCAATTCTAATAGCCTCTGGTTATGTTCTGTGTTATCTACATCCAGAACATGCCTTCTCCCCTGCAAAATTATTTCTAAAATTCAGCATCAAAGTGATCCAAGCACAACAAAGTTGAACATATTAAACTGTCTTTTGTCAGGCCATAATATATCGCTATATTCTGCTAATCTGACTCCAGGTGGCTCCATGAGATTTCAAACAGTGGCCTTTTCCTGCCCACCTGCCCAAGTTTCTTTAACTCAGAGGTGGGGAACCTCAGGCCTAGGGTCTCCCATGTGGCCCTCTATGTTTCATTATCTGGCCCTCATGACTCTCCTGGACCATGCCTCTTCCCCAGGTTGCACCCTGCATCAGTTCCCCTCTGTGCCCTCCTTGGCTGCTTTTGCCTGGCTGGAATATGATGCTTTGTACTGGCCTAGATAGAAGATGTAGAAATGTGGGTGGATGTAGACATCTCTGATGTTCCTAAGGCCTGAATATAGCCTTTTGTATGAAGGTATAAGTCACATCCATTAAAGCTCTGCCCACTTTTGCCTGCAGCCCTGCCCACTGCTGACATGCAGCCCCTAGAAGTTTGCCTATGAGGTGGTATGGCCCTCAAACTGAAAAAGGCTCCCCCTCGGCTTTAGTTAATGATGCCAAGAGTCATACATTGAGTTTTCCCATGCATGTTAGGTGTTCTACCTTTGAGTTGCAATCCTCAATCCCAATATTTTGTGAACATTCTAATAAATGAAAAAAGCATATGTTCATTGTATGTCCACATTAATTGTGTGCAGGTCATACAGTAAGGGACCCAGGTGGCGCTGTGGGTTAAACCACAGAGTCTAGGGCTTGCTGATCAGAAGGTCGGCGGTTCGAATCCCTGCAATGGGGTGAGCTACCATTGCTCGGTCCTAGCTCCTGCCCACCTAGCAGTTCGAAAGCACATCAAAGTGCAAGTAGATAAATAGGGACCGCTCCGGCGGGAAGGTAAACGGCGTTTCCGTGCGCTGCTCTGGTTCACCAGAAGCAGCTTTGTCATGCTGGCCACATGACCCGGAAGCTATCTGCGGACAAACGCCAGCTCCCTCGGCCTATAGAGCGAGATGAGCGCGCAACCCCAGAGTCAGACACGACTGGACCTGATGGTCAGGGGCCCCTTTACCCTTTACCTTACATCTCAATGGAGCTTATGTGAGGAGAATCTCATGGTGGATTATGCTCTGTGAGGTGCCAGGGACTGGCAGGGCTCTGATGAGTGTGCGACGGAGGCAACAGGGCCAGAGGAGGATCCAGGAAATGGGGGCAGCAATTTATGGAGTTTAGGAGAAGGGTCCTAGCAGTCAGAGAAGGAGGTGGGGAAACACAGGGCAGGCTGGGAGCAGAGGACGAGGCTGATCAGGTGAGGGATGGGCCAGTCAAACTGCTGCCGCCATCTACCCTGATGTCTCCTAAGAACCAGGAGGGGCTTGGAGAGGGAAGCACAGCAACGGCTTCCGGCAGAAGAAGTCTCGGGTTGCATGTGCACACTCCGTCATACAAGGGTACATAAACCTGGGGGCACATGGTCCCACTGTTGCATCAAATGCTCCACAAGGCTGGAAAATAGCTATGGAGGCACTAGAAGTGTGTGTGCTTTTGTCAATAAAGTATTAACTAGTCGGCATTTGCCTTCCTTGGCTGGGTGTGCACAGGACATGGAGTTCGCTCTCCCTCCCATTCTTCCTGGTGCCCACACTCTGCTGCCTGAAGTATCCTTCTCACCTTGCTCTGTGGCAAGAGTGTCTCTATACATGAGGACTACATGAGTAATGGTTGTAGGATTGGGTTCTATTTTTGTAAATAAAGCTGAACAAAGAATCCACTTGCTAAGGAATTCAGAGTTCAACTGATTTGTTAGCAAACTCCTGGCGCTGATAAAACACTTACATAAAATTGCCTATGAATATTTGTTATCTTGTGAGATTACATTTCTTCCCCACATTACAACTGGATCCCATGGAATCAAATGTGCGCTTAACTATTTGTTTTACAAAGCAGAAGTAGAACACCCCAGTTAAACCTGCTCACCTTCATTCCAGAGCATTTTTTGCATACCATGTAATTTCCTTGTCTTAATTTTTTAAAGCACCTGTTTTACTTGGGCACAATCCAAACAAAGTTAAGCACTTGTCAGTCCCAGGAAAATCAATGGGATTAAAATGTGCTTAGCTTTGGCTGGACTATGCCCTTAATGTTTTGTTAAATCTCGGGATGGTTGCATATATTCGAAAGTTACTCTTTTGAATAAAGAACCTTCTTTAACAATTCCTGGCAAGAAAAGCAGAAGAGGTATTTTAATACATACATTTTTAGCAATTCTGGGAAGAT
Organism: Zootoca vivipara; assembly: GCF_965207765.1. NCBI lineage: Eukaryota > Metazoa > Chordata > Lepidosauria > Squamata > Lacertidae > Zootoca > Zootoca vivipara. The sequence continues at coordinate 87,673,814 of NC_142588.1, read as the reverse complement.
ACATAGACTGTGAAGGAAAATGACTACTGTATTGTGTTCTGAATCTATCCATTTTATTAACCCATCTGTTATTTACATGTGGATGCAAAAATAGTTTTGACTTGGCACAAAGGAAAAGCCCCCTTTCTACACCAAAAACCAGGGATGTCCTTAATGTTAAAAGCAAGATCTGAAGAAAAGGATGGAAGCAGCCCTCTGCAAAGATTTACAAACAAACAAACAAAGAATAAATAAATAAATAAATGCGAACCAGAAAGTAACCACTAACAAGGATTGTTCCTCTCCCCCCCCCCCCCGGGCCCCATCTCAACCCACTGCAATTGTTTTTTAATATGCTTTTAATGACCTGGTCTCCTCATACCTACCTCCTTGCTTCCCAAACTGTTTGTACTGTCCCCAATAACACTCAGTGGAAAGCTGTCATTCCTGCCTAAATCCTTCCTTAGGTTGGATGCGATGCCGACGTTAGACAGGGTCAAGAGGTCACCATCGATTTTGGAGGCCACCTGGAGAGTCCAGGCCGTGAACTGACTCAAAAAATTTATATCAGAGCTGGAATGGCCCACCTCCCAGGGTTAGGCCTTGGTGAACATTCTGCCAGCAGGATGGGGCCTGCCTGCCCCAGCTCAGAAAGAGGCCAGAGTTGTTGACCCTGTTAGCTGACCTCTTCAAACTTCTGGAGAATTTTTCTGGCAGTTACCACGGCGACTGGGCACTCCAAGCTTATCCTTCTTACTGGAAGGGGGGCGGAATTAAGAAGAAGAAAATGTTAAAATCTATCTTGCAGAGATGTCTATCAGAAATCAAATACATAAAATGTTTTAATTGTTTGCTTTTTGCGCTGTCTGCTCTGCCATTAAGTTCAAAATTCTAACATCAAGAAGACAATTAATATAAAAAAAGTTTTGAGTTTCCCATTAAAAGTGAGGAGCGGTGCTTAGAACAAGTGGCATTGCCTCTTCCACTACAACAGCTATTTCAAGATGTGCTGGTTAAAAACCAGAGCCAAGCATGTAAATACAGCCCAACCAATAATTTCACCACCAACAGCAACAACTAAAAGCCCTACACATCAAAACTTTATTGGATTCTCTTTTTTAAAAATGGTCCAATATAAACACAATTATTTAGAAAAAGAAAAAGAAAAAAATCCTGTCTGGTATAAATGCTAATTGTCTCCTTCTTAAAATTATCCAAAGTAAATATTATACTATAAAATGGTAGCCGCATGTACGGGAGGGAGGGAGGGAGGGAATAGAGGTGCCTACTGGCTTTCAGAAAAGGGTGTCAATTACTGTAGGTAAGCAAAGTCGAAAAGAAAGTTTGCGTGCCTTAGCAAGTGCCCCAAAGGATATGAGGAGCAATCCTAAGCATACTTTCTCATAAATAAATCTCACTGAACTCAGTGGGATTTTAAGTCTCTTCAGAGAACTAAGTTCATAAAGTTTCTTGTTGTCTGGAAATTAAACAGAGAGAAAAGTGGTTCAATGAGTCATGTAGACTCCATAAGACTCCTCTTCAGGATTCTCTCCCTACCCCTCAATTCTTTATTTAGGAATTAACACAGTACTGCAAAAATCACCCTTATATGACAAGATATAACATATCAAATAATGTTTTGGTGAAAGAGTGAACAATGGGAATAATGGAGTACAGCAGAATATCAAATACATAAAAATGAATCAATGAGCTAATTATATTTAATCAAGAAAATAAGTTTCAAGAGGCTAATGGAAATGGGAAGAAACCAAAAAAGTATGGGTAGAGGAGGCAACAAGAAGAATATTCTGCAAAACAATAGCTGTAGAGATATATCATTATAAGAAGACAACAAATCTCTAAGCAAAATTGTTAAGAATAGTCTGAATGCTGATGCTTCAACTTTCAATGTGCAAGAGTGTGTTCAAAAGGAGTCCTTTTGCTCTTTGCGCCAGACCAATCCACATTGCAGTAAGCTAACTGAACTTTAGATTCAAGCATAGATTCATAGAATTTTAGAATTGGAAGGGACCATGGAGGCCCATTACTTTGGGCCAATCAGTGCACATAGCAAATGGCCATGATCCAGAATTCAGAATGCTCACAACGCAGTTCACAATCCAAGACACGCATCCCTTGCCTCTGCAAAGCACCCAAGGCTGGATTGTGTCCAGCAGAAGATTGGTAGGCCTGGATCAGGGTCCTGGTAGATAGCCATGTTAGCCTGCTGCAGCAGAAATTTTAAGGGGGCAACTTAAAGATGAATAAAATTGCAATAAAAAATAACTTTTAAGAAGACTAACAATTTTATTGCAATGCAAGCTTTTGTTAGGTAGAGTCCATTTCATCAGATGCATGGCATATGGGCGCTTTTGTAAGGTTGGTGCAAGCTGAAGCAATCACATTGTGATTTGAAATGTGGATAGATACACCCAGTCCACATTCTCAACATTCGGCCTACTCTTTGAAAACAGAAGTACATACATGCAGCTGCAATTGGAGACTGGGGAAGAAAGATCTTCCCCGAACCCCTCCAACCTCAAGTCTTCTGTTTATCAATGCCAAACACACCACACCTGCAACCTTTCTCTGAATTCTGCCAGCCAGGGTGGACAATGCTGGCTTAGATGGACCATTCGTCTGACATTATAAGGCAGCTTCTTCTGCCTTGTACAGAAACTGGCTCCAAATCTCAGGCCTCTACAACAGAACTACCGGTATGTCATTCAGAGAGGGGTGGGTGTGTTATAGTGAACACTGAATGTAGCAGCTCACTGGGTTCATTGAGTGATCACTTGGGACAGTGAAGCTTTTCTTTTGACATTTTCTGTCACATTCTTGTGGAACAGCTCTGTCCATCCGAGAGCGTGCCCTTCCTGGTTGCTGATGAACTCATGCTGTGGGTTGGTGATTCACATGAGAACCATGGTGCCACCTCATTCCCGGGTGACATGGTAAAATGCTGACTGTTCTGCCCACAGCCAAGCACCCCCTTGGCGACTTTACAAAAAGGAAGAAAAAGAAGGCCTTGCGGCTGGTAGAGATGTGAGCTCCTCAGACCGGAAATGAAATCTCAGTCTAGTCAAGCAGAAAAGCCTGAAGCAGTGGGATTTCATCAAGAAAGCCTGCAGCTCCTGAGTCACACACTTCTTGGGGAGGAGATCCGCTGGATGCTGGTAGGATGCAGAGATATAATGAGGGCTGAAAAGAAGACTGGACTTCCATATCATTAATAGTTGTGTAGCAGAGGGAGGTTGAAGAAGTACACATTTTCTTATGTCTACAACACTGTGACAGTAATAAACAATACAGCCAGAAGACTCTCTTCTGCATTTATTAGATGCACAGAAGTGCTGGCTTCCACTTCACTTCCATATCTCATTTCAATCTATGCTTGGGATGGGAGTAAGCCGGGGCTATCACAGACCTACCTCCATTGATTCCACCATTTGCTGCCTGCTAAGGCTCAATATGCATGTGCTGATGTTACTTAGCAGAGAGGAAGATTCACAGGCTGGTGGCTCAGAAGGGACATGCCCCCAACCTGCTTTGGTTTGCGGGGAGAAGGTATCCTAACCTGCCTTCCTTTTGTTACAGTCAGGGCCACCAGCTGTTGTTTCCTCCATACCCAATATGGCTATCTATGGCTTCATGGCTATCTATGGAGAAACATTTTGCAAAAAGCATTCACAAGGGTGGCCAACAAATCATTCATTTCCATTTTGCTCAGGTGTATTCTCACAATATCTGCTCCCACACTGGCCAAACCTAGTCATGTCTCCTGCTCATTTTCTCCTTTGTCTGTTCCTTTTGCCACCTGCTAAATGTTTACCATCCTGCCACCAACCCTGCAAACATACTCATTTTCCCCAGGTAAGAAAGTGAACAAAAGAAGTTTGTGCAAAACCTTGCTTGCATTGTCCACATCCTGCCTGTTCATTTTATCTCTGAATCCACTACCATGCTTCTGAGGCATAAGACCCCTGCAGGATTCTAAATAAAAGCAGACATACTCAATGGATTAATAATATATAAAAAAACAAGCATACATACTGGATGGTTTTAGGCAAGTCATTATATCCTGACCTGCACACCTCTAGCATGAGCAATGCCTACCTCACATTATAATACATTTTGTACTTCAGAAGTGGAAATAGACCACCTCCCAGCATGTTGTATAGATGACTCTTTTGATCCAAACATGTTTGTGGGCATACATCAATGAGAATCATTTCTAGTAAATAGAAGACAATATTCCAAAACTAAATTCAAAACTCTCTTTTCCCTCATGTGCTAATCAGTGGGATGGAGCAGAGGGTGAATGTGACCTGAAAAACCAAACATATGCTGAAACAAGCCAAAATTTGCAAGGATCTACGTTGGTCAACCAAAATTAGCAAGGATATACAGTGGTACCTTTAGTTATGAACTTAACTCGTTCCGGAGGTCTGTTCTTAACTTGAATCTGGTCGTAACTAGAGGCGTGCTTTCGCTAATGGGGCCTCTTGCTGCCGCTGCACCGCCAGCACACAATTTCCGTTCTCATCCTGGGCCACAGTTCTCAACTCAAGGCAACTCTTCCAGGTTAGCGGAGTTTGTAACCTGAGGCATTTGTAACTCGAGGTACCACTGTATGTCTGCAGCCACCCCACTGTTCCCTGTTGGATGAGGACTGAAGAACACATCAAGAGAAGCAGCAGGAATGGGTATGGTGGAGTGCTTAAGTTACAGGAGCCCACAAATCATCTTTGTGATGTCCCCATAACTACTGTTTTTCATAGCTTCTGGGAGTAGAGTTTGTGGGCTTTCTTAAGGACTGCCCATTTTCCCACACACATTAATCCAAGCAGTGATCAGGTGGTGAATCTCCTTTGCCCAAACTTGGCCAACTTTTCCCTACTGACCCCAAATCAGTGGTAGTGCCAGTAGACTAGAGGTTCCAAAGGGGAAAGGAACTGCTGAGTACTCAAATGCATAGTGTTATGCATCCCAATAGAACTCCTTCCTCCTCTGATTTCTTGCAACTGGTATTCATAAATATTACTGCCTCTGATTGGCTAGTAGCCACTTATATCCTAATTCAAATTCCATAATTCAACTGTGAGATGTGTGATTAAGTACTTCCATTTGTGATTAAGTACTTCCAGAATTGTGGTTCCAGAACCACACAGGTTCTTAACTTCTGCTACACACAGACACACAAAAATAAAGAAAATCTCATATCTTAATATTCCAAGTGTTCAAGAACCAATTAAATGGAACAAAAACAAACAAACAAACAAAAAGCAAGGTCAGGAATTCACTTGAATATTGCTCAGATTACAGCACTCCATCCCAATTCTGGACTTTCCTGAGAAAGAATGAGTCAGGTTTTATTTGCATTGCCATGAATCCCTAGGCAAGGTACAGATGGGAAACAGGAGGTGTGGTGTTTTTTTAAGTGAGATTAGCAACTACAGGACAGGAGTCAATAATCATCTATACCACATTTACTAAATATTTTTTTCAGAATATTTCCACTGTGTCCTGATGTGGACACAAGTTAAAGGATTCACAGGGATTTGTGAGTAAACATCCCATCTGCTAAAGTGTGTGCAAGCACAATGATGTCATGAATTGTCCCATTGTGATCTGGTGTGCATGTGTTTTTCTGCCAGTGGTTGTGATATGTGTGTGAAGTGAGTGAGTGTGAACATGAAGGATCTTGAATTTTTTTGGCTAATACAGGCTTCACCAACCTGGTGCCCTCCCATTAGCACAAGCCAGCAGGTTGGCAAAGCCTGGTCTAATAGTCTCTTGGAAGAAGGTGGCAGCTTGTCCCCGTAATTGCATGAAGTTATTTGTGTGGTATAGTATTTTTAACCTCAATACCCTCCCTGTGATTAAAAACAACAATAATATGTTTGCCCTCATAAATGGTGTGCGTTTTAATTTTTATTAGCAATTGTGACAGGGATGCCTGCAATTGATTTTTTTCCACCCTCCTCTTGCTAATCAGCCTGGAGAACCCTCTCAGCTGTAATTAAAGCCCATATTACAGGCCTCTTGGTGTTCACTTGTCTCTTAGCTTACTGTGCCATGAAATACCGTACATCAAATGGAATACTACTGTACAAGATAGGCTCCTTGCCAACTCCCGGGGCTATTATACAAGCTTGCCTTTCGCGTCCACACAAGATGCTAGCATCATCTCAGGCACAACATCAAGAGAAAAATGGAAGCAATCTTCGGAGAAGGGGAAATAGAAAGAGGGGCATTGGTTGTGGGGAAGGGGGGCAGCGAGTGGCCTCCTACTGTTTGTACTTCAGGAGGCTGCAACCAGTGGTGGACCCACATTTTGGGGACCCTGAACTGTTATGCGGGCCCCTTCACAACCAGCAACAAGTTCTGGGTAACCACTGTTGTCTTCTTCACTTGGGTTGTTCCATTATTATTATTATTATTATTATTATTATTATTATTATTATTATTATTATTACCTCACCCATCTGGCTGGGTTTCCCCAGCCACTCTGGGTGGCTTCCAATGAAGACTAAAAATACATTAAAACATCAGTCATTAAAAACTTCCCTAAAGAGGGCTGCCTTCAGATGGTCTTCTAAACGTCAGATAGTTGTTTATCTCTTTGACATCTGATGGGAGGGCATTCCACAGGGGGGGGCACCATTACTGAGAAGGCCCTCTGCCTGGTTCCCTGTAGCTTGGCTTGTCGCAGTGAGGGAACCGCCAGAAGGCTCTCGGCGCTGAATCTCCGTGTCCAGGCATGACAGATCACCACCATTTAAAAAAGAAAATTAACTACTGCATCTCAGACTTTGATTTAAAATGTTGTACTGGATTATCCCATATGTCAAAGTCACTGATGTGAATAAAAAATTCCTATGCCTTATGTTTTTCAAGTTATGAGGAGCAGAATGAGGGAAAATGAGGGAAATGTTTTATATACTGGTATATGCATAATGCACTATTTAAAGCTTTTTTTAAAAAAAAGCAATGTGGACTAAAGTTACTTATGGAGCCCCTCTGGTATTAGGGGCCCTGACGTTTAAGCTGTGAGCCTCCCTGAGACTTGAAGGTATATAAATTCAATAAATAAATAAATAAATACACTTTGGCCACCTCATGAGAAGAGAAGACTCCCTGGAAAAGACCCTGATGTTGGGAAAGATTGAGGGCACTAGGAGAAGGGGACGACAGAGGACGAGATGGTTGGACAGTGTTCTCGAAGCTACGAACATGAGTTTGACCAAACTGCGGGAGGCAGTGGAAGACAGGAGTGCCTGGCATGCTCTGGTCCATGGGGTCACAAAGAGTTGGACACGACTAAACAACAACAAATTAGTTTCATAGTAGATCAGCCTGTGGCTGCAACAAGCTAATCTGGAGTGTTCTCATTAACTTCAGGGGCACCTTCAGAGCAAGTGCTGTGACTACAGCAAGGTCCATGTTTGTGACTTATACAGGTGAAACTCGGAAAATGAGACTATCGTCGAAAAGTGCATTTATTTCAGTAATGCAACTTAAAAGGTGAAACCAATATATGAGATAGATGCATGACATGCAAAGCAAGATATGTCAAGCCTTTATTTGTTGTAATTGTAATTATTTGTCGTTAGGCGGGTCAATGATAAATGGAATGTAATTAATGAAATGTAATAGCGATGTTTATTTTTGTATTATTGCAACTATTTGTTTTATTACTGTGGAATTTCCAAAAGAAAGCATTTGTAAAAATTTAAAGAAAAAATAATAAGTTGCATTACTGAAATAAATGCACTTTTCAACGATATTCTAATTTTCCGAGTTTCACCTGTATATCAAGGTGGAAACATATCTCATGGGAACCAAGTGACACACTTAGGAATGTGGTGCTATGTGGGGCAACTGAATCATCCTCGGAGTAACTTTTATTTAAAAGTCTCTACTCACCCACTTCATACATCTGATAAAGGAAGTTGTTGTTGTTGCTGCTGCTGCTGCTGCTATTTGTAATTGCTGATGTCATAATAAGGTATCAAAGGAGAAGCATTATGATAAAACATTGCTTCCTGTTTCACCGATGATACTAAATAGGGGAAAAATTGGGGCAGGTGGGGGGTAATAAGGTAGTATGTGACAGGGAATTTTGGCACCCATCTCACTGTCCCTCTAAGTAAAATGCACTGCCATTGTTTTTTTATTTTTTTATTAAGGATTTTGTTGATTTACAAAAATATGTGCAATGTCTCGTAACATTTTTTCAGATCAGTTTCATTTGTTGAGACATTGGGAAGGAGGGGGGAAAGAGGTAGATGGGGGAAAGGTGGGTGGGTGTGGGTTCGGGTGACGGTGTTTCTATTTTACTTAATATATGGGGGGGAGGGGGTTGTCAGCGTCGCTTGATGCACTGCCATTGTTGATCCTCTGCGGTCTTCAAACTAGTGATGTCCAAAAGCTGCAGGAGGAATATTATTTCCATATAACTGTTCTCAGCTTCAAGCCGGGTGACTGAATTTTTGCTTGCTCTGTTTTTGCTTGCATTCATTGATTCTATATTGCTGGGTTGGGGAACCTGGGGCTATTCACATGCTGCTGGACAAATCCCATCACCCCTGATTATTGGGTGTGCTGATTGGGGCTGATGAGAGTTGAAGCCTAACCACATCTAGAGGCAGGTAGCCATGTTTGGTCTGATGCAGTGCATGCACACAAAAGCTTATACCCAGATCAAACTTAGTTGGTCTCTAAGGTGCTCCTGGACAATTTTTTACATTTTTAAATGTATTTCAACATCTAGAGGGTCACAGGTTCCAAAAGCCAGTTTTACTGTCAATTCTTCAAGGCCTCAGATGTCCCAATGTATGAGGTTTTGCTCACAGGGACAATGCATCATGTGCTTTGTAGTCAAGCCCTGCATATCAACACCTACAGCCACAATTCTGTATCCACTTACCTGTGAGTAAACCCATTGTACTCAATGGGACATACTTGAGTGGAAACATGTATGGAATTGAGCTGCAAATCTATCCATGCTAACTTAAAAGTAAATCTCAGTCAACATGAGCCAACCAATGTCAAGCACTTCTATGTCCCTATGGAAAAACTCCTAAGCACATTTATTTATTTGTTTTATTTATTTATTTATTTATTTAAATTTCTATACTGCTTTAAATTTTTAAGAAAAATCTCAAAGCGGTTTACAGCATATTAATTCAATAAAACATAAATAAAACAATCTGAAGAAAGTCTAATATAGAGTATACAGTCAAAGCAACATAACAGAAAACTAAAATATTTTCTTAAAGATTTCAAAATAAAACTTGCTTCTGTCTCCCATGGAAATCTATGGGACTTTGAGATCAAAATCTGATTGCAATTAAATCCATCCAAGCTAACTTTACAATGATATATCCTCTCAATGAATTTTTTTCTGGAAGCTATGTTGGTTCAGGTAGCCTAACAGCATAGTACAAACACTGGAATTGACCTGAGTTAGCTGTGCTGATGCCAACCAACAGAGCAGCACCATCTACAACAGAATTAAATCAAATTTACTGGATTATACATGACTTTCCTGGCAACTCAGCTCAAACTACCGTCGTTCAGATTAAGTATTTAGATTTGAAAACAATTTAGTGCCATCTGGGGACTAAAACCTTGAAATAAGTTTTAGTTCTTAAAAGAATTTGGCCTACGTGCACTGTGAATCAGAATGCTTTCACTTTGAATCCAACTTTAAATCCAACCCAATTGTTGGAAATACTACCTGCTGTATTTAATAGGCCTTACTACCGGTACCTAGTGTCCTTAGAAAGAGCTGCAGACTTGCTTTTGTTTATACTGTAGCAGGGTTGGGGAGCTTATTGTCCTCTGGGTGTTGCTGAACTCCAATTGCCTTCAACCCCTGCCAGCCTGGCCAATGGTGAAGGATGATGGGAGCCACAGTATAGCAATATCTAGAGGGCCACATCCCTGCAGCTATCTGCACATTTACCTGGGGAAATGTCCTAATGAATAGAGGGGCTTACTTTCCAACACAGTCAGAGACTGGTTTGTTAGCAAATTTCTCAAGAGCATGACATTATCTCTCTCTTCCACCTCCCCCAGGGGGTGAGGAGGAATCACTGAAACAAACTGGATTTGATCCAATTGCAGACTACAGGAGAATAAGACTTGATACAGTGGTATCTCGGGTTAAGAACTTAATTTGTTCTGGAGGTCCATTCTTAACCTGAGGTACCACTTTAACTTATGGGGCCTCCCACTGCCGGCACCACATGATTTCTGTTCTCATCCTGAAGCAAAGTTCTTAACCTGAGGTACTATTTCTGCGTTAGCAGAGTCTGTAACCTGAAGCATCTGTAACCCGAGGTACCACTGTATTCTTATGTGGCAGAACTAGAAATACTACTACTGTACTACTAATTATGCTAATGCTGATGATATTAATAGTAGCCATCCCAAGGACAATTTTTATTTTTCATGTGAAGGCAGTTTCCCGACACTGCAAACCTATACACCTTTACCTGGAAGTAAGACTCACTGAGTGGGGCTCACTTCTCAATGGGCACACATAGAGTTGTTCATGCATTTATATAATAAACTGTGGAAAAGTTTTTTTGTGTGTGTATCTTTGTGTATGATTTGCCAAGCGTGGGGGCCATAGGAGCCAACTCTTAGGAGCCAAGGTCCCTTCACACACACCCCTCCATAAAATATTTGATTGGGCCAGAGCCTTCCCTCCCCTCAAAGTGGGAAAGCATTCCCATTTGAATGGTGTGCATGTATCACATCTTGTGATCAATCCTGCAGGGTGGGGCTTACCTGGGCCTCCCCAATATTTAATGCAAGTTGGCTTGGCACCCCTGCACCGGGTAAGGGGGCCTCAAGCATTTCAGTTTTCATGGGACCAGTTAACCTCCCTGTTCCAAAGTCTCCCACTTTTGAAAGCGAAAGAGATACAGGCAAGTGAAGACGTGATCAAAAAGGAGACACTAGACTAGAGCCAAACAGGCCCTGAGGGAAAACCCTACTGAGCAATGCCTTCTAGGGCTACAGAGAATAAACTGACCAGTCGCGGGGCAAAGTAACAAACGCCTCTTGGTCGCGCTTGGGTATTATTTTTTCCAGGCAGGGTCAAACTCCTTTGGGCTCCGCAATCCTCCGCTTTTGAGTGAGGACCGATTAACGCTTCTGTACATTAATGCCTGCGCCAACCTCGAATCCCCTCCCCTTGTTTCTCACCACTCTCCTGTTCTCTCGGGAGGGGGAAGCAGGCCAGCGGAAAATTGCAACCCCCTCCCTTCAATCCTCAGAGCTGCGCTAATCCGAAAACTCAAGTGCCCGTAAGTAAAACTTCAGGGGGGGAAAGTGATTGAAACTGACAAATACAGGGTGACAAATAATCAATAAAAGCCCAGTTCGACATCCTTCATTGTTTTCAGGCACTAACGGCAAGTAATGAAACCTCTGCTGGAAGGGAGAAGGAGAAGGCGGCGGGCAGGCAGGGGGGCGCCCCCCACTTGGAGACCTTCTGCGGGGGAGCCCCCGGCTCCAGAAGCCGGATTAATGGCCTCACCTCATAGGCAGATCTGGTCTTCTCATCAACCTTAATTAAAATCATTTTTAAAATTTCGGGGCTCTGCCTTCAGTGTGGGGGAAAACAGAGAGGTTGGCTGCGGGCTTCCTTTGGGTAACGAATCGCTTTTTAATTGGGGTGGGTCACTCCCCTCCCTCCAATTTCTTGTTGACTAACAAGCAGGTGATTCGTAACATCCTAATGGTGGTCACCTTGTAGCAGAGCGCGGAAGTGTGGAAATAGGTTTTTAAACAAAAAGCAATCGGGTCAGTTCTGCGCAAACGAAAAGGAGCAGCGAAAAACTCCCCACGCCCGTTGTGTTTAGGGTTAGGTAGGAGTCGACTCTCAGCTTGGTTGACTTTGCTTATTTGTTTCGTTTGAGCCCCCGGCTTTTCAACCAAGATGGGCTTACAGTGAAAATCTGCGCAGAGGTATAATATCATTGGGGACACGTGTTGGTGGGAGAGGCTCTCCCTTCCGGCCCCAAAGAGTTGGCGCTGCAAAGCAGACTCCGGGCACTTCCCTCCCAAGCTGGAGGGGGCCCAGGAAGCCACAGCTGAGCTCAGGGACTGGCTGATGGGTAAGGGTGCCAGCCCACAGAAGCAACCCTAAAAGTCATGCTCGGGGAAGACCTCCCTGAAATTAATGGGTTTAAGTTAGTCGTGGGTGTACTCTGAGCAGAATTAACAATACACACACACCCTCTCTATGTCCATTACTTGGAGGTAGGTTTCACTGAAATAATTGAATTGCCTTTAAGAGTATAGGATTTAGGATCCAAGTGTCACCGATTCTCTGTCACGAAGGGTGAGATCCCTCCTCAAGCGCCTTACTAAGGAGTTAAGAAGCATATTTAGCGGATGAAAGGTAAAACGTGCAAGTGCACAAACAATTCGTATGCGAACACGCGTGTCGTATAACATCGCTAATGCCACACGTCGTGTTTATCCAGAAGGATAGGAAAGGCAGTTTTGCACGTCCTTTACGCCCTTTTCTAAATGTTATTGCATTAGAAGCAGATCTTATTGAGTCAACGAAACTTCTTTGGAAATAATAAGCGCTTGTATATGGATGTTTCAGGCTGCAACCTTGTGCCCCTTAACCCGGGAGTAAGCGACACAGAAAGTAGCGGGACTTACTTCCAAATCAACGCGTTTGTCTGTGTATTCCGTTTGCTCTCTCCCCCTTCCTCTCTCACACACATGCGAATAGGGCGTTAGACAAAAATGACGCCACAATCCTATACACGAACAAACCCCACGAGTCTGGAACCCAACCAGCTCAGCAAACATAGGCCGGGCACGTTAGCATCTTAAAGCCGAGGTCTTAAATACACCTGAAGGAGCTATGGCTTGCAATAAGGTGTATTGTTCAGGATTCTGCTGCACAAGCGACTGGCCATCTAAGCTTTTCGCTTTGCCGGGGGTGTTGTAAGTCAATTCCTTGTTTATCACCAACTCGGAATGTCCTGCAGTCCTGAAATAAACTCGCTTCGACTTTGCTTAGCCCTAGTCAGTGGGTTGTGATTCCCCACCTACTTATAGGGCTTTGCCTGCTTTTCGCAACTCGCTCCCAACACCCTTTTAAAAAATCATATTTGTCAACCCACGTCCCATTATCCAGCTGAAATCTTGCTGGATCCATCTTGTCCACGGTCTCGCCAGGAAGGCCTTGAGAAACAAGATACTGTAGAGCAAGAAGGAGAGAGCCATTGCGAGTGCTTGGTCCCTCTGTCTGCCCATCCTATGGAAAGGGACAGGCAGAAGCACACCTGCCCTGTGCACAGGGATGCCCATATAAGATGCTAGATCAGGCATCCCCAAACTGCGGCCCTCCAGATGTTTTGGCCTACAACTCCCATGATCCCTAGCTAACAGGACCAGTGGTCGGGGAAGATGGGAATTGTAATCCAAAACATCTGGAGGGCCGAAGTCTGGGGATGCCTGTGCTAGATGATACGAATGTATCAACCGGATATAAGTCATTGAGCTGAGCTCCGCACCTGTACAGCGATTCACACGTAACGTTCAAGAGTGCACAGTCTGTGTACCTGTGGACACAATAGCGGAACCGTACAGATCAAATGAACGTTCTTTCACACAAACACTTGTACGTGTCTACAGACCACTTGCATCTTGTGTTCAGTGTGATGCGGGAACAGGCCTCATACAAACCTTAGAAACGTATCAGGCTTGGAAAAGGCAAGTTCCATAAGAGCAGCCTTCCTACTCAGATGCGCTGCTCTTCGGAAACCAATTGCTGGGGTGCGATTAGATGACGCATAGGCAAACTCGGCCCTCCAGATGTTTTGGGACTACAATTCCCATCATCCCTGACCACTGTTCCTGTTAGCTAGGGATTATGGGAGTTGTAGTCCCAAAACATCTGGAGGGCCAAGTTTGCCTATGCCTGGATTAGATGCTAGATGAGATTTATTTCCGCATCAACCTTATCAAATGGAGGAGCCAGTGCCAGCCGGCTGTCAAAATATGGCCAATGCCACCTTGTAGGGAACTGAGCCTGCGCAACCATCTTCAGCCCTCGGGGACGCATATTATGGGTGGTGCCCAGGCCAACTCAAGCCACAGAGAATATTCCCCCTCACACCTATGGGGTCCCGATTGCTCCTACAGCCTCCCCACCCACACCCCCTGGGCAGCGCTTAGTCGAGACGGTTTTTGTCTTTCCGGGCGCCTGCTCGCCTTGACCTCTTGCTTCAAGGCGGTTGTCTGGCCAGGTCAGGCGGGAAGCAGACGCTGCCTGGACCCGTTCGGCGACCGGCTCGGGAGTGTCTCTCCGCATTAAAATCTGATCGATCAGGTTCCAGGGCCTACAGGAAGTGGAGTCGCTTCTCTGAGAGGCTGACTTGTCCAAACGGCAGCTTCTGGGGCTGCGCCGATGAAGCGCACTGTCACATAATCGATAAGGAGAGCTCAGCTGTCACGGATCCGAAAGGGGCTTCCGACGCCAGCAGTAACGTAATTTGGCACCTTCAAGTTTGGGGATGGGCAGCCTGGGCTACTAAGACGATGCGAGGAAAGAGACGGGCGGGGGCCAGAGGAGTGAGTGGGTGGCGGCAGCAACCCAGGAGTCGGAAGGGCTCCGGTTTGGCATTTTTGTTCAGATTCCTCTCCCTCGGGCGCACATTTTCAGCTCCACGATTTGGGGAGGGGGGGGGAGAGAGAGAGCTGATCCCTTACCGCCAACAGTTTGCTGTTGTCATCCTGCCCCACTGTGCTCCAGGGCATCTCCAATATGTCTCGATTCAATTCCAAGCCGAAGGCTGAAGAGCTCCTTGCATCTCCTATGGTTTGGCAACCTGGACAGAAAGTTCAGAAAGTACAGAAAGTATTGTGAGACCACCACTTAAAACAGAAACTGATCCTCCCCCTCCTCCTCCTCTCGCAATGGCAAATGCATGTTTTCGGAAGTGATTCTGATGGAATTTACTTCCAAGTAAGGCTGTGATTCTAACACAGTTACAAGAACGAAGTCAAAGAAGATTGCTAAGGATCGAAGGAGCAGTCCGTGGGCCACACCTGGATCCTGGAACCAGTGATCCAATAGACGGAGCTTCCAGGAACATGTGTGTAAAAAGGACCTCATGGGGGAGTGTTAAAATAAGATTGCAACTCCCCACCCTTGGGCATCAGTCCAGGGCGGGAATATATAAACACCATTTGCAGAAGAGCAGAGATTCTATGGCTTAGTTTTTATTAACAACGCTAGAGCTACAGTAGTGAGGAAGTCTGCACCTGTTGGATTTATCCCTGTCACGCAGCAGTTAAAGGTATAAAAACCCTGCGAAGTAGTGGAGACATTCTTTAAAGAATTTGGAGGTGTAGTTCGCGTTGGTTTTAGCCCTGCGCCCGATCCCAAGACTTAGGGGAGAAGCTGACCGCTTGACCTACAACTGAATTAAACCGAAGCCTTAGATAGAAATCAGTGGGCCTTCAAGAGAGTAAATGTGCAGCGCCCAATCAACATACTTCGGAATAAATTCCGCCGACTTTAAACTTCCAGAATAAATATTGTTGGAGAGATGCGAAAATACAGTATTTGGATTTGAGCTAATGACTCTTGGATGATTTGTCAACGTCCCCTGCAGTGACTTTTTTCCTGAACTTTATTTTGAATAAGAAACCGGCAATAGCGTGTTCGTGTACACGGCTTAGCGAGGGAATGTTTCAGCTTCGGTGTAAGGTTGCTGCCTTTGAAATCGTGATCCGGTTAGCTTGTGGAAAGGGATCTTAGTTAATTCATAGTTAATGCGCAGCGTTCAGCGGGCATCTGGCTGTTGTTGTTCTCTGAATATTTAAAAGCACCCGTGTTCGATGATAAATTTATGAAAAACGAAGTGAACCTGGGGCTAGGAAAAGAAGGCTGCCAGGAAAGCCGAGTTTCTGATTGGTCGGGGAAGGGACTTCCGGGACTGGATTGGTTTATGCCTATGCCGGGAGTTACAACTATTGGATAATCTCATTGCCTGCGTCTTCTGCAGTGCTCTCCATAGAGCAGAAGGCGACGTTCTCCTAAAGGGTGGGTTGCTCACGGGAGGGTACTTCCCCAATAGTTCAACACCTGCGCTAGATCTCTGAGTCATAGCTGCCAAGTTTTCCCTTTTCTCGCGAGGAAGCCTATTCAGCATAAGGGAAAATCCCTTTAAAAAAGGGATAACTTGGCAGCTATGCTCTGAGTATTTTCCCGACAAAGTGTCAAATGCTCCTATATAGCACTAAAAATGTTTAAACGCCGGGGCTTTAAATATCTGATTGAGGGGTCCTACTATTATGCACTTGTCTAAGGCTGGCTTCTTAAAGATGCCCGCCGTGAGCTCCATTAGAACCTTGGATCAGTGCTTCCTTCCCTCCTTTCTGCGGGAGACTCGCCAAAGGCCGAGCCCGAGAGATTTCACACATCCATGCCCAGGAGCTCTGCCCCAGCGTCGCATCACTGACTGACTGACTCAGTAGAAAAAAAATACAACCATTGCGTTTTGAAGTTATGTGTGGTGTTTGATCTATGACGGTCCTTTCACGCGTGCTGGCCGTCACTTGGTGTTGCAGACAAGGCGTCGACTTATCCTGAGTTGCCACCGGTGGCACAATCTTTGTCTCCCGCTTCACATGGAGGGGAAGGGACCGAATGTCTCTTATATTGTTCATCAGTTTAGCGTTTTCCTGCTGTGTTTTACGGATGGATGGGCTGAGGAGGCTAAAGCTCCAAATAAATATGAAATACCCTCATATTAATATTTTTTTAAAGGATCCAAGCACCTTGTGCCTGAAGAGAAATCTCGCAAAGGATACATGGCTGCACTTCCCTTTTTAAGTTCAAATTAGGAAACACTGTCAGATGAAAGGGCAGCTTCCCTTTGGTGGAACTGCAGCTTCATTTGATCATATCTTTATTTGAGTGTTGCCTGAACAATAGGACCTGAAGGGAAAGAATGAAGAAATTGCGTTGCAGTTGATCCTTTGATTTTGACAGAGGGAAACTGTTGCGCGTTTATCAGATTAGAACTGTCCAGAAGTGTGTGTGTGTGTGCGCGCGCGCATTATATACATACAGTATAACATATAGTAAAACTAATCAGGCGACTGGGGGTTGTGTGCACGCACGTCCACGGGCGCGCGGAAGAGTGCTCTTAAGTACCACAGCTCCTTCAATCCCCATCTGGATAAGATTCAAGTCTCTCCCTCGGCTTACAGTAATATACTCTGCCAACCTTGAGGCTCTTCCCCCCTCCCCCCCTTACAAAAAAAGAAAAAGAGGGATTTAATGAGGCCGAGCTTAGACCCTTCTATAATTTAGAGGATTCGCCAGAGCTGTAAAATGACAATGGGGACATGTGTAGTGCAAGAGAGGTGAAATCCCATCCAGGGACAAAGTTGCTTATTTCTGAAGGAGCTGTCATTTCCAGCAGGGGGGACACAATGGAAGGGCCAGGAGGGACGGAGCTCTGATCTCCACCTCGGAGAGAGATAACCACCTGATTAAAATGGGCCTCTTGTTCTCTCGGTTACTCGATCGTCGTGTGAACTTGCCTTACTTACTATTCTGGGCAAAGACGACTCAGTCTCCCCAGATTTCAATGCCCTGAGAACTCCCCTCCCTCCGCTTTCTCTCTCTCTCGCCGCTTCGCTTCGCTTTTCCTTGGAGCATCAGCACGGCCAGTTCTTAGGCAGCCGACACTTAGGTCTAGGAGGATTCATGGGTCACGAAAAACGCCGGGGGCTTTAGGAGCACATAAAAGTTCCGCACAGCTATGGCGCATCTATTATCACACCCACACCCACAATGGGACGGGAAAGATCCGCCCCTTTGCCATACTTTTTACCTTTTGACGGCTTGGGTCACACATAAGGCATTAAGGCTGGCTGCTCACATGCTACTTAAATCTGTGCACTTGCATGGGAGAGGTATGTACAGTTGGATTTTGAGCGTATTTATCGAGTTTGGTTGGGATTTACTTCCTAATAAGTGTGTTCAGAGTTGCAGCCTTGCACTGGGACACCCCATACAAAAACTTCACCAGACATTTCAAGGGCACCCTGGATAAATGACGGGAGGATTGCTCCTGAGTTGCTCCGAGGTTCTTGGCTTATTTCACCTATAGAAGGGTGGTCATCTGTCATGTCTGATCTAGGAGGCTGGACTAGATGACCCTTGGGGTCCCTTCCAACTCCACAATTCTATGATTCTAGTTATTTCAGATATCTGGGTTCCTAACCACGCTTCATTGGATTTAATGGTTGTAACTCCCAAGTAAACACGTTTATAGCCAACGCCTCTGCCTAATTATTCCCATCAGTCCTATGCGTATTTACGCAGAAGATCAACCCCATTGAGTCTCAAGTAAAGGTACGCGGGATTGTGGCCTTCTTAACTAGGAAGAAAGTACCACAAGTTCCCTATTTGACATATTTGGATCTGATTTTTTTCTTGAAAAGAAGTGGGACTGACTTCAGCAGCAGTACCGTTTGTAGAACTGCGTCCATACAGGCCAATTCTAAACACGTTTCTGCAGCAGTATATCCTGTTGACTATGACTCAGTTATAATTCAGGTGCTTCTGTTGAATAAGATTGGAGGCCTATCTACAAACTTGCTATTCAAGTATTAAGCGCTGTCCACTGCTTTGTAGATAAGTATTTTATCTGAAATTTGCTGAGCAAAGCAGATCCCACCCACCCCCCGGTACTTTTAATAGATTCGGATCCCAATCCAGTTCAGGCAATTAATTCAGAAAAAGAGATTGAAATATGCACCCTGATCTCCTCTGCCTCGCCTCTATTTATAGGATTCTGGTGCCCGCTTGTTTCTCATTCCCGTCGCCCTAAAGGGCTAAATTTTATGTAAAGATGGGAAATAATAATAAATTTATTATTTATACCTTGTTCATCGGGCTGGGTTTCCCCACAATTTTCCCACCGACGGCTGTCCTAGCCAAATTAGCAAGAAATCCCTATAGATCCTAAATAGTTATTTGGTTTTGGATCTCAGGACTTCCCTTTGCAAGGAAGCCAGCCAGACTCGCCCACTGCTGGGCAAGAGAACTGGTTGGCCCGGGCGGAGCGGGAGGAAATAACACCCCCCCCCAATCAACAAGTTCCCAAAGGAATAAAATATTATTTCCCTTTGGTGACATTTCCCCGTCCCTCTCCCAGCTCCCCCCCCCCGTCTCTTTTCCTCTCGACTAGCTTATCTGCCCTAATTCTTTGACAACCCGATCCTAAACACAACGTTTCCTGTGAAAGGAAGCGCCTTGATTTCAGTAGAAGTTAATTTCAGCTAAAGGCGTTTAGGATCACTGTTTTAGCCGCCGATCTTTCTCTTCCCCTCTCCACAACAGGTGTCTCTGAAAGTCGCAACTAGCATTTTCGCCCCTTCTTCCTTTGGAGGCTCTTATTTAAACAGGCCGGGGGCAAATAGACGGCAACATTTCAGACCGTTTCTTTTGAAAAAATATATATAGTTGTGCGCATTAAAGTTAGAAAGCAGGGGGAGTGGAAAACTTAATCCACTCTGCCAGCCCTGATGGTGAAGCTGAAGGATTTATCTGGTCCGTCTTCTTTCTCCATCTACTCCCAAATCAGTGAGCACTTAAAGACATTTCCTTGAGAAACCAGCCTGTTGGCACTCAGTGGGGTTTTCTTGCAAGTAAAAGGTTTGTAAGATTTCGGCATAAGTCGGCTTAAATTCTAATATTGCATGTGTGGTGGTGGGGCTCTTTTCGTTGACTGACCTGTGTTTGAGCAGGAGAGGAAAATACTTTTGACAAAAGCAGGTGTGTTGTATAGGCGATATATATATTAGGGAATATCCCAAATATTTATGACAGAATCCAGATAGAAAGATCTTCTGCCCCCCTGAATGCGTTTTGCGCAACTCGCGTTTATTTCAGTGGGCCTATATTGGGCAGGAGAATTTCCAGAGGAAAGTCATTTCACAGAGAATCTGCAAGGCTAATGTAATTTTGTCTGTCTGAATAAATGGATGATCAACTGAATCTCTCTCACACATTCTAATATGTCCATCTTTTGTGAAGGCAGGAATTGCACAAAGTGCAAATCTGTTTCCTGCTATTATTTTTATTCTCTGATTATTGGCAGTCTATTCTCGGACTATTTATCTGAATGTTGCAAGTTAGGGTATCTGATCTCCTAAATGCCAGTTAATTGCCAGGAGATTATCTTGAAATCAGCGGGGTTTGCTGCCGTGTAAACTGCCTTTTGGATCGGGATGTCGGCGAGATTAGAGAGAGACTGATTAGAAGATAATTATCTTCGTATAAAAACACGTATATTGTAGCTATCTCTGTAAAGTATACCTCGGGCGGATAGAGAGATAGCATCTTCATAAACAGGAACGAATTCATCAACGAAAATTTCCTTTTATTGCCACGTCAGTCTGCTAATCGATCAACCTGAAGCAGAATCCAGATCTGGCTCCAGGGAAAAGAAAACCAAATAGAAATACATGCCAAACATTATGGGATAGATTGATCTCTATGAACAGCTCTCCCTGGGAGCTTTTCCCTTATGCATCAGACAGATTAGGGATTGTCTGTGTTTTCCTATCTAGACGGGCAACCCTCGACGTTTTGATAGTCTCTACTAAAATGGATTGACTGAAATAGATTTTGTTTTTAAAATGTCAAAAGACACCACCCGTCATATCGCAGTGAATCCAGAGTAGCTCGGTCACTCAGAATCGCGTAAGGAAACCAAGGAGGCCCATAGTTGAGGAGTTATGGCGACAACTTTGGTCGCCCGCTTGCAACTTTTCCATTATTCCGCCTGGATCAATCTGTAAATAGTGTTTTCCCACGGCCCGATTCGCTTGTTAGGCACCGGACTAAAATCCTCGGAGAGGGCGCATCGCCCTCCTTATATGCCTCCTCCAGGCGATTATCGCTGACTCCCGCTTGGTGTTTGTGTCCCTGTTTGTTTGGAATTATTTCCGGTTTGGTTTATTTTTCTCCCCCTGCTATTTTCCCTACTTTAACACTAAATTGACACACCTACAGAGACAGCTAGCTACCTCTCCGGGTCAACATCGGAAAGATAATTCCAAGCCCCGCACCCTCGTTCCCTCCCTCCCTCTCCGGCTGCATTCCACCACTCTCTCTCCCCTCCTGGCTCAAAGTAAATAGTAAAAGGCCCATTCAGGTCCGTGGACCACACGGAAAGCCTTAATTAGGCTGATGAAATCCCCAGAAATGTATAGATTCGCTATAATCGAGGGTGTCCCAACCCTACCCCCGCCGCTCCTCTGGTGTCTATAGTCAAGGAATACGGGAGCAGCTGGGAGAATAGAAAGACCCGTCGGGGGTGGGGTGGAGGAAGTCATGCATGTAATTGAGTATATTTAACATAACTATTTTAATGATTAGTGATTAAAAGTGCACCCTCCTGGAAGTTGGGGACCTCCGCAATTTGTTCTGAACAACTCTGAGGACATATCTATCTATCTATCTATCTATCTATCTATCTATCTATCTATCTATCTATCTCACACGTAAAGAAACAAAATATGCACAAAGCGTTTTTGACTTGTTGGTTCCAGAAGGGAGAGTCTCACCCTGGCCTTAATCGTGTTGGCACTGGGGGGGGGCTACCTTTCACCTGGTACTCCAAGTTTCATTGAATAATAATACTGTAATAATAATAATAATAATAATAATAATAATAATTCCTGCCTCCATTTCCTCTTCCTTTCTTGGACGTCCTCCTATATCAAATTTCAGGCCCAAACCCCCTTCGTCTCCATTTTATTTTGTTTTATTTCTTACTGTAATGGACCTGTCCTCTCCTTTTTTGTAAAAATAAAATAAAATAAATCACGCAGACGGGTGCCGCTATATTAATAAGCAAAGGCTACTCCCGGGAAGCTGGGAAATAATATGTTCATTTGAGCATGTGCAGAGTGCATTTGCCTCTTTATTGAGAATCTGCCACCAGCCTTCAGACTAGCCGGTCCATGGCATCTTCCCATTTAGGTATTAGGTTTGGAGAAATCGTATGCATTCCAGGACTAAACGTACTGAAGACATAGATTCCTTCATCTTTTGAAGAAAAGCAAATCAGTGGTAACTCTAAAGTTTACATGAACTTGCACCAATAAAAGACAGTATGACATTTTATTTTATAATCAGTTCTGTATAGCAGTGAATTGGGTTGTTTCCAGACAAGAGCGTAATTGATTGCTTTTGTCGAGGGAATATGCAGACTTTTGCGTTACTCAGCATTCTTTGTCAGTGGAAAAAGAAAATGCAGCTATTTCTCAAATGAGTGTTTTGGGTCAGTTCAGACAGACAAAAACACAAGCAGGCAACTAGCTAAGTCTGCTGCCCATTGCAGAGAACCTTTGGGGGGGGGATTTACCTCCACTTTTTTCCTGGAGTGCCTAAAGAATGTGCGTTTGTCATTAGCAGTTCTTTCTCATCGCATTTCCCATTCCCCTCCGAAAAGAATTCTGTGTAATTCCAAAGCTTACATGCTCTGGTTTTAGGGAAAGTTGAGCTCGACATTTACTTGATAATCTACGAGGGGGTGTTTGCATGCAATAAAAGAAGCATCCTTTGCAAGGAAACAGCTTACTCCAGTGTTATATTAATTAATCACTGTTTAAGGGCTCCCTTTCCCTAGCTGGGTCACACAATTAGAAACGCAGACTGAAGTGAGTGCGTTTTCTTAATTATTTATATCAGATGAATTGTGGAGGAGGCTGGCGTATATATGTGCGCGCGCGTATGTGCGCGTGCCTGCACAATCCTCGCGTTTATTCCTTGAATTCTAAAAGGGCTGCTTTCTTTTCTTTGGCTGCTCTTTGGGGAAACAGTGGGAGGAGGGAGATTCTCTCTTACCCATCAGCCACTCAGCATGGAAATAATAATATTTAGTGCATATTATCCTAACTTATTTCTGACAGTGCTTACACAAGGGGACGATGGAGCAGCGGCTGTGGAGAGGAGGGGGTGTCTTTGCAGCAGATTCTCGAGGAATCTAGCGCGGAAGCCTGACAGAGAAAGCGGGATGGTGGTAGAGAGGCGATATACTCCACAAAGCCTGCCTTGCATCGCAGTAATCCTGTCATGGGCGTAGCCAAGGGGGAGGCAGTTGCCCCCCTAGATCAAGTAAAACAATAGAAATACTTAACTAGCTGACCAATCACGTCGGTTCTGCCCCCCCCAACAAAAGTCCTGCTCCCCCCTAACCAAGTCTGCCCCCACCCTCAACAAAAATCCTGACTACGCCCATGAACCCTGTTAAACAGAAGCGCACTCTGTTTCAATTTTAACACCGGATTGATTCGGGATGAAAACCCGGCGGAAACCCCACGGAACTTTTCTTCCAGAGTAAACTCCTTCGGATCCCAGCCTTGGTAGTTTTGAATTGAAATGGTTGGACTTCCTCGGGGGCTGCTGGGAGATTAGGTTCCTTCCTGGCCTTTTCTTTCACTCGGGTTGGAGTGAATAAACTGGTCATTGTGGAACCGTGACACAAGCCAACTTCTCGCTCGCTCGCTTCCCCCGCCCCAACCCTTTTATTCTCTAAAAGCACACACTTGCCTTAGTTTAGAAAAGACTGGGGGAAGCTCAGACTTTGCCGGATCACGCCTGGATGAAAGGTGCACCCAGTGTCCTCGCTTAAAGGAAGTACCGGTAGCCCCAAAAGGGGAACATGTGGCCCGAGAAGCGCATCATGGAGAACTTTTGGGGATAACTGAAGGATTCGTATCCCTATGCATCTTGGAATCTGCTTCCCAATAGGTTGGAAAGGGCTGAATCCGGGGTGGAGGGATGGAGAAAGGAACTGAAGTGTAAACATCAGGGGGTGGATGGACATTTGTCAAGGATTCTTTAGTTGTGATTGCTGCATTGCAAGAGGGCTGGACTAGATGACCCTTGGGGGTGCCTTCCAGCGCTGCAATTCTACGATTCTGTGATTAATCCCACTATAACAGGATTCGATCTAGTGAAGTGCCATCGCTGCACACAACCTGCTCCGTTTCTTTCCTCAACCGGAATCCCACAGAGTCTTAGATCACACAGGGGGAGGCGGGTACTGAAAAAAATCCTCCAGAGCAGTGCTGAGAGTTGTTTCCTTGGCGTCGTTTTGGTTTGGATGTGAAATTGGCAGACCCCTTTATAGGGGCAGGTGGTGACATTACTTGGCCCCGACTTGAGACCGTACTGAAGAATTCGCAGCCTTGAGAGCGTATTTTTCTTCTGGCTATAGTAGTACTTAAACGATAATGGGCGGCGGCGGCGGGAGTGAGGCGGGAGGGGAAAGAGAATTAATTTAAACTTTTTTTTTTAAGAGAGAGGATGGAGAGCAACGGGGGAAGGGGAGAGGCGAAGATTTATATCTTCTGGAAAGTAGGACGAGCCAGATGGTAATCGCGTCATTAACAAACAAACGTGGGATGGACAAGTGAAGTTTAAAATTGGGGAAGAGATCTGGCGAACAAAGACGGTTGCTGTTGACCAAATAGAGGAAAGTGGGAGGAGGGTCTCCTTCCATTCTGCCTACAGCTGGATAATAAACGAGGGTCCATCTCCCCGCCCCCGGCTTCCCCCTGTTGTGCGCCAGAAAGGGCCAGAGATAAACTTTTTGCAATTGGCAATTGTGGCATTTATTTATGTGTAACCCTTTGTCGCCTCAAGTGTCCCCAATGGGCCTTTAATTCAAATCCCTGGTTTGATAGGGAGAGATTGATTCGCCCGAGTTTATTTTGATGGAAACAAAGCGCCGCTTGTGCAAGTTTGGAAGGGGCAAAGAGTTCAATGGTTATTGGGGGGAGGGGGCTGGTAAGCCGGATCAAGCAAATCTGAAGGGGTGGGGCGCAGTCAGCTCCTCGGGCAGAAGAGAGGAAGGGGCATTCCAGGCTTCCTGAAGCCCTGCTGTTCCTCTTGCGTAGCTTTATGTGGCAGCATTCCTTCGATTTTGTTGCTACGAACGTCCCGGCGATAAAAATCTAACCCGATCCTGTCCGTGTTCACTGATCTAAGTGGCTTAGTCCTGGGTAAGCACGCCTGAGATTGCAGCCTCACCCTTCAGTCGGCCACACATCCCTCAGTCCCGGGAAACATCAAGAAGACAGAACGCGGCAATTTTACATAGCCTACACCAGTTCCAGCCCTCATGACATCTGTGGGGCTTTCGATCGAGTAAGGATGCAGAGGTCCCTTGCTCCACGAGTCACACAGTGAAACGTACCTTTTTAGTCCGACTAATGTCTGAGTTACTTTTCTCCCAGTTGTGATGACGTCATTGAATTTAAGCAGGGGTGCCAACTTGAATAAAATATTGTGGGGGCCCAGGTAAGCCCCACCCATGTAATCGATCACATGACGCAGTGCACACACCTCATTTGAATGGGAATGCCCATCAACTTTGTGGGGGCCCAGCCCCCACAAATACTTTATTGTGGGGGCCGAAGCCCCCACGGTCCCTAGGAGTTGGCTCCTATGAATGAGAGCTGGCACCGAGATCATACACTACACTGGACTCGACAAGGCAAGTGGGATTCTTCTGTTTTACTCCGAGTAGACCCATTGAAATTAATGAACATGAGCAAGTTAGCGTCATTAACTTCAAGGGGTCTCCTCCGAGTAAAGCGTAACTTCGATGCCACCGGAAGTTTCCTATTGCTGCCATATCCATGTGTTCAATAGGGTCTCAATCTCTATAGGTTGAATCCCAAATCCTTTAGCCTAAATAGCTTTGTGGATCATGCTGTGTTTGCAGCTTATTTCAGTTTAGCCTCCATCAACTTATAAAAACTGGCATTACGCACTCGGCGTTAGCCCTACAGTCTGACTTAACTCCTGCGTTTCATTCCGGAGTCGGTGGTGACCTAGAGATCTCCGTGTCTTCCAACCGGATTCGCAGTAGTGCTGGAGGGACAGAGGCGGGCAAGTATTTGCAGGCAGGACACAAAGCCTGCTCACATCCAACTGCTGCGTCTTAACACGTTTGCGAATCACATCCTTAAGTCCAGATATGTTGCCCCAACACACCCGCTTCCCTCACAGCAAAGAATGGGTCCGTGTGGGGGAGGGGCTCGACAGAATTAAACAAAAGTTTTTACATTTTTAGCAGATTTACCTTAGTGGGACGAAATAAATTTAAAACCAGGAAACAGTTTAAAATGTCTTATATAGCACAATAAGGACCTCCCGGTTTCGATTCCCAAGCATATGCCTTGTCCTAGTTCGGCTAAACTGGTTGTGGATTCGAATTTAGTCCCGTGGGCATAAAATGCACTTAAATACGAATGCAGTGTGAATGGCTTGTGGATTGCGATACATGCTTCTTATGTTAAAATTTGGTGCACAAGTACTTGAAGTAAATTAACGCCGTTTTCATTAAAATAAGTGATCTCAGCTCCTGGAAGCCAACACGCAATGGGGTTGGAAAGGACAACTTCAAATTGAAGAAATGTCTGAATGCACCACGTAACTGCCATGTGAATTAAAAGCTCATTTAAGGCGGTGACATGAAGCTGACTACAGAGAAAGAGTAGCAGCAGCAGCAGCAAGGTTGTGGCGCCTAACAATATGATTGCACCTGCTGCCCCCACATGCCGTTATGACTGCAGCCTGTTACTTCCACATAGTCGGTTTAGGAATAGAAGGCACTTGTCTATCTGGAAGCTGTCCCCCACCCCAACTTCGTTTCCCGGGTAAAAAAATGTTCAGGTGCAAGTAGCCCCATCTGAGCAAGCGTCACGGCCCGTTTATTCCAAGGGAACTTGTTTCCAAATAAACACCCAAACGCAGCAGCCTTTATCCAAATTGTTAACAGATACTTGATTCTGCATTGTGGATAGGATACATTCCCTCACGAAGGAAAAATTCCTTCTATACAGTTTCTTGTTGTGGTCCGTCTAAGTAAGGATGGGGTCTCCCAGTATCCCTAGCGGCTAGAGGCTACAACCCAAATTCACTCTTACATGAGAATTTTGCATGTGAAATAGACCCACAAAAGGTTCTCCAGCCGTCCATTGTAGTGTCGCAGCCCGATCCTACGTATGCTGATTCTGAAGTGCGCCCCACTGAGTTCAAGGGCTCTTCCTCTTCCCCAAAGCTGCAGCCTTCATATATGTGTGTTTGTGTCCTTATTCCCCAGTGATAAGTGTACTTATATGGAAATCAACTGCATTGAAATTAGTGTAGGCTTTAGCTCCATTGAAATGCATTTGGGATGGGGTTAATTTTGAGCAAGGGCGAGGAAGGGGTCTTAAAAGAGGAAAGTTTTTGGGGCATAAATAAAGTTGCAGGCTGAGGAACGATCTTCGCTTGAAAATACGCCCTTTGAAGACTCAGAAGTGAAAGACGGACCTAGGTTCTAAAGTTGAGCAGAGATTGGGTTGGGGGAGTTAATCTAACTTTAAAGGGGGGGGCTGGAAATCTTTCAAAGCCCTGAGGACTTACCCTCAAGGCCTTATTCAAAGCAAGAGAGAGAGAGGGGAGGGAGGGAGGGGGGAGAATCAGCCTGGCGTTTCGTCACAGGCAATTGTAAAGGGGGTTCAAAGGACCGATCAAACAAGTTGCAGAGTAATCTACATTAAAAGTCCGGATGGCGATGTTACAGCTTGCACCTGCAGGGTGTTTGCTCGCCGAGCTACAAATCATCAGGCGAAAAAGCCGCTTATGCTTCCTCTTTGCTTCTCCCAAGAGTTACAGGGCTTCTTTCCTTTGATGATATTTATACATCTTGTTACAGATAAGGTTTTTTTTAAGGAAAAAGAAAGAAAGAAGAATCCCTGAACACACACACACACACACCAATACGGTTTCTGCAAATGGACTCTGTAGGAGTAATCCCGTTGCTCAGTGTCCTTGAAATAACTGGCCAAGCCCCCGGGTGAAAGAGCGCCCCAGGAGTCCCAACCGGAGGAACCCCATCTCCAACCTGCTGCTGAATTTATCAGGGCCAGAGAGAATTAGGGACAGAGCCCATATCGTTCCATTGATTTGATGAGGCTGTGTGGTCTGCAGACCTCAGGCCGCTTACACCGAAGTAAGCCCGATGATGTCATAGCAGGAGGAAGTCTTTTGGAGAGCTGA
Source organism: Zootoca vivipara (assembly GCF_965207765.1). NCBI lineage: Eukaryota > Metazoa > Chordata > Lepidosauria > Squamata > Lacertidae > Zootoca > Zootoca vivipara. Next base: position 87,645,697 of record NC_142588.1, on the reverse strand, counting down.
AGCCCAGCTCAGCTTAAAAGGGAAAGCTGCTGCTTAACTGCGTGTGCTGCTGGGACAACCCCTTTGGACTGCTCGCCTAAGGTTGATACAGACGAGGCGGTTCGCTTTTCCTGGGCTCAGTCTAGTGAGCCTCCCCACTGAAGCAGTCCTAGTACGGAAATGTTTGGAAGGACGACAGTGGCAAACGTCACCTAACCGCAGAACTGCGTAACTGACTTAAATGTTGCCCTGAGAACTCAGAAAGTAGTTGGCTCAATTCTCATATGCAATGCTTTATTAAGTCCCAGATGTAAACCGGCCAAAACCCAAGCAATTTAAATGAACTGGGGATAGAATTATATAGAATACGTGGGACCTTTCCCCGCCTGTGTGTCTCTAGTGGCGGGATACAAATATTCAGATCGGATCAGGGATGTCCAACAGGTAGATCTCGGGACCCTCCCCCCCTCCACTAAAAAAAGCTGAACCACCTTTGACCTCAACAACTTTGGTAGAGCACTGCCAGGTTTTTTTTTATAGTGGAAGCATATCTCAGTCTCTTGAAAGTTGGACATGCCTGTTCGAGATAAATAAACTATTCATCAGAAGCCAGATCTAGCAGAAGTGAAGCATTTTCACCTTTCACGGATTTCAGGCGCGCAACTGTCCCGTGGAAGATAAATGCGCACGAAGACTCAGCGCCTTTACTGGCAAGGAAATACCCCCGAGTTGAATGGGATTTTCTCCGGAGTAATTCTGCAGAGGACTCCCTCAGCCCCCAAACGGCTTCACTTTGGATGTATCTTGCATTTTCCTTTTATAATGCCTTTGTTTAAAACCCAACTATAGTTGTATATTAGTTGTCCATGGGGTCACGAAGAGTCGGACACGACTAAACGACTTAACAACAACATAGTTGTATATATGCACACACACCCAACACCCCCCCCACAATCCTGCTATGCTAATGGAAAGAAGAGTGGGGGAGGAGAGAAGCTGTCCCTCTGGAGTTTCGCCCTGGATTCTAAACCAGTGGGGCTCGCTTGAAAGTGAAGTTATGCTTTCGGGGCCTGACAGGTTACTCGGTAGTAAGCGCCAGTGTTCATTGGGACCTCCATCCAATTAAGGCTGCCGCCTGAAATCATAGCAATGCAATTCTGGAATGCCCCTTTCCTTTCCTAACTCAAGCTGAGCCCTATTTCTGCAAGTCACCCAAGGACCCACCCACCACACCAGGGGTGATCCCGGTCTTTTTGTTTTCTGTTGTGGGGGGAGCGGCTGATTTGCTTCTTTTGAACACACTTTGGGGAGATGAAATCAGGAAAGGAGAGAGAGGAGGGGAAGGGAAGGGGGAGACTAGGAAATGCGAAAACCCCAAAGACCCTGGGAAAAGTGCACGCGAGTCTGACAATCCAGGAAGGCAGAGAAGAGTTATTTCCTTGCGTGCGGCTCGGTTTGGTTTCTCCCCACTCCAAACCCCAGCAGCAGCTTGCGACATGCCAGCCAAGATCAACATATATCTTTTCCCCCTTTGAGCGTCAGCGGAGCGATCAGTAGATCGGTTACTTCTCCTTCGAGTTGCCACCGTAACCGGGGAGACGGAAGGAGAGCTGGGACGTATCGGAACGTTTAAAAGTCCCTGCAAAGATTTTCTCACAGCTGCGGGAGGCGCAAATATGGAAATGAGCTCATTATGTGGAGGGAGTGGCAGCAGGCAGTGCCCCTGCTCTCCCTCCTGCTTCCACAACTCCCAATCCTGGGATCATCTAAACACGAAATCAGCCAAAACAAGTCCTCGCCAAGAAGCTACCAACTGCAGTTTCGCCTGTACAAATATGTCAATTTCAACGATTATGCAGCGTTTTGTTTAGATCGCGCTGAGCGGCTTCTCTCCCCCCCCCCCTCGCAGACAGAGAGTTGCATTTAAATCAATAGGAGTTGCTTCCAAAAAAAACCTTGCGAGTGGGTTAGTTTAGCCGTCTCTCCACAAACCCAAATGCCTGGAAAAGGGGCAACTGAAAACTTCCTACCTTCCATAAAAGTATTGAAAAGTATAAACCGGAAGATGCGCCATGCGAGGAAGGGGGGGAGGTCCGTTTGTGTGGAACAACCCAGTCTACATTTGGCGGTTTTTGCAAATTAAAATGGAGACAAAGGAGCCTTGCGAAAACTGGCACAGTGTCCCACCAACCCCCTGGAAAAAACTCTGTGTGTGCTTGAAAGTGGTAAGCAAAACACTAAGGAAATCCAATGGATTTGCTCGGTGGAGAGCTCTATTTGGCGCTTCTGGCCGCTTGTTTAGCTCAGCTCTTTACACCCTTGGAGAAGAAGAATGCTATACATCACCCTTTAATCTCCTACTGAGTGAACTCCGGAGCGCATCAAAGCGCGCATTGTTGAACGCTTGGGGGAGAACCAACAAGACTAGGCGGAGGATCGGCATTGTTCCCAAGGCTTGTTGGGGAAAAGTTTTCTAAATAAACTCCTTTCAGCACAGTTAGATTTAAAGGGGTGGCAGTGGATGGGAATTGCGGGGAGGGGTGCTGGTCTATTGCCCTCCGTCGCTACTTTCCCAAACAGGTTGGCGATCCAAGCACGCACTGCCGGGTCCAAAACGTGCCCCCAGACTAGGATATATTTAAAGGCGATGGGAAAGTCAAACCCACAAGCAATTTGGGACTCCATCTTAACCCTCCTGACTGTGAGGTTTAGTGCAATATACTTCTTCATAATTAGTGTATACAGTAACCCCAAATTGCTTCGATCCTGATGTAGACCATCCTTACTCAAAAGTAAGCCCCGTTTGTTTTAGTGGGGCGATTCCCAAGTAGACGTGCTTAGGGATGCAACCTTGAATCTCCAGATATTTCTTTAGGTAGGTCTATCCTATAGGTTTACTCGGAAGTAAACCCTACTGGGATGTTTGGGACATGATTTCACCTTTATCTGGACTGTGGCATTTTATTGCATTTTATGCATTTTATTGTATAGGCTCAAGCCTGAGACTGGGTTTTTGGAGAGGACTGAACCGAAATCTCTAGCTAAGTATTTCTCAGATCCGCCTTCCCTTTTAATATACAAGGGCAGCTATACCGGAGGGAGGAGCGTCAGAGACGGTTTTAACAGGATCCTGTTGCATTGTATGTGCCACTTGGTGTAAACACTGAGGGTCGCCCTAGTGGCAGAAAGCAGGTGTTTTGTTTCTCCGTTGACGGCCCATTAGTATCTCGCATCTTGCTGAGAGTTTGATCAGTTTCACACGAACTGAGAAAAGAGGGGCGGGGGGAGAGAGAGAGATCGAGAGAAGGGCAGCCGCTGCTGCTCCCAGATGAGAAATTGACTAACAGGTAGTTGAATGAGCAGAAGGGAGACCAGAAGGCGAAATTCCCTCAGTAAGCAGCGGCCGAACGGACCTGGATATGTTCTCAGGCTGTTCCATTGCTGCAGGGGAACCCGAACTCAACTGAAGCAAAAAGTCTAGGAACTGCTGCGAAACTGAAGCTTTCTCCGAGTTTGAGGCTGAGCCTCTCTTGCTTATAAACAAAATGCGGCTGAATAAAAGAGAAGAAAACAGAAGCACTCATACAGAAGGAGAGGGAGAGGGAGAGGGAGAGAGATGGGGAAAGGAAAATCTCTACCAGAGGAAACCATGAGCGCAGTTGCGTGTGAGAGAGTTTTAAGGACCCCGCATTAATTTGCTGTGTACTGTCCCTTTCTCCTTTCCTGTGAAACCTACCATACAAACAGGCTGTATAACAACCAGACACAAGGGGAAAGAGAGAGGGGGCTGTTTGTATTTGTTTCTGGAATATTTAGGTTGTTGCTAGGATATCAGAACAAAACAACAACAACAAAACCCAACCGGAGAAATCTCCCAAAGTCGGGCTGGAGAGGAGGGGCAGAGGGTTTGTGGCAGGGGGAAAGTGCAGACATCTGCTGAAGCTTCCATCTCTAAGCTGGTCATTTCCAGGAGGCAACTTTCTGAAAATCTCCACAATTAGATCTGCATTGTTCTTTCCCAACAACACGGCGTGGAAAGAAAAGGTCCTCTCTGTCGGGGCCAATCCAAGGAAGCGTTTGAGGTTATTAAATAATAAAGCGATTGTGATTTACATTGTGGTGCTGGAAAAAAGGGCCAATTAACCACTGTTATGTTGCCATAAAGATCATATTAACTCGAATTAGTAATCTAACAATACGCTGTCTTAAAAAAGAAAAAAGAAAAAGGAAAGAGTACAGAAGGGGTGACAATACGGATGTTACTGTTGCATACCGGGTGTGTTGTCTTCCCTGAATTCTTCCTTCCTTTTAAATTCCTTAATAAGAATAATAATAATACAATGATAATTAATAATACTAATAATCAGAAACACAGAAATGCACTTGAAAAATGAATTGAAGCTTCTTGCTAAAAAGATAACAAACAAAACACAGAAGGAAGAAAATTAAAATTAAAATGAAGGGGGGGTAGAGGGTATAACCGCGCGTGCGAATATAGGAAGCTCTCCAGCAACGATTGTTTTCAATTAATTCTGAGCCCACCCAAATCTGATTCCCGAGTTCCCGTTTGCAAATGTTTTAGGAATTAATTAATCCTCTAAAGAGGGGGAGGGGAGAGCGGGAGAAATAGGGCTCCTTCATTGCTGTGACTTTTGCAGCTGTGGTATATATATAGCGAGAGAGAGCGTGTGTGTGTTATGCACGCACACACGCGCACGCACATATAGTTTGCAAGCCCCACATGCAACCCTCGACTTAAATCTGCCTGAGAAAGAAAGCCCAACCCAAACCTAAACGCTCGCCTTAGTGTTCTCCGCCATAATCAAATAATTTTTTTTTTGCTTTAAAGCAGTTATTAGGTTTATAACTCGTTTCCCACTTAAATTTGTGCAACCAACCAAGGCAATCTAAATAGGCTGCAGCAGCCTCGTGGGTACCGCAAGCAGGCATTAATAAGAAGGATTAATTATGGGTGTGTACATCAATGGGACACAAAGACTATCAAGTAGCAAGGGGGGGGGAGAGGGGGAAGTCACAGGCAGCCAGTGAGGAGCTGCATTTCGTCTAAGGCAGGCACCCCAAACTCGGCCCTCCAGATGTTTTGGGACTACAACTCCCATCATCCCTAGCTAACAGGACCAGTGGTCAGGGATGATGGGAACTGTAGTCCCAAAACATCTGGAGGGCCGAGTTTGGGGATGCCTGGTCTAAGGGATGGCGCAGGTTCTCCACGCTGAGGGCAGGCTCCCATCCTAAAGGCATATTTTAGGAGGTAAAATATACATGGAAGTGGGTATATTTTTAAGGTGTGCCTGCAGAGTGTCCAATTTCCATCGACTGCTTTTAGACTCAATAAACTCTACTGTCTCGATCCACAATTAGTAAAGCCGAAGTCTTTGCGTCAAAACTCTTTTATAAGTCTCTAAATGATTTCCTATAAACTGTGAAGGATTCGGTTTAGCTGAAGTCGATCCGCAGCTCAGTTAAGCCATTTAGGCGGAAGCTTATCATTGGAACTACAGTATTAACCCCTCCACCACAAAGTGTCCCTGCCGAAATCCTTCATTTTAAAAGCTGAACACTCCTAATTAGCGATTTATCGATAGTGTGGTTGGTGATCAGTCTCTACATGTCGGTCAGCTTCGCCCGCCCCCTCATCTTTCCACAAGATGCTTGGCAGGGGGTTGGACTGGATGGCCCTTGTGGTCTCTTCCAACTCTATGATCTGGGCCTGGTTGGGTTGTGTGCTGAATGGACCCATCGAGTTTATACGGATAAAGAAAATAATAAATTGGTCGGGTTATGGCCTCGATCCTCAGTCACTTGCCAGGAGGCAGCATCCTTGAGGTCAATGAGGCCACTCTCCAGAAGTGGTGTCAGGCCGCCAATTTATAATGCCTGTTGCACTTCGAATGAGTCTCGCTGAAGCTGAGCAGAACACTATTTAATATTTTGTGCTTTAAAAAAAGGGAAAGAACCACGTGAACATGCGCATAACGCTTCCTCAGGGCTTTTTCTGTATGTCTCCCCTAGAAACACAATGCTGGAAAGGGCATTGAAACCGGAGGAGGGAGGGAGGGGGCTGTTGCATCTTTCTTGCTCTGTTGATTGTCTCTGGTACCCGGGTTCTCTCTGTTGACATGGAGACGCTCCGAGACCCAACCTCTCCGTCCTCTGAACAGGAAGAAAGAGTCAGCAGAAGAGAACTGCTTTGCCAACAGCTCCATAATCTTAAAAATGGAAAGCCTTGGAGAACAGTTGGAGAACAGCCTTTACCAAAAGTGTCATGGGCTTTGGAGACACTCGATCTCAGGACGCAAGGGAGAAACGTGCTAAAAGGAAGGCACGCTTAGTAAATCCACACTGTAATCAACTCCCGCCCGGAAACCAATGTCCCCACTGTGGAAGGACGCATGGATCCAGAATTGGCCTCCTCAGTCACTCAGGGACTCATTGTTAAACCTTGTTTATGGAAGACAATCTTACTGGCTACGAGTGATTGCGAAGGAGGAGAAGTTGATGCTATTTGTTACCATAATTCCCCACCCCCACAAGCCCCTTTTCCGGTTACATGGTTTTTCATAAGCAGACACTGAACCATTTCCTCGGCGCAATGCATCACCAAGCCCATCCAAAAGGGTCTAATCTGCTTCGCGCAGAAACCAAGCAGTAACAGCCTGGTAGGCTACCCTTGTGAAGCCAGGAAAACACCTTCTCAGTAACTTGCCCCTCCCGCAATAGGAAGAATAGAAGAAGAGAGACGCGAGGGTGGGGAGGGGAGGGGGTGGACGGGACCATCCTTTGCCTTGTTGCTTCTTAATACCCTGATCGTGTCCAAATAAGCCATCAACAATTGCACAGAATGCAAACTTTTCAAGCTCTACCTGCATTCTCTCCCCCTCCCCATCCCGAAATTATGATACGCTGCTTAACTGTGTAGCCCAGCCAAGCAACAACTCGATTATACTGGAATACAGTACAACGCGTTTATTTTCCTGCATATAAGGCTTCATGTTCCTGGGATTAATTGAGTCGCGAAGGAACTGGTCCAAGTTTACTAGCGAATCCATATATCCGGGTTGGGTACACAGATCCAGCCAAACTGATGCAGGAATCCTTCATTCGTGGAAGTCCGCGCGCCTTAAAATGTTAGCTAAGTCCCGACCCTGTATATAGATAGGATGGTCTTCTAAACATGAGAAGGACATCAGGCTGAAATGAATGAAATTTGCTTCCCTTGTAAGGCTGACACTGGGATCTCAGATGCCAGAGACCAACAAACAAACAAGTTAAGATACTCTTATTGGGGTTCAACTTACAACTGCCTGTGCAATTCTCAGATCACATAAGCCAAAGTAGACAGGTGGGAGTTACTTAAAAGCCAATAGTTTGAGGAATGCAGCTGTTGATACAGCAACCCTAAATGTATGCAAGTAGATCTCAATCTTACTGAAATCAGCGGGGATGACTTTTATCTCGATGTGCTTAACAGCTTAAGTGAAAGCATGTTCCATAGCAGGAACTTGTTCTATTAAAACAGTTTATATACCGCTTAGCTACAATAGTCTCCAAGCAATATATAAACATATTTGCATCCATGTGCACTAGCCTTTGGGTTCTCAGTCGGCCAAGGCTGAGGGACAGCCCAGCCTGGTCCTTACAGTGAAATGAGCCCCACTGTAGTAGGAGACATGGTTTCCTATTTCAAAAAGTAGACATATGATTGGAGGCTTTAGCACAAATATTCAAGAGTAAGTCCTCCCTCAGTCCTGTTGAATTTAATGGGGTTTACACCCAGGTAGATGGGGTTAGGATTGCAAGCCTGAGTGTGACTTACTTTCGAGTAAGCATGCACAACATCAGGGTGCAACTCACACTTTGTTATGCAGAGCTTATATTCAGGTACTGTATAGATGTGCAGACTGGCCAGGGCGGAGATCCCATTAAAATTAGTTCATTAAAGGTATCAATAAAATGTGTTTTATGATCAAGACCACAGCGAAATCCATGGAATTTCAAGCAAATTTAAACGTTCATTTGTATACGCGGGGCAGGGTCTACAGACTTCCGCCTGCTGGAGCGGATGAGACTGAAAAGGGGGAATGGGCGCCTCTAACGGTAGAATCCGTGCGGCTATGTGTGCGTGTATACAACCGAAGTTGGAATATCTCCATTCAGCTGACAGTTTAAACAACTAAATCAAAATGCTGGTAAGGGCCCGTGATTGTAGACGGACTTCAATCCAAGTAACTGGGCCTAAGTGAGCCCTGCCTTAAGTCGCGCCTATTGATTTCGATAGGGCAGGTTGCCATCCTAAGCAGTTTGAACCACTGAATTAAAGAAAACACACAAAGAAAGATTTGTCTAGTCCTGATCTTTACCTGCCCTGTTGTTCTGAAAGCTTGATATAAATGGCTATAACACCCGCCTTTTGCAATACTGAAGGAAGTTTTTATTAACAGAATTTTATGTAATCTTTGTAGGCTCGCGTACTCCTGAGGCGTCTAGTTTCATAAACTGGAGATACTTTTAAAGGCTGCGATTTACTTATTTTTAAGTGCCTACCTACGGAGAAAAGGCATCAGATTTTGTGTTATTGGGAGGAGGGGGGAAGGCCCAAATGTTCATTAAATGAATAACTCCAGCTAGCGTCATCGCATAGACACTTTCTGAACTGAGAACTGTGGAGAAGAGAAGGGGAGGGGGTTAAAGGGGGTGAGAGCCTGAACGTGTTAGCTGATGCCCTGCCGGCTGACAGTGTGTGGTCTATTGTAGGGAATGTGCCTCTTCCACTGAACAGAACCTTCTCTCCCCCACCCCCCTCACGCTTTCCACCCTAGCATTACTGCACCTGCACTGGCTGAGGGAACTGCAGCCATTCACCACATCAGCGCAGAAGACATCTTTGACAGCACTCAATTCATTACATTTCTTCCTGCTTTTCAAACCAACCAACACACGCACACACACTCACCAAATGAGCCTTGCCAGTGAGTGACAGTCCCCTCCCCTACCTACCTCCCTCCCTCTCTCCCCGCCCTCCCAAAAATCGTACAATAAAGTTGTATGTATGGTGGTGGTGGTGCTCCTTTGGCGATTGCATTAAGAAGTGAACTAGCTTCCGTTAACAACTCGTCTCTCCTTAAAGGCAGCAAGGAAATGAGCTAGGTTTTGTTAGGAGGGGTAACACTTCATTAATGTTCTGTGGTCCAGAAAGAAATTATAACCACCACCACCACCCCAGTGTGGAGTGGAGAAACTAGAAGTCCAGTATCCTGGTTCTCTTGCAAGTAAGTCCCAGTGACTTGAAAGATAGGGAGGGGTTTGTCTTCCACCGGGGGTGGGGTGGGAAAGAGAATGCGCAACCCCCCACTTAAAGAAACCCACAAGTCAGTAGGGCTAGGTTTATCTCACAAATCAGCCCCGGATACATGTACGTGGGAATGAGGCGCGCTTTGTGCCCAGGATTAGGAGTAGAGGTTAAATCTCTTCCCTCAAGTTGAGTTGGGATGCAGCTCGGACTGGGCACCCAAGAATCCACGCGAGATTCAACACATGTTAACTGGTAGTAAACGGATTTTATTTTATTTACTTAACAGAATATATATATCTATAACTCGGTTGTAATAAAAAAAACCTCTATGCGGCTTACAAGAAATATTAAAAGTAGCCTATCAGTACAATTCTGGCAAGAGTTCTTCCTGAGCCGGTTCCTGAGAGTCCAGATGGTATCATCATAAATTTTGCTTCCAAATATCAAGGTCTAGTGTCGTGAGAAAAAACACCACCACCACCACCCACACACACACTAAAAAAGGGGGGGCTTATTTAAGCAGGAAATGAAAAGTTAAAAAACCAGTGAAGAGGCCCAGAGCCTGCCCAACACTACACCGGAAGTCAAAGCCACTGAAATCTACGACGCTTCCTTTCAAATTTAGCAATAATCGGGTAGCTGAGCTTTGATACAAGTACTCCGGCTCAAGTAGCTTGTGGATTAGGCTGACAAAACCTCTTTTCAATATCACTTTTAGAGCCCCATTAGGACTGGAAGCTAAACTCGCATTGTATGCGGTGATCGGACCTAGTGGGTTCCACTGAACAGTTTTCGGAGTCGAAAATTGAAACCAGATTCTGCCTTGCACGTTCAAAAGACCCCGTTAAGCAGATTTGTTCACTTAAAACTCGCACAACAGAATACCATTCTAAATAAACTCTCTCCCTCCCTCCCCACTTCGTTTCAAAATATCTCAGAGTACATGTCTCCCAGAATTAATTCCCGCTCCTCTCCAGAGTAGATCATGAAAGTTAACAGGACTTATTGAGATAAATGGTTTTGTGGAGCGTAGCCCAAGCTGATTTGAAAAGGAAAGCGAGCCTGTATATCAGGGTCATCAGGAAAGGTGCGTGTGTGAGAGAGAGAGATTTCACTTTCCTATACATGGTATATAGACAAACCGCGCTATCGATTAGAAATATTTAACGGAATCGTTTTTTACTTAAATACTTGATCACTGCAATGAGGAAGATGGAGATGAGGTGTGAGAGAAACATCTCTAACACCTCCAGCATGGAGATTTCCATGAACATCTCCAACAACTCCCAAATAATCGTTGCTTGGGAAGGAATTGTACTGTATACTGTATAAAATACGGGCTTTGTATGTAAGTGTATTGTGTATGTTTAACTGTCAGCTGTTCTTAGTGGGGAGTCGAAGATTGCAGATCGCCTGGCAAAAAAGAAAAAGAAAAACCCTAGTAATTTCAAAACATTCAATGGAGCGGCGGTGACGTCACGGGGGTATTAGCATACGAGGAGGGGATAAAGTCAGTGTGGCTGAAGGTGATAAGGCCCCTCCTGAGGAATTCACCGCTTGTTTTAATACATTAATTATTTCGCCGCTGTCCGCAAGTTTTTGCCATTTATAAGAGCTTAAGCCTTCTCTTGGAGAAGGGACTGGGCGGGTTAAGGGTGCAAAGAATCCCTTTGCAGAATGTCTTATAAGTCGGCGAGTGGGAGGAATTGCTCAGGGGGATATCACACCCGTCCTCTCCTTTCAAAATGAAGTGCGATTTTGGAGAAGGAAAGCCATGGGTTGCTCCTTTTAAAACATGAATGGGATACTGAATAGTAATCCGTACAATTTACGTGCATACAGGCTACCTGCGACACTCCTACAGCCGGGGAGATGTCCTGAGCTAGGGAAGTGGGGAGGACAGTCCGACTCCTGGCCTCACTGGGAGAGGTCTTTCCCCGGCTCTGGTGTGGAGCCCTTTGCAAGATCGCAGCCCAAAGATGCTTAAATGGAAAGCAGCACAGGATAGGTGCTGTATTGCGCTTATGTAAACATGTTCCTTGGCGACAGGGGAAGTCTCAGCACCTCCGTCCTCTTCCCCAGTCCCATCGGAAGGAAACTGATTTTGCCGCTTGGTCACTTCTCCTCATGTGTTGTTATATAAAACTTACTTTTCACACACACACGTATGTATATATATCTCGCCCTGTTCTTCCACTCTCAAAGGAACGCCCATTAGAGAGAGTACAGTATCTTCATGGGCTGAACCATTGTCCCACTTAAGCTGCAGGTCTTTTGGAATTCGGAGATCTCTCCTAAGCACATTTCAGGAGCAGTCGCAACGCTTCCCAGGGAACCTCCATCGCATAGCAATGCCTAACAGTTCAGCTTAACTGCGCGACGGATCCTGGCTGAACAGCTGGCAAGGAAACGAAAGACCCAAGAGGCGATAATGCAGAGCCAAACTCTGCCCCAATTTATGAAGGGGCATCTCAAGGGGGAGGGCGTGAGATGGGCCCTTCTCTGTCCGCCAGGGATTCCCTCAAATCATGTTCCGACATCAAAAGGATTAGAACACAGAGATATAATTTTGTACTGAGGGAATAAGAATGGCAGGTTCGCAGGGCCCTCTTAGCAGCAGCCCCGGGGTGTTCTCCGTAAACCCAAAGCTTTGCTCAGTCGGGAGCCTGCAGCGGTGATAGCCTTTGTCCTGAACTGGACTCGAACCTCCCTTGGCTGGTGACATCCGAGACAAGCGTCCCAAAAAATCCTTCCTAGTCTCATTACGCTCACACCAACACTTCTAAAAGAAGACCTGCGAAGACATGTGCTACAAATGAGAACGAAAAGCCCCAGGAAACCGCGCGAACCTGCAGGCTAGGAAACTATGGTGTGCATTCCTGCATTTGACTCTAGGCGTGTAATGTTACTAAGGTCAATGGGACTTCTCCAGTGCGAAATGTTTTCTATTTGCCAAAGAGTTGTGACGTTTAGTGGGCCTCAATAAAAACAACAGGAAAACTCTGATGGGTCTGGATGGCAACCTGGATCTACAAACCAACCACTTATCTGAAGCTCTAGGGTTTGAGCTGATGGGCTGTCCCTTCCTGAACACATACAATACTGCCCCAACCCTCCTGATCGCAGTCATATGCAAGTTTACTCAGAAGCAAGTCCCATTGAAATCCATGATATCTGGTCACAGGCCTGGTTTGGAGCATAGCCCTAAAAGTGTTTAGGACTGTGTCGACAATCTTTTACACAAGTGGTTTACAACTGAGACAAGTGCAATTATTTCTGTCTGTGATGATATATATACACATACAGACACATAAACCTATATGTTGCATTATTATCATAGCTGTACTATGTATGTGTAAGTACAGATGTAGGGAGAGGAAAGAATCTAAATCCATTCCAAGTAAAGGGATGTGTGGATCGTATCAGCACAGCCCATCTTCACATCCCACTTGACGCCAGTGGCAAATTTCCTACTAATTTAAATGGATCTGCACTGCATTCACAAACAGCTTATAAAGTATATGATAAACACAACACAGAAGAAAGGCAGGTGTTCACAAGCCAGTGCAACACAACTATTTTTTTGGGGGGGGGGTTCCGGTTAGAAGAGCAGTTTCTAAATTTGAAACATGCCACCCCACTCCAAATCTCAAGGGTGTTTGAACGCGCAAACTCAGCCCTTTCCCTACAAAGGACCATCGCAGATATTTGAAATGTACAGTACTTCCTTCCCTCTTACGTACCTAAAATCCGATAACTAAGGTCCTGTTCGCAGGTGAGGTGTTTTGCCTACAAACTATAATAGAAATGTGAAAGCCACAAATTCTGAAGAGTGGCGCAAAATATAGGGCTCTGGAAACTAATTGTTTCAAGTAATTTATATTTTTAACAAGGGAAAATAAGTGAGAATTATTGGGGGAAAGAGGCTGGTTGGAGAGACTTTTCATCGTTTAATCCGTCACCTTTTCAAACAAAGTAACGCAAACTAAGGGATGTAACAGCGAAAACTTAAAAGCTGAACACAGAATGCATTAGAGATCGGTTGGCAGGTTCCGCAGCCTGAGTTAACTAGCGGCTAGGCATTTCCATAATCTCTATTGCTCCTCACAAAAACTGAAGTTATTACTCAGAGATACTTCTCATTTGAGTACTTTAACTAAATCTCATTCATTCATTCATTCATTTTAAAAAGGGTTTTAACCCAGATGTGGAAACTGTAAATATATCTCTACAGTTTTCTTCCCCACAATGACTAGATACAGTCGATGCGGTATGCCCATACGTATAGTTTACCTGCATGTAAAACAATTAACCGTGTCAGCTTGTCACCTTCAGAACACCAGGGACACAAGTGAAATGTACGAGAGGAAATTGACCGGGGTTGTTCCTCAGCTGCCAAGGTGACAACTTGTATTACATTAGTAATGGAAAGGGGCTACTTTCCCCTCCATGCTAATTTGACCTTCAGAGAATACACGCTCTCTACCATTTACTTGAGGGGGGAAACGAGGAAAGCAACATCAAAACTATATGTAAAGAAGAAGACAACGTAAGATCGCAGTTGGCCTTTTAACTATGCAAATGGAACTAATTTCCCTAGAAGTTTTTTAAAAATGAGCCTCACATTGTCTACAGCTGAGTTTGTGGGAAATGGGGCGACGGAAATTAGTTTATATGTGATAAAACTAATATTACTAACCTGCTCGCGCAATCAAACTTCAATCTCGGAACTATTGGCTTACAACTACCAGCAACTGAAAAGTAAACCCGAAACACACAAAGGATCTGTTTAATTTTCTTCGTCCAGTGGGCTAAAATGAGGACCCCATCACTATGCACTTAAACGTTATTCCTTGTCTCCCTGAGGCGTTTGATCAGTTCTTTTCCCACGTGAGGAAACTGGCAGCTCCAAGGCCGTCAGTGGAACTCCCATAACAAAAGTCCTGAAAAGCTGAATGAATTGGGCATATAATTACTGCTTACGCGCACACACTCCCTCCCTCCCTCCCTCCTATCCTTTGCAGCTTATCTCTTATTCATGCAACATATATTGTCACCTAATCTCACCCTCAATATTGCGCTCGGCCAGAACCCCAGAGTCGTCCGCGATTGGACTTAACTGACAGGGGTCCCTTTACCTTTACCACCACCACAACTACTATGGCAAATTCCTTCCCGGCAGAAATTAACCAAAACTTCATCTGTCGCAAAACAAAGAGCCAAAGGTGAAAAAGTGTGGAAAATAGAAGGGGTTAGTTAGTTAAAGGTGGTTTGCTGATTACTCTTCCCCAGAGTTTAGGGAGTCATTGAAATCTGCGTCTTCCCCACAAGGAAGGATGCTTTGAATAAGTTTGGTTTTGTTTACTTACCTCATGGGAACTATAAGGTATACACTTTGGTCTTAACGTATTTACTTAGCCGGAAGTCCAACTGCCTTAAACAGATTTGGGCTGCAATCATGGCCACATTATCTTGGGAGTAAGTGTTACTGAATTCAGCAGGACTCCTCAGTAAATCTACATAGGATTGGACTGTGTGTTGAGGACCTCAGCTATGATTATTTTAGTACTTGAAGACAATATCAAAACCTGATTCCATGCAAGCGAGTCAAACTAAATTCAATAGGAGAAACGCCACATACCTAATCACTACTGATTAATCAAGAATGAATTAAAATATATCCAACCTTTCTCTCATAGTATATTATGTGTATACATATTACACAAGTATACTCCAAAGTGCAATACAGATGCCTTAATCTGAGACTCACTTTATAATGTCTTTTATGGGATACTTCATGCACACTGGAATCGTCCACAACACAAAACCAGTCCTTATTTCCTTGAATGGAACTTTTTTTTCTGGGTACTTTGAATATCTACCTACCTAATGCAGATACCCAATAAAAATGCTCTCTATACAATTGCCAGTTCTGGTTTTTATGCTCAGAATAGCTGTAGGATTTATATAGATATACCTGTATTTAAAATTGGCAAATGCCTACGATGAGCCACCGCAGCCTACCCCACAGACCAAAAAAATTAAATCACCTCCCGGCTCTATGCTCCATTGCACGGCCCTTGTTGGAAGAGAGAAGCCTGAAGTACCTTAAAAGCCGAAATCTGTTTGTCGTCCAGATTCAGACAGCCATTTCCCAACCCCCCTTGAGTCTTGCTTGCTTCTGGGTTTGTGTTCAGAGCTGGATGGAGAAGCTTGGGAGGGGGTGGGGTGAAGAGAGATCCTCCAGAGATTGCTCTACCGCAAGAATTTGTCGCTTGGAGGAATAAGTACAGCTATTACAACCAAATCTACTAGCAGTCTAAATAATTAATTGAACCATTGCTCTTTGACCCTTGCAAAGTCCAATAGGGACCCGTTTGTAGTAATAATACCCCCCAAACGAGCCCTTGTCAAATATTCATTTAGTGGTTAATTCGAGCCATTTCCCCTTGGGACAGCCTGTAATACCAGCCTCTCCGGCTTGCCAAGAAACCCTGTTAATCTACCTCTCCAGGTCAGCAAAATATTTTAACACCCCGTCCTTAAAATGCTACCAAAAAAATAATAAAATCCCCCCCCCAAAAAAAAATCACAGGGGATCTCCTAATCTTTATCCATGGTCTGTTTATTTGCTGGGGCTTAAGGAAATGTGACACTCCATCTCTGTCACCCGCCATCCAAGTAACGTGCCTATTTTTAAAAGGAGAAGAAATATAAGTGGAGAGACCAGCCCTTAAAAAGGATCATGAGCCCCACTTAAAAGGGATCTGGGGAAAATA
This sequence comes from Zootoca vivipara, assembly GCF_965207765.1. Classification (NCBI taxonomy): domain Eukaryota; kingdom Metazoa; phylum Chordata; class Lepidosauria; order Squamata; family Lacertidae; genus Zootoca; species Zootoca vivipara. The sequence continues at coordinate 87,629,626 of NC_142588.1, read as the reverse complement.
CATTTCTACACACTGAAGGAGCAAAACAGGGGCGTTTAAACAACTGTTATTCCTATATTTCAAAGATAGGAGTGAAATCGAAAATGCTGCCTCCTATTTGTTAAAGCGGCTGAATAAGGGGGGGGGGGGAGAAAGCCCTTTCTAGATTTGCATGAATAACGTTTTTACTCAGTTCATTTAACTGTGCCTATCTCACGGCCTCAATCACTGCAAGAGAGCGGATTTCGAATGCGTTTTCTTAATCGCGCATACAAAAGCTCATTATCATTTTAATAATAATAATAAGTTTTTGTCACCTCACAGTTTGGAATGGAGCGGGAAGGTGGCAGAATTCATTAAGCAAATTTTGTTTAAAAGCAAATGATATCTGCGGCCCTGGATGTATTTGCAAACGTTCACCTAACAACCCTGCCACGTCGCTCAGTTCCTTGACGCCGGGTCCAGACCAAGCTCTCCAACACTCCCTTCCAGGTAATCAACTAAAATTAACAACAACAATAACAGTGCCGAAATCGGTAGTAGGGGATGAGAGAATTATCGTGAAAAGTGTACTTTCAACAATTTGAAATGTGAGCGAAAGGGGAGGAAAGCTTTTTACCACGTAAAGAATCCCTCCTGGGCGCGTTTACCATCGCAAGCAAATCCTTCAAGACCGTTTTACATTCATAAATGTGGGTAGGAAATCGGGGCGGAGGACTTAGAATTCCAAATATTAATTTAAGCCTTTTGTCCTATTCCTTTCTGGAAAGCGAGCAGATCGCTCCTGGGCACCCAATAGCCCAAAGAGGGCTGAAATCCTGCGTGTGAGACACTTTGTAGAGTGGCCTTCTAGAAAGCAAGGCCTGCAATCAAACCCACCGATTGTAGTTTGCAAATTGTGGAGTCACACAAAGGGCTGGTGGAGAGGGTTTCAAGAATTCAATGAAACGCCCAGGACTTTTGTAATTAAACACCTTGCTCCTAAGAACCCGAATTTAAGTACTTTTACGGGGAAGAACCTCACTCACATCAATGGCACCTAATTCCGAGTGAACGGGTCCCTAAGAACACATTGCAAGGATGTACAGTCATGGGACTGTCTTTCCAGCAAGCTGTGTCCTAATTCTTGCCTTGGAGCCCGATTTGGAATAGATTTACTGGAAATTCCCTCCCAGTAAGTATGTTTAGGGTCTGTTAGGAAGCCGTCCAAGCACACAGTGCCACTTTCCCAAATAAATGGATTTCAGCTGAGATGCCAGTAAGCGGCCTAAGCTAGTAGCTAAGGAAGAATCTCTAAAATAAATGAATAGATTGAAACAGCTAACAATTGCCATTCACTGAGAAATAATAGTTTACTGAGGAATAATTAAACATTTGCCTCTTCAGCTTTTTTTTAAAAAATGTACCATTTTCCCCAAAATGTTCTACTCTAAAGTGGCTTTCAGCAATCCTAATCAACAGTATTCCTTTTCGGTTCGGGTTGTGAAATGTATACTTTCTGAAATTTGCTGTATGTAGAAGGGGAATGGCTCTATAGTGCCTGAAGGATTTCCAGAGAGAAATGTAGTCTGCGCCAATGTCTTAAGCTTCTGGCGAGGGCTCTACCGTATGGGCCCGGATTTATTCCATTTTCACCCCAGGTTTGGCATTAGTTTTTCCATTGATTCCCATAGAACATACTTCTCTATAAGCCTGTTTAAAATGCAAACCACGATTCACAAAACTCTCACTTTCAGGATCCTCAGGCAATTTGTCTGCAAGAATCGCAGCCCAGTCCTAAATACCTATACTTGAAAATAAGTCCTATTGATTTTCATCGGGCTTTACTTCCGCATAAGTATTTTAGGATTGCAAATAAAGTCCCATTGATTTCAGTAGAATTTATCCAACAAGCAGGTGCATTACAAACGGAGAGATGTGGGGAAGCAGATATATTTAGAAGCTAAGACGACATACTTTTTCTTACTTTTAAAAAAAGTATATTTAAGAGTACAATGAAAATAACAGCATAAAATTAAACAAAATATACCTCTCTGCCAGACGAAGTTGTCTTCTTTAATGTGCGTTTTGGAGGGGTGGGAGAGGGCTTGAGTTTCGCAGCTTTTTCCTGAAACTGGCTGCTTCACCTCGCTGGTGAATTATGAACTAGGAAGAGAGCGCTTTTGTGAAAGCCTATGGCATTACAAAATTTAATAGATTATTATTCTCAGTATTGATGGCTCACATTTAAATCCACCCCACCCCCTCGCCCTGGCTTTCTCTTTCCCCACCTCCTCAAAGACCCAAAACTCCCTCGTCTGCAATGCAAAAACAAACCAGGGAAATTTAGAAAGGCACAAAGAGCTGCCCATTTTTGCGTTGTTGTGGTGCAATTGTCTTGAAACCGCGACTTTGCAATTTCCCCAAAACACACACGGAGGACTGTAGAAAACACACCCCAGCACACACGCACACCCCAGCAAACCAAACCTCACTTCAAGTCCATTTTCTCCCAAAGCACAGCGCTTCAAGCGGAGATCGCCCTGCTTACGAGAGAAGTTAAGAGAGTCACGCACCTCGCTCGCTTCCTACTTCTGCTGGTTCTCCTCGCGTTAACAATCCAGCCTCATCTGAACTCCGGGGGCTTTGGTCAGCTTTCAGGTGGCAACAAGTGGTCGTTTCTTCCAGCAGCGAAAATAACCCAACCGACTTTCTATGCCATGTTAGTTTTCTCATTTATTATAGCAGAAGAAAAGTGTCACTTACAGTCGGCTGCATTTTCCCTTGTCGAAGGATTACTCATTTCATATAGTTATCTGGGCCACATCCAATTTCAGGCCTCGCATTATTTTAAGTAGAAACTAATTGGCATTGAAATTACCTTCTGAAAACAAAGCAGGAAAAGATTTCCTCATTCCTAGAGTTTTATGCTACAATATTATTTATCACACCAGTTTATAACTGGTCCTTGAGCAGTACGGAATAAAAAAATAACATAAAATTCATCCTGCTTTCTGAAAATAAATCGAAGACTCAAGTGTTATTTCAGTGTCCATATTTCAAAAATTTATTTATCTCAAACTGTGCATAATGGAGTAAAAACTTAACTCAAATATGTACCTGTTTATAAGGATGGTATTAGTTCAAATGTGTGTGTGTGTGTGTGTGTGTGTGTGTGTGTGTGTGTGTGTGTCTATATATATATAATATACATACATATATGCACACCCACATACACATGGACTGCCGGCGGACTGATTTCAGATAATACACAGCCGAGTACAACTACGGGAAATGAGGAGGGACAAAAAATAAAAGAACTTAAAATAGCGTCACAATGAATTTACAGAAATATTACAAACCATAAGAAAATATCTCAAACACAAGAATTTCATATTGTTTTGCTGTCGTTTTAGCTGAACAGGAGAAAGTTTGAAAACAAAAAAGCTATTTAAATTAACAAATGTGTGTGAACCTGCAAGACAATTTTTGCTTTTTAAACAACGTGTAAAAAATGTAGTACACCCTAAAATTTTGCCCTTTTATATAAAAAAACAGTTCCAGTTCAATGGTATGCAAGTACTTATTCTATTTATTTTTTTGCCTTTTGTACAATTGCTAAAACAATTAAAACGTCCAGATTTTGTTTTAAAATAAAATTCAGCTTCCTTTTTTGTGCAGCTGCTATAAATCCATCTATCCAATTAACAGAGCGTCTTAAGTAGACTCTGATGTATTTTAAAAATAATTGGCAAATTCTCAAGGTTCCTCCCCTCTCTCTTTTTAATATAAACAATGGGCTTTTCGATTGCCATGTTTATTTTGATAAATACTGTACAAAAGTTGCTTGCAAATATTAAAACATTTCCCACCCCGTTTCCCAGTCTCCTTCCCTTCCCCCCTCCCACCTTCCTACGTCGCTTTCTGGAGTCTAGTTCTAAAGATTATGGGTCAAGACTTTTTATTTTTTACTTTTAAAAACCTTTTCTGCAAAGTACCATTTCCATAGGAACTTCGGGGGCGGGGTGGGGGTGGGGGTGGGAGGGATGGGGGATAACAGGTTTGGTGGAGTCGGATCCCTTTCCAAAGGAGAGGGAGGGAGAAAACAAAAATAAAAAGATCTATACAAGTTCCTTGATGGGTTTGGATTTTTTCTTTTTTTTTGTATCTGATTGGTTTCTCCCTACCCAGTTATTCTCTGTACAAAAATAGTGTTCCCCCCTCCCCCAGAAAAAGAGGACAGGAAGGGGAGAAAGGGGGGGAAAGTCAGAAGTTCAGAATTTCTAATAAAAGTTTGTTGCTCGGTCTAGATTTCTCGCCCTCGCCTTCCTTGCGTCTCGCCCACCCCCCGTGGGTCTTACATATGGGAGAGCGGGAGCGTGCCGTTTATGGCCGTGCCGGGCACAGGTGCGTTCTGGTAATGCTGCGACATGTGCAGTCTGCTCTGGGCGGCCGGCTCCGACACTTCAGGCCCGGGCAGGTACATGCTGATCATGTCCCGGAGGTCTCCAGTTTGGCACGGAGCCCTGGAATGGGAAGAAGACGTGACCACAGGGGGACTGGAGCTGGACTCCGTCTTGACCACGGATCCCATGGAGCCCAGGCTCATCCCCGGGGTCCCCTGCTGCGAATAGGACATGCTGCTGTAGGTGGGCGAGCCGTTCATGTAAGTCTGAGAGCCCGCCATGGAGTTGTACTGCAAGGCGCTCACGTCGTAGCGGTGCATGGGCTGCATCTGCGCGGCGGCGGCCGCGGCCGCGGCATTGTGCGCGTTCAGGCCCGGGTGTTGCGGGTAGCCCAGCTGCTCCTGCATCATCCCGTAGCCGCCGTTGGTCCAGCCGTTCATGTGCGCGTAGCTGTCCATCCGCTGGTTGACTCCGGCCGCGCCCAGCGTGGCCCCCACGCCGACCCCCGCGCCCATGGAGTTGGAGCCCGGCGCCAGCAACCCGCCCGGCAAAGTGTACTTATCCTTCTTCATCAGCGTCTTGGTTTTCCTCCGGGGTCGGTATTTATAATCCGGGTGTTCCTTCATGTGCAAGGCGCGCAGCCGCTTGGCTTCGTCGATGAAAGGTCTCTTCTCCGCCTCGGAGAGAAGTTTCCACTCGGCCCCGAGGCGCTTGCTGATCTCAGAGTTGTGCATCTTGGGGTTCTCCTGCGCCATCTTCCGCCGCTGGCCCCGGGACCACACCATGAAGGCGTTCATGGGTCTCTTGACCCGATCCGGGCTGTTCTTCTGGTTGTTGGCCCCAGAATTACTGTTGCCCCCCGCGCCTCCCCCCGCTGTCTGCTGGGGGGCGGGAGGCTTCAGTTCGGTTTCCATCATGTTGTACATTCAAACGGCTTTTTTCGGCCGAGGGGGCGCAGCAATGGGCGGCCGGGAGGTGTCGGAATGGTGGTGGGCAAACAAACCAACGCGGCTTCGAGGAACTCCGGCTATTAAAAAGCACACCGGCACATAGAGAGAGGGAGAGAGGAATCCGACAATCGCCCCCCAAAAAAATAAAATGAAGGGGGTGTAGGTGGGACAAAAGCGAAGAGGAAAGACAGCCGACAGGAGCTCGAGAGTGTCCCAACCTGGACTTGTCTTCTCTGGGAGGGGGGAGGGAGGGGAGAGCTCCCCCTCCGAAACAGATCCTCCCCCGATCGGATCAACACAGGGATCTTCCTCCCTCTGCAAGCAGCCCACGGACGACTATTCAAGCAGGAGAAGCATAACAAAGAACGCTTGGAGAGTCTTGATTGAGAAACTTCTTCCTGGTCCGTTTCCCCTCCTTTCTTTCTTGTGATTCTTTCCTTCTTTTCTCTCTCTCTCTCTTTCTGTATCTCTTTAAGACTAAAAGAGCCAGCAAAAGTCCCTTTCCCCCTTTTTTGTTGTTGTTGTTTGTGTGTGTGTGTGTGTTTTTCCCCTCCTAAACACTCACTCTCACACTCTCTCCCTCTGTCTTTCTCTCTCTCTCTCTCTGCCTTGACAACTCCTGATACTTTTTTGAACAAGTTAATAGACAACCATCCATGTGATGGGGGGCTTGTCAGGGAATAAATGCGTTTGCCCCGGCCAATCAGCGCCCGCCGGCTCCTCCACTGAGCACAAGCCTCGACTTGGAGTTTTGCATGAAAGGGGGCGGGGCTTCCCGCGCGCCAGCCGGGACAGCTCGGCTTGGGGAAGCGGGAAGAGAGAGAAACAGCGAGGGAGGGCGAGGAGGACGAGGAGGCGGGTCTTCGAGGCAGCCACTGAAAGGGCCCCTTGGAGCTCCTCTTACAAGCAACAGGTCACACACGCCTTGAGGAGGAAGTGTGTAAACAGCATTCTTGCGACATTAAAAACAAAACAACAAAAAGCCCCACTCCGCAACAACTTGATGTTGACTTGAGACTGAGTGAGGAAGGTTGCAACTCCCCCCTCTTTATTTTCATTTTTTGCGTGACAGATGGGGGGGGGGGAAGGAAAGGCAGCAACCTTGCTTCTGAAGGCTCCTTCTTAGGATTTTAGCAGGACAAGTGATCTGTTAGTTTGGCTTCCTTTCCCAATTGCTCAGCTCCCCCATAACAACAACCAGCGCAGGCTGCTTACCAGCACGAAACGCAGGGAGCCCCCAAATAGTCTCCACTGCTTTTATAAGGACCTCGTTTGCTGCCCAAGACTGCTGACAGCCCCTCCTGCGAAATATGGCCCCTCCGCTAGGCCTAGATGCCTTCTGCTCCAACCGATCTGACCCCTTACGCCTTCTCCGCTGAGGTTGCCATCATCCTGGTGGCTGTGCAACCAAGTTTACTATAAAATAAGGCCCATGGTGGCACCCAGGGCACTTAAGAGCAGATAACTGGGCAGAACCCAGCCTCGGCAAAAGCAGCAGACCCCTCCTGGTGCTGCTGATGGACAATGCTGTGATGACCTCCCTGCACGCTCACATGAGGTACTCACACCGCAGGCAAGGGGGCATATTTCTTAGTAAATTTGTGTATGGCTGAGTTCTTGGGCTATTGCTGCGACCAAGGGCTACTGCGGTTTGCCTGGCCTTCGGTGGGTCTTAATTTACACGAGGTTCCCTTGCGCGCATCCGTTTCATTGGCACCCGTGAGATTTACTCCCAGGCAACGCATTTCGGTTTGGAGGGCTGTTTTCCTTTTTCGACCGACGCCAAGTTCCCTCCAGGCTCAGTGGCCTCTTTCTGCCCCTTCCCCCAATTCCACGCCTGAAAGCAACGCCAAGCTGGGCTCCCTCTCCCGCCCCCCTCAACATCTGATCCTCTCTAATATTCCTCTGGTGGCTGCTTTGCAGCAGACATTTCTACGCGAAATAAAGGCGTGCTGCTTGCTTGCCTGCCTGTCTTTCTCTTCCTTTACTCCGCACTCCTCTACTCCCTCAAAAGTCTAAGGCGAGATTGGGTGAAAAGCCCAGAAACCATCCTAAAAACTGTCTCCCCCTCCTTGCGCCGCAATCGCTCCCCACCCTCCCCGCAACCTTCTTCTCCACGGTTACAAAGCGTGGCCCTCCTCCTTCCCCTCCCTTGCCAGCCTCGCGAAGCAGGTGCGCAGGGACAAGAGGAAGTGGGGAAGGGACGGTGCAGGAGGGAGACCCACGGGCGCGCGCGCAGGAGGTGCTGGAGGGCAGCTTTTCGACCGGGGCCCGCGGGGGAAGGGGGGAGAGAGGTGAGATGAGATCCCCCACCCCGCCACGGCGAGGTGGCGACCCAGCCGTTACAAATAGGTAGCTCTTCTCTTCCCCCTGCTCAACAAAGCGCCAGCTAAGTTTACTTCGAAGCTTTCATTAGGATCTTTGGGGCTAAAACGCACTTGAATACAAAGAAACGCACGCACGCACCCCTCCCCCGCGCACGATTTCAGCTTTATATTCAGCTTTATAAAGTGCTTGAACATTGTCGCGGGGGCTCGCTCTCCCCCCTCCCATCAGCACCGCTTTAACCCCTGAAATTGAATAAGAAAAATGTGGAGATTTCTATTGCTGGGCACGTTCCGTTTTGTTGGAAACTCCGGCAAATAGATTATTTTCTCCCCCACCTCCTCCTCGCTCGACATTGCTTTCACACTTTTTCTGCGTGCACGTGGAGGACCCTTTTCAGACCACGTTCAGAAAATACAGCAGGCTACATCTAACTTAGAAAGAAAAGGCCCGTCACGCATACAAGAAATAAAACGGGTTTTCCCGTTAGCCCCGATTTTTCTTTTTTTAAGTTTGTTGGAAAACTTCAAAGGGATGCCACAGAAGGAAGACGGAGAGTGGAGAGGGGGCTGGGTGGGGATGGCTCCCCTAATATGAACTATATTTTTATTTCTTCTTTGGGACTTGGAGAGAGACTGCACAAACTGAGAAAGTCTTGATAACATTTAAAAACTCTTAATCGGGTCAGTTAAAAAAAAGCTGAGAAGTGATTTTGAAACACAAAAGGAAAGGAGAAGCGTCTGGAAGGACGCCTGGACTTTCAGCGCTGGGGTTTTACGCATGGGGTTGGTGCGCCCCCTACTGGTCAATTCGCCTTTCCCCCTTTAAATCTCTCTCTCTCTCTCTCTCTCTCTCTCTCCCCCTCCCTCCCTCCCCCCTCTCTCTCACACACACTTATTTTCCCTATAAACCAAGCCTTAACAAGGCTTGAAATAATAAAGTAGGTACCGTAGCTGGGCAATGTGAATATCATCGCTACTCTACTTCGTTAGGCTCGTGAATATTAGTTTATTTATTTGTATATTTTCTTACTGAGACTTACAAATTAGGAAAAGAAGCCTGCGCCTGCAATCCTCAGACCGCTAGCTTTCGCATAGCCTCCTTGATTTTATTCATTGCAATAGTAGTAAATAATATCCAACCGTGGCCATTACATTTTCCCATATGTGGAAGAAAACAGACAGTTAACGCTGAGCTCCTCTCCCACCAACTCCCCGCCCCACACATATATGGAGCACGCCTAGTTGTCCAGGCACCATATTTAACTTTGTTGTTGTTTATAATTTAGCCTAAATAGTTGATAACGTCCTTAAAAAAAATCTTATGGATAATTAAGTTTGAAGAAAAGGGGTGGGTGTGGGAGGCTGTGATTTTGTCTCTGTTAATACAATGATAACTGATGGTTGGTGAGGTATTTTTTTTAAAAAAGGGGGGGGGCAGCACACACATCTTACTGTGCATCTTACTCTCCTAGTGGATTGGGGAAGAGGAGAGGCTGGGGGTGATCCCCCCCCCAATCCAAACACACGCAAACGCATAACTAGATGCTTTTTATTGGCACTGAACTCTATAATAACACAGTTAAGAGGTTAAAGTGGCTGGTTTCGCTCTTTGTTAATTGCATTTATCATCTAAATAAGGTATGGAGCTAGCTAACAATTGCGTTATCACGAGTATTTACCGCTTTATTTTAATTAGCCGTGTTTTTCTTATCAGTGCAATGAACTGTCTCTGGCATATATACATAATAATGCGCTATAGAAAAATAAGATAAAAGCGATAGCACATTGCATGCCCCCCCCGACCCACGCCCAATCTTCACTTTCCCTTTTTCAGACCTAGGTATACACGTATATGTGGCGGGAGATCCTGGCTTCCCTCTTAAACAATATTTGTGCACACATAGGTAAAGATAAACTGAGATAGCGATGGAGTCACCCACGGTTTTATCTTCTGCTTCAGACTAACAGCACCTCATTCATTTCCCCCCTCCGCCAAAGGTAGGATACAGGCATTCTCTAAAGAGAGGCCTGGAGAGCGACGTTTTAATCTGAATGGATTTAAAATTCGTTGCCTTTGGTATAATTTATGGAAATGAAATAAACAGCCCCCTCCCAATGTTTCACAGCGACAGAGTGTTAAGGGGGGGGGAGTTACTGTTATGAGCTTATTAAGAAGAGGTGTTGTATGTTTTAATGCCTCGGATTTGTATTTACTTACTTTCTGATCTAAACTACCACTTAAGTCAGCAAAGGCTGGCATATCCCGACGCGTGTGCGTGCGTGTGTGTTCGGCTGCGGGGGGGGGGTATATATTTTTATTAGTACGATTATTGGTTTGTCTTTGCTCAGTCTTAACTTACCAAGTTATCTTGTCTTCAGGAGATGGAAAGATTACGACCCCCTGTTTTATTTTATTTTATTTGGTCCTGAGCTGCAAATAGAGGTTTAACTTGCAGCAATTAGGCGGGAGCTAGCCAAGCATCTTACTATTATGATGCTCGTTAAAAACCCTTCTTTTCTACATCTGCATTTGAGTGTGTTCTCCTGTACTCTTAATCTTCTTATGGAAATGAAGGCGAGCGGCAGGGAACCAGCGGAGACTTAGAGAATGTCCTTGTTAGGATGGAATTTCTCAGCATTGTTAATTAGCAGAGTTTGACGACCACCAGTATTGGGGTGGGGTGGGGGTGGGGGCTCTGTTTAACCACTCACAGACCCTTTGGCTAGGAAGGACCGAGTTCTTTTCTTTATTTAATGTTGTAATTTGAAGGGGGAGGGGACTCTGAAAAGAGCCTCCTGTTTGACAGTTAGGGGCTAAGAGAATTTTTATCTCCCTGTGAAATAATTACTGCCTTGATAACTCAATTGTCTGCAGAATGTCAACCTGTGAACTCAAAAGTTTTTATTTTATTGCCCCCAAAGATTTCTTTTTAAATAACCAAAGTAATGAGTACACAAATACTCTCCCTGTACTCTTTAACTTGCTTGAACACATTTTTTAAACCCTATTTTAACACGGTTCTTTAAAACAAAGTAGTCGCCAGCTACTGTAAATTCTAGTTACCGGTATTTCAAAAAGTCACAAGAAAAAATGAGTGTGCTGATGAATTTCGGTGGAGGGAGAGATAATAAATAGTTCCAGGTCCAATAAATCTGTTGGAAGGAAGGGCCCTCCATAGTAGATAGGACATTCAAGAAAGAAATGTTTTGTTTTCACTTTTAAAACTATATATATTGACAGTTATATATTAAAACTCATTATTGACTGCCAAAAATTCAGAACACCACTCAAATAATGGAATGTCATGCTGTCTTTGAAAGCTAGACACCTTAAAAGCTAGATAAACAAGAAAATTCATCCCTAGAGACTGCTCAGAACTAACTGTAATAAGAGCAGTATAGTAATTTAATATATCATGTAATATAGGATAATATATGTATTTGGTTCATCACTTGGGAATTATTGTACAATATTATTCATATTGTATGAACTACCATGTAAGTTAATAGCTATATACAGTTATATTATATAGACATAATCCACATTCTTAGGACAGCTGTATCTTTTTTAAAATTGAATTTATACACCGCCCTATACCTGGAGGTCTCATATTATATTCCACCCCAGCCATATGCTAGTATGATCCTATCTATGTTATGCTAGACATAGGCTTATAATATGAGCAACACCAATACATTTGTTTGTTTGTATAGTAGCATTCTGAATATGCACCTAGCATGTGGACTTCCCTTATGTTAAGAAACATTTCCGTTCTAGAATAAAGGAGAATTCCACTGAAGACTGATTTAAAGTAAACTCGAAGTTTTCTCCTGTATATTGGTTATGGATTCCTAGATAGCACAAATAACGCAACACGCACACCAATAACTGTGAAAGTGGAACTTTTTGGGTAGTTGGAGAAAGAGAAAAGGGAGATGGTGAAAAATGATGTACGTTATTTTATTTCATTTTATTTCATTTCATTTTTAGAAACCCAATCCACGGTGCTCACAGTGAATTAATAAGAAATTGTGTGTGTGTAGATACACATTTCAAAATACAGTATGTAAACAAGTGGTTTCAGTGTTTAAAATTACTTTTATAATAGTTTAAAATCGCTTATTACTTTGAAATTGCTACCTGAAGGTGTTTAAACTGCTTTGGCTCTTTGTCCAGCAAGCCACCCGATTGTCACTCTCAGATGCAGTATTATGTTTCTTAGGGGGAGGGGGCGACAGTGATTCCTCACTAAACCCAGCTCTGCCCCATAAGTCGTCAGACTCTCAGATTGTATCCCTTCCTTTTACCTCCAACAACCGAAAGAAGGCAGGTCAAGGTTTTTGCAGATAATTATTAAGTCTTAACTACCATTAATGACATTATTATATAAGAAAGGAGTATTTCTTTTCTCTCGGTAGTGAGAGAGCCTTGACCGAACTGCTACCCGCGCTCTTCCAGGTTGTCCTACATTTACACACAAACACGCGGTTTCAGATGAAAGACCCCAAGACAAAATAAGATAACAAAAAGGTAACAAAAACAAAATCTCCTTAATGAATTCGTGGAACTCAGTGGGTACGATGCGACCACCTCTCCCTCTAAAAGAAAGGGGTTTTGTTTGGTTTTGTTGATGGTTTTTAAAGAGGTTGTTGGGTATATCCGGGTAGTACTGAAAACAGCGGAGATAGCAAACCACCTGTTAGAGTGATTGGATGAAATGTCACCGGGCTGCACAGTTTAGTAAACCAAACTGTCCCCTTAATTCCAGAGGGGCTACTCCAGAGTGTTTCCTGTAGGCTGGCCTGCCAGCGCTCCAATTGGAGAACAGCCTTTACCAAAGGTGTCATGGGTTTTGAAGACGCTGGAACTCAGGACGAAAGGGTGAAACGTGCTTGGCAAACCCTCACAGTGATCAACTCCCGCCGGAAACCTATGTCCCCACTGTGGAAAGTGTGGATCCAGGATTGTCCTCCACAGTCACTTACGGACTCATTGTTAAAACCGTGTTTATGGAAGATAATCTTACTCGGCTACGAGTGATCGCCAAGGAAGAAGTAGGCCAGGAAACCAAGGCTTCCATTCCCAATGAATGAATTTGTAATAGCCACCAACCCCCATATCCGTATCCTTCCTCAAGTAACCCAAATTAAATTCCATCCTCAGTTGCCTATTCGCAAATACTGATCGGAATTTCCACTTCTCTTGCTATCCTGATACTGATCAAGATTTTTACCCCCAATTCTTCACACATTCTCCTTAAAATAAATTGCACTGCCTTGCAGTTGAGCTTAGGCTACTTTCAAATCAAGTAGCTTTAGGATCGCAGCCATGGAAAGTAAGTAAATCCCATTCAGTTCGGTGGGATTTTAGAGGGGACGTGTTTAGGATTGGGCTCCTCATGATACCTTGAGGAGCCCAATCCTAAACACGTTCCCTCTAAAGAATATTACTAATCTGCATCAGTCGATCTCGCAGTAAATGCTGCAAAGAGGATTACAATCCTCCCTCCACTCCTAAAAATGCATTGATAGTCAGAGAACAAAGCTAACTCCTTTGCCCCTCTTTGACCACCCTGAATATGGGCAGGATTGTTAATGCCTATTCAGGGGCACCTAAATCCTCCTGATCTTGTCTGCGCCTTTGCACCAAGATCCTACATAGCCTTCCTGGAAATAAATTCCATAGGATCCAGCGGGGACTAACTTCCAAGTGGTGTGTTTAGACGCAGCTGGCTTCTTAAAAACCCCTCGTAATTACACTTCTGCTTCAACACTCCACTCCAATTCTACTCTATTCCCCATTCTCTCCTTCTTTCGAATAAATGCGATCACACCCTTGCTTTAAAATAAGCACCCCAGAATTTTTAAAATAAATGCGACATTCCAGGACCGCTAAATAAAGACATGCACTCTTTTGGTGCGCTGCGCTGCACCTTCAATCTGAAATCAAAGTTTCACAGAGCAGAGCAAAGCGGTTTTTTTTCCCCAAGGAAAGCGTGGATAGCGTGCCATTCCACTTCATAATATGTGTTTTCGTATTTACGACGCCATTCCACTTCATAATACGTGTTTTCGTGCTTAAGATGCCACAAGAATCTCGGCTGATTTTGCGGCAACAACCTAACAGGTCCTCCTTTGGGAAAGGGCGCGCAGAGCGCAGCCTCTGTGATCTCCAGTCAGGATCATTTTTGCCTGGTGATTTTTAACAAGCAAACTTTCTTTCCTTGCTAAATTCCTGTTTAACAGGGTTGCAGTCCTATGCACACTCACGTGGCAATAAGGTCCTCTGATTCATTATTTGGAGGAAATCCCCATTCCTTTCAACAACATGTCAAAAGTAAGATTGTACTAGCCGAGTCTGCATCCTCACACCCTCGCCAACCAAACGCTTTATGGCGGCAACCCCGAGGAGTGTCAGATGGAAGTAAATTCTGTGGAATGCAGTTCTAACTAATGTGCTTCGTACCAGAATATACTCGGAAGTAAATCCTATTGATGTCAATAAGCCGTATCCAAGCAAATGCAGTTGAGGTCAAAGTACTTCTTCCGCGGAAATGCTTGAATCCGTTTCTAGAAAACTGTAGGTACATTACATTACTAGCTTATGCTCCCCAGTAAATGTGTTCAAGGTCAGACGGCCTGTCACTACTGCTGCAGATTTACTACTCCGGGATTAGTACTCTGATACAATCACATGAATGTTTCAATAATTATAATGGGACTTCTATAGTCAAGCAGTACTGCCGAGTCCGGGTTTTAACTCAGTTTAAATCCATCTGGGTCGGGGAACAAGCTGCTGGTGTCACTGGAGTCAAGAGCTGCATTCCTGCAAAAATGCTGCGCCGATCCCATAGACTTCAATAGGATTTAAGCTGCCCAACTGTGCGCAGAGCTGCAACTAATGAAACAGAGATGGACGCGTATTTCAGGGACAATGTCAACTCTACAAAACTGCCTCCAGCTTTCTTGGGGGGCAAGCTGCCTCAATCCCAAGCACATCCGTTGCGCAAAATAACCCCCATTTAACTTTATGGGGCTTCAATAAACAACTTTGGGCTGCTGTGTAACTCTAACTGAAAATTGTGGGGCTCCTGCTTTCCAGAAAAGCGTTCAGGGTGGTGGGGTATCATAATCTTAACTGGGCTGTGTCAGTTTTCCAGGGCCAGGGGTCCGCAGGGCGGGAAGGGAGAAACTCTCCTAGCAGTTCCGGAGCAGGACTTTTAAATAATTTTGTGTTTGTGTCTATGGAATGAACTTCCTTCCCATTTTAAGAAATGGCCTAGAGATCAGGGCACGTCGTCCGAATCCAAAGAGGCACTTTTCTTTCCGTATTCCAAACAGACGGGGCTGACAGCGGAGTTCTTGAACGATTCTTATTTTTTGCAACCTCGGAATGCGAATGGCGGATACTGGAAAGAAGGGGTCCGGTGAGACACCCAGCACACCTGATCTACAAGGGCTCAAGCCGGGCAGCGAATATTACCAAGTAAAAATATTAACATAAAGGAGAAAACGTGATATTCTCTGAGTAGGTTTTGTTATGAAATACCTCCTAATTAATTTGCTTCACGATTCACTCTCTATATCAACCCTAATGAAGGGCTGATCTACACTCAATTCACTAAATACTGTAATGTGGAGCTCACTGATTGATCTGGCAGACAAGAAGAGGCTTCTCCGGCCGTTATGATTCGCAGTGTCAATAATCCCCTCTGGATCAAGCCAAAAGACAACCGACCTCATGTAAATACGCCTAGGCTGCAGAAAGACTGGGGTGCTTCTTTGAATATTTAGTGAGAGGTAACTTCATACGTTTTTCAGCCTAGAAAACAAGGTGACGAGGCCAAGAGAAAATACTGGAAATCCATCCTTCCTGGAATCCCAGAAAGTCTAATCTAGGAACCTTTAATTTAGTGTAATTTTGTATTTTTGCTTTCATATCCCACCTTCATTCCAAAGAGCTCAGGGTGACGTATATGGTTCTGCCCCTCTCCACACAGTATTATCTTCGCAACAATCCTGTGAGGTCCCTTTGGCTAAGCCGCTAAGGGATGGTGGCTGGCCCAAGGTCACCCAGTCAGCTTCATAGCTGAATGGGAATTTGAACCCTAGTCTCGTCCAACACCCAAACCACCACACCACACTGGCACTGCACATCTGCAAATGTGTTAAGGAAAACTCAGCTGGACGAGGCCTTGGGAAGACTGAGCTCCCACATACGTTATTTTGAGTAATTGCTGTGGGGTGACTAGAGATGGCATAACAGCCGCTACAGGTGTGCTTGCTCCGCCGTTTAAAAATGGCAGGCTCGAACCCGAGGGATTGGTTTTTAACAGAAACGCTTGTCTAGATGTGAACTTGCCCTCAACATCGTCATCTGAGGTCTTGCTCAAACAGGTGACACACCTTCGGGGGTTAGGCCAGTGGCGAACAGGAAAAGGTTTGTTGTTCTGTAATTGTTGCCGTTTCATTATTGGATAGATCAGGTGGTTGCATGGATTGTAGCTTGTTTTGATTCGGATGTTAATTGTCTGAGAGGAGCCATGAAAGTTTAGCAGTGGGGAGGTGAAGTATATTTTAATTCTTATATAACTATCAGCATATAATCTTAATGAAAGAAGAATTCACACTCTGGATGGATGGAGACAGATGGATAGAAAAACAGGCAACGAACGCCTATATGCATTTTTACTACAGGTCATCAGTAAGCCTGCCTATCTGAATGCGAATTTCCTTGGAGTCATACCTAACACAAGCTACATTTGTTGCTTGGGTCAGGGTGGTAGGCTTAACCATTTTCAGTCGAAGTGTTCCTGCTTAACTGGTGTGCAATGGGACTCTTTGCAGCAGGGCCTTCCAGAGGGTGTGGATAGACTCTCCATCCTAAAGCTTTTAAAACATGGAGGTTCAATGTTAAGAAAGGTTCCGGACAGAAGCATCACGGAATCAGGTGGTTTATATATGGGGTGTATATATGGCACTCTGTATGAATAAGACTGATTTCCTCTTACATATGATGCTGTATGTACAGTACACTCGAATACAGAATGCGCACAGACCCTCAAATCCGTTGCTAGGAAGGGATCTCTTTGGGACGCAGCTCCTCCTTTCAGGTTCCTGCATCTGCAAGGGCGTTTGGGGTATGGACTTCTGTTTCGCTTAAGGATTCTTAAGCCGTGTTGCTTGCCCTCTAAGATTCCTTTCCAAGGAGGAAAGCTTCCATATCTCGGTCGCGAATTGTCTCTGGCCGCTTCCTAGAGGACCTCTACAAGGGAAACCTTTTCGTTTCTCAAAGCAGAGCGTTTTCACAAGGGAGATAAAAGACTGCGGGTTGCGATGAAGAAGCTGCTCTGCTTCAGCTCATCGTGGCTTTGTTTGTTTGTTTTGACCGCGGCACCTCTGAAGAGCTCTGTGGAATCTTATCCTTGCCCGATTACTTTTCACACAGGAAACGGGCAAGGACCCTAGAAGTTGGGCCTAGGGCTTACCTAGGACGACCCTCTGGAGGTTTATTAAATCACACCCAATTCAATGGGGTTGACGGTGTGCATATGACCGCAGTCGAGGACGCAAGCCACGTTCCAGGGCGATACTGCCATTGAACTGAATGAGTCTGGTTTGCCACCGATTGTTTAAGGCACTTCTTTCTCACTTGCCCCCTCCAAAGTCTGTTCGGCTCATATCAAAAGAAATACCACCTCCACACAAAGCCCCCCCCCCTGCATCTAACTCCCCACCATCTAACTCCCCACCCACCCCACACAGTACTTCTCACATTCGAAACTTTGGGAAGCTGAGGGACGACAACTTTCCTGGATCATGAGATCATACAGAGGTGGTTTAATTAAAAACCAGCAGCAAGAGAAATTGATTTGGGAGGCGGCTTGAGACAGAACATGACGATGAAGAATGAAATTTCAGGGATTCATTCCTACACATACTTCTCTGGGAGCAAGTCCCATGGAACTCAGTGGGTCTTACTTTTGAGTAGATATGGATAGGTTCATACAGCCAGCCTTATGGTTGGGATGTAGCTTCTACTGAAATAAAGAGGACCTGTTTTCAAGTAGCAGTGTTTATATTACCAATATTTGAGGGTGGGGGATCAGACCCATTAGGATTCAGAAGCATTTATTCAGAAGCAAGTGCCAATGATGTTAATGGCCTTTACTCAGTAAAAGTTGTGACCCTGGGTTTGTACAACAACCTCCCTTTAGATGTTTAAGGTTGTGATTGCAGGCTATTTGCTTGTTTTTGACTTTTTACTGACTGTAGTTTTAATTTTTACCCATCTGTTGCTGTCAGCAACTTTGAGCAGGTGTTCAAAAGGCTGCACAATTTAAAACAAATGAGTAGGAGTTCTTAGGATTGTGACCTGTCTATTGACTAGAAGCTACAATCACAAACACCAGACGTCTAACTGTTCTAGATAATTTTACATGAGGGAAAGAAGTGGATCTGAACAATTTTATTTTGCTTTATTAGTATTATTAATTTTTACCAATGTGTTTCCAGATAATGTTGACAAGAAAATTCTCGGGGGCGGGGAATGCTGAAACATTCTCCTCAGAAAGATATACAAAAATATTCTTTTGACTGACAACTTGTTATGTATTGTTGTTTTATTACTCTAATATTTAAAATCTTATTTCAAAAGAAACCTGTTGGCAGGGATCCCCCACCCCCAGGAGGGTCTCCAAATATCAGCAAAGAAGTTTAATCACAACTGCAGCTTTTTAAACTATCTCAGGTTATGCTGATTCTGTTGTTTTAGAAGTCCAGCATATGGGCTTTTAATTATTTCCAAATTAAACATATGCCACAATGCCATACTTTCTCTCTCTCTCTCTTTTTTAAAAAAGTAGATTTTTTTTTTTAAAAGGGGGGGAATTGGAATTATTTTAAAATTATATATGTTACTTTTTTTAAACCATCTTATGAATTGAAGGAGGACTTTAAAAACTCAAGAAAGAAGCATTTCACCCCCTTTAAGCAGGTCTGGGTTGGATCCTCGAAATGCTCACTGGTGTTGAAAAGGAAACTTTTGCAAGCGCAGTGTGTGGTAGGTACGTCCCTTTTCTATTCTTTGATTTTAATTGCTAGCCTATTTTATCTTGTTAAGTTTGCTAAACTGTATGTGCAAGACACAGAACCCAACACCCAAGAACAAGGTTATTGCTCTACGTAGGACTGGCGCTGTGGCCAACAGGGGGCGCTCAGACATCCAGCTCAGCCCCCGCCTCTCATCTAAGCCCATCACAACCCCGGAAGAAGCGGGTACAAGCTTGCAAGCTTAGCAGGGTCGAGTACAGATCTTTAGTCCTCATGGATAAAAAGAGATTAAAGGCTAACTTCCGTCTCTCTCCCTCCCTCTCTTTCTTTCTCCCCCCCCTTTTTTGGTATCAATTTTAACCAACTACAAAAATGTAGAGCTTTTATCCTTTGATGTCTCTCTAGAAAGAAACTGTTACATCAGCTGAGAAATTACATCGTTTGCAGAGCCAACAAATCTAACATGAAGTGGGGGAAATAATTTAATTAATAAATGATCTTCCTTAGAGGCACTTAAAAAAAAAGAAGCCTGATCTTTGCCTCCCCTTTTTCTTTCCACCCCGCATCCCACGTTACCAGTGCAGTCCTTTCTCGCTGACTGCCGCTGCATCAGATTAAATGTATCAAACAAAAATAAATATCTGCACATTAAACTCTCTTCTCCTCCTGCATTTGTGGGCGATCTTTCTATTAAGGCTTGCATTTATTTTCCGTTTGAATCTATTTTATTTTATTTTATTTTACAGTATTTTTTTAAACTAATAGAGAGTGCCCGAGTGAAAAGCCAAATCATTAGAGGGGAGAGCAAAACAAGCTAAGAATTAAATACTAAGTCACACATTGTAGCTGGACCCATTTATGATGGAAAGCCTAAATAAAATTGCAATAGCCCCCCCTTTCTTTTATTTTTTTTAAAGCCTCTTCACCTGTATTTAAATAGCACGTCTTTAATTACAGCGGTCGGGGATGTATGAGGCTGAAATGAAATTAGCAGTCATTACCAGGCCCTTTAACTCCGTGGTGCTTTTGATCAGCGCTAAATTAGCTTCCCAGTCCTAACAAAGGCTCTATAGCAAGCAGTGGGCTGTAAATAAGACAGCTCGACCTGCCCTCAACACCTTTCCTCTTGTCAATCACAGCTCCGTCATTCAACCCAAGATTAACCTTTATCTATCAAATGCTTTTTAAAAATAATAATGAAAAAGAAATAGAGGGAAAATCCAAAACACCCACAACTTCGTAAAGGGAGCTACCTTCTTTTTAAAATTAAAAGGGGGGGTCTGGATTATAATTAGCCTTTTTTTGCATTGTCAGGCGTTTGGTAAGGCTTTTTGTGAAGGCATTGCAGTGCCAGTGAGGGAGGAGGAAACCCCCCTTCCTTTTTTCAAGGGGGCTGCAAATCGATAACGAAAGTTGGGGGTGGGGAAGAGAGGCAGAGAAACAGCTGACACCCCCCCTCCGTGTGCTTAAACTAAAGCCTGATCTTCATTTTACCATTAGGGGGCGCGAGAGAGCAAGCGCGAGCCTCGGCAGCTGGTACCGTACAACACCTTTGCAGATTTCAGGTAATGCATCTTCCCCGATTTTCCTCTTCCTCCTTTCCCTCCTCTCCTCCCACCCCCGGCTGCTGGCTGCACATCTCCCTTCATTAACCCGTTTCCCGGAAACTCAACGTGCACGGTGTCATAGATTCAGATAGGGCACGGGCAGATCGTCCCCGATAGTTTGGAGTCTTCCTCATTTTTAAAAAAATCAGTTGGACTCAACTACATCTCTTTTTTTCTTGCCAAATGGCGTTTACGGGAAAACGCACACACACACACACACACACACACACACACAACCTTAACGCTGTGTCGGACTTGCCGCTCTAATAGGGGCAAACCTTTTGAAAGAAACCCCCCCCCCACACACAATTAAGCAATACACGGCTCTTTCGCTCTCAAACCCAAACAAGAAGGGGGGGGAGGAGGGAGGAGGGATGGAAAGGGGAGAACAATTATTTTATTTTATTTTGCCTAGCCAGAAACCAAGATTTCCAGAAACTGTACTTTTCAGTCCAAAAACGGGGAGGTGGGGGAGAAGGGGAAGGGAGAGAGAGAGAGAGAGAGAGAGAGAGAGAGAGAGAGAGAGAGAGAGAGAGAGAGAAATAGAAGTATTTGCAAAGTGTAACGCTCTTTTCCTGACGGCTGGAACACAGGAGGTGTGTATATTTTCCAGATCTAATTCCAACCCCCCCTCCCCCGCCCCTCAAGTCTCGGAGATGGCAAGTAAAAGCAGAGACTGGCAGTGCATGTCAAAGTTGGTGCAAGTTACTTACAGATTTCTGCCACTCCACTTTGGGCTCTTGGCTCGGAGGGCGTTTGATTGGCAGAAGGAAGACCAAGTCCGCGGGGGCTCCTCCGTCCCAGCTCGGCCTCCTCGGGGGCTTGGAGCACTTTCCCCCGGACGGCGGCACTTGCAGATGCTCGGATGCTCTTCTCTCGCGCACCCCACCCCTGCCAGCCCCCGCGCTCCAGCCTTTCTCTTCTTCTCCAGCCAGAGTGAATCCAGTTCCGTTTTTCTTCCCCCGGCAACCCGGGTTGCCTACACATCCTTCAAATCCTAGTCCTAGCTTTAAACTGAAGCCCCTGGAACAGGGGGGGGGGAGGGAGAAAGAGAGAGGGAGAGAGAGAGGGAGACAGGGAGAGAGGAAAATCGTTTATGGTATGGCTTAAAAATCCAAATGGCTGATTTTGTGTGTGTCTGTGTGTGTGTTATAAGAATGCACCCACAACAACAAAAAAGTCAATTCTCCGTCTCTTTCTCTCTCTCCTCCTCTCTCTCCCTCAACCCCCCCCCTCCGTCCGCAGAGGAGAATAAGAATAAAGAATAAAAGCTTTATATTTTTGCAGTGGGTATTCAAAGATAATTTGATGCTATTGTTTCTGCTACAGATGGTTCTTTTTAATACAATAACAGTGCGCTTTGTGCATGCCACACACAATACAAATCGAAAAGCGTTTTCCTGAATAACCATTTTGTTCTCATTTGTATAGGGGCAACAAAAGGCGCCGTGAAGTAATGGGGATTCTGTTTATTGAAGCCACAGAATAGGGGCTTGATAAAGATTTAGGTTTGGTTGCCCCCCCCCGCTCCCGCCCAATGGAGGCTCACAAATGGAAAAGGACTTCGCAAGACCTATCCTCTCTCCTATTATTATTATTATTATTACTATTACTATTACTATTAATCTATTTCTTTTTAAAGATGGGGGCTTCTGTCTCCCGCTCGGGTCTTAATCGGCCCTAACATCTGTTTATTTCAATGTGGTGGTGGTAGTAGTTGGGGGTGGTATCCATTGCTTAAAAGAAAAAAGGAGAATTAGAATTACAGAGGAGGGCATGAGAAGGGTATTATTGGATATGCAATACTAAAGTGGACCACACATTTGTACACATTTGTGCGTGCGCGTCTATGTCCCCCCCCCCCCGGGTTTCAACAGATCCTCTCGTCCAAGCTGCGTGACCAAGGAAGAGACGCTTGCCTCTCTCTCCGCTCAGTCCGATCCAGCTCCACAAAAAGTTTTCTTTAGACAATCCCACAAATGACAGTCAATAGAACCTAATGGCGACAGTTTCAAGGACCTCAGTTTAATTGGGCTGTAGATCAAGCTAAAACATTCGCCACTCGAAAAGGCTATCTTCACATCTAATCTTTGCAACGCAGGGCACCTACTCTGAGTATTCAAAGCTTCCCCCCACCCGGCTCGTTCCCTCTCTGGTCCTGCTCAGCCTTCAGTCCCGACGCTGCTGCGAATCAACGCGCTTCCCTTTCTTCTGCACCAACGTCTCGTCTGAAGGGTCCCTCCCACATAAGTTTAACACGCATCTCTGCTCCGTCATGATTACTCATTCTTTTAAGAGCCCCTAACCTCTCCAGAATGGATTCGATTCACAAGAACGTTTACACAGGATAAATTCATCCGTGACACCTCCCCTCAGCACTGCTTGGGTCCCCCCTCCCCCCCTGCGGTGGCGAGGGGCGATTCGGATCCCGGCGATTCCTCCCCAGCCCCCAGCTCACACTGGCAGAGCGAGGAGGCACACGAAAATGACATCTGATTGTAATCAGGGGCATGAAATCCCTAGCAAAGCAGCCTCCAGAGGAAAGAAGGCATTGTTTCCATATATTTCATCTCGAATTGGTGCTAAAAGTTAAACTGGATAATTTTAAGTCACAGCTTTGCCACATGAGCACGACTGGTTTTTTCTTCTCCAGTGGAGACACCCACCCACCCTCGTTCGTTATGTGCCACGAATAAATTAGCAGCGTTAATTGGGGCGACGGGAGATGCCCGGTCTTCGACGGGGAGGGGCCACCCTTCTCGGATTCCTGGGAAAGGAAGCGCAGGAGGCGCAGAAATCCTCCCCACTCCAACGCCTTTAGCAAACCGAGTTGCGGGCGTTTGCTTCGCACCGAGGGAAGAAGGCGTCCATTGGCCGAAGAGGAGCGCTTAGAGACAATGGGAGAGCGGCGGGGAAGTTTGGGTGCAGAGCGTTGTGTTCCTCCACCTTTCTCTAGGAATTGATGCTCCGGTCCGAGCCGCTTCTGTAACCCTGTCCTGACCGTAACCTACCTCCGTGACTTTTTAACCTTGGGAGGGGGGAAGGAGTGCCACTCTTTAGTTTTCCCACATCCCACTCCCCCTCTTCCAGCATATAAAATGTGCTTCCCCCTTGCAGTCTTCACTTTTCCTTTTTAATCCCCCCTCCCATTCTTGGTTTAGAGGCCGCATCTTGGAAAGTCACCTAATAAGGGATTACTGGGGAATCAGAAGTGACACGCGCCAAAGCCAGCCCCTCCCCACACCACTGGGGGGGGGGGACAGGCGCTCGAAGAGCGGCATTTCCCACAGCACGTGGCTCGCCTTTCCCCAATCCTTTCCCCTTCCCTCGGCTTGTTCAGTTCCTGCGAGACCAGGAACCGTGTTCTAGAGGTCGTGGGAAAGGCGTTGGGCGTCTGTGCCTACAGAAATAGAGCCAATCTTTAATAGGGCGTGTATTGTTCCTGGAAACTGGAGCCACGAGTCACATAAGCCAAAGTAATGGGATATGAAGACAATCGTTTTCCTGATCTCAAGCCCCATTACCTGGAATTAAGGTCCGTTGAAATCAACAGAACCATAAGTTGATATTTTCTGAGAGGAGGGGCAAGATACGGTATCTCACTTCTAGCTGAAACAATGAGGCGAAAATCGACCAACTCCACTTTTCTTTCTCTTAGACTCAAACAATACTATTCATAATAACCCACATTTAAGCAGAAAGGGGAAGGGACGCTGCTTCACTTCGGCTTAGCAGATTTGTGGATCGCAGCGTCAGAGCTTCTTTCATTTACGATAGTCCCGCAGATTTCAGTAGGAGTTATTCGGTTTAACGGTTCGTGGCACTTTTCCGAAGAGACTGTGGCAATGCTCCTATATCCTCGCGTCCCATTTTTACGCTTTCCGCCGCCCCCTCACTTTTTTTGCCTTCCCCCTTTCTTCTGAAGATTCATTGCGCTGGCTCTTCCTTTTTGAAAGACCATTTAAGCAGAGAGAATAGCGGGGATTATTACCCACGTCTTTTAAAACGCGCCTAAGGATGAAGTATAAATTAATTATATGACGCACCCCACAACCCTGACCCCATAAGCTTGTTTAACTTGACAGCCAGTCCCTCGACTGTAACCGATCTTGCTTCTCGAGCTGCCACCGTCGCCTCTGCGCGCTCACACGGGGAGTCAATCCGATTGAGCGCAGCGGGATATATCCCAGAGTAAGCAGCGCGCCAGAGGACCGT
Organism: Zootoca vivipara; assembly: GCF_965207765.1. Lineage (NCBI taxonomy): Eukaryota > Metazoa > Chordata > Lepidosauria > Squamata > Lacertidae > Zootoca > Zootoca vivipara. The sequence goes on along the minus strand of NC_142588.1, from coordinate 87,605,111 downwards.
CCGCGCCGCAAGGACTCAGGCGTCCGGGCTGCAGCCGTAACGCTCTGGACCAAAGGCAGTTGAGCTGAAATGCTCCATTAGCCTGCGCACTTCTCGCTCTGTATAGACGGCGATTCTTATGGGGGTCATGACTTCCAATCCCCATCTCACAGGAGGAGCTCCCAAGGGATTGCCTGGGGTCGTCTCTAGTACACGGAGGAAAGGTGGGTCTGGGCGTCTGAAGGTAACACACACGGCTTTACGCACACGGGCTGTTGGCCTTCACTGGGCCGTGGATCGGGAATATGCCGAGATCCATCCTGCTACCACCACCACCGCCACGATCAATGATCACTAATCCGGTTTAGTTGATACTAACTGATCCCCAAACCCTTGCTTCAGCGATGGAAATGCAGATCCTCTTCCAACAGGATCTGAAAATGGGGTCCCTTAAAGTGGAAGAGCAGAAACAAGGAATTCCGCCAAACAGAAAAGCGCCCAGCAAACTGTGGAGAATCGCGATTGGCCAGGAAATAAAGGAAAGCGCCATCCCGATTCCCTTCTTACCTCAGGAGGATATTTACAGGCGCTCCAGCTCTAATACTGTCGGTAATGTGTAAATACCGGTAACACAGAAATCAAACACAAATAATACATACGTATAAAGGACCTGTTTGAACAACGCTTGCCTAATTCGGCTCAACAATTGTAGATGGGTCTGTCACAGAGTTCTTCTCCGTTGGCGTCTCTCTGTGCCTGTTTAGATGTCTAAAAGTTATAGAAAACGGGTTGCTGATGATATAATCAGAACATAACAGAGAGTGAGAGATGATTATCTTCATAGCTATCACGGCATGTTTTGTGTAAGTGTATGTATGCAGAGCTTTCTCTCAGAAAGGCAGACTGATAATCCTATACCACTATGTCACTTTCAAATAACGCGATCCTCAAACTGGTTCAGGCGAAGCAATACACAGATTAGGAACCAAACTGGCTCCAATGTCTGCTTCTAACAGCCTGATCCACAACTTGGTTCTGGCTCTCCGGATTCAAGCCAGTACAGTTGCATTGCACAAGGCAGAATCATTAACGTAGTCAGGACTTTTCCATTGGAATGTGCATCACAGGCAGAACGCACTTTACCGCCACAGTTTGTTTCGTTTCGTTTATTATTACATCTATATCCTAACTGACCTCCAAAAAGCACAATGTGGCTATACCGTTCTTTTATCCGCTCCCCTTTTTATCCGCTAAGTGCTTCGGCTTAAATGATTTGTGGATCGCGGTGGAACAATCTTAAGAACAGATGGGGTCGGGACGGCGACACTCAACATCGTTCCGCAGTCTATACTCTATAGCCATCTTTTTCAGGCTCCTAAACTAAAAATTGGCTGGTCTAAAGCTTGTGAGTCTTGAAAGTTTCTTTTCCGAATCTCCTTAACCCAACAAGTTCCAAAAAGGCTGCCGCTCTCTCTTTGCCTCTGGGGCACTTCCATCCACAGCCAGGTTCAGAAGATGCACTTAAATTATGCTAAATTTAATGGGAGCCAAAGGCTTAAGTTCAAGGACCGGGGATGACTAATTTTAGTTATTAGGGACGCCTGCGGGTAAAGGAAGAGGCAACTATATCTCTACCCAACTTCCAGAGCTAAAGAAGATAAATGTCCATTCGGAGTTGATATTCTTTTTCTTATAGAGTAATAACGTCTGTATCCTAAAACGAGCTAGTTCTGAGAACAAATTATAAATAAGTGGGCTTATCAGGAGCCATAATTATTTTACTTTATTTTTTAAAATAAATAAATAAATTCCCATCTGTTGAGTGCTGCGAATTTTCCTTCACCTCCGCCTGAACGTCTCCTGAAAGATATTAATTATATTTCTAGACCGGATATGTTTGTCCTGAATTAACCCAACACAAATAACGTTTTGGATCTTAAAAAGAATGTCCTGACACAATGCATTCATATAGACAGACTTCCAAGGAGAAATGAAGTTTCACAGGAAATTAAGTTTCATTAACATATTTCACCTGGAGGTGAAGTCCCATTTAAATCGACTCACTTCCCCGTAAATGGGTGTCTGTGCTGCGTACAAATTTAAGTTGAACTCGCTTCTAGTCACCGACACGTATAAACTCATTCATCTAGCAACACGACGGAATAATTCGGATTGGTGTAGCTTTAAATCTCATTGAAGTCAATCGGACCACAGCTCAGTCTGTGGCCGAGTAAAGGGAAAGTACTTCGATTACACGAAGGTTTCACGTTATACCTTTTTATCACGTCAATGCACTGACCACACACTAAAGACCACTTACTCTGGAGGAAGCCCATTGACATTAAAATTATTTCGTATTTCGGAGTAAAGATATTGTGGCTCACAGCAATTGGATCTGAAATGTACCAATAGGGTTATGGATCGGGTTATCTGCACAGTTTTAATGCGTGGCTTCAGTATAATTGGGCTGAGAACTTGATAACCATGTTTATGGAAGAGAGCAGCAATTTTGGCATCCTATATAACACCCTTGCCATCGCATCCGGCAATGATTGAGCTCAGTTGTAGCCGCAAGACCGGTTACCCGCCAAACGGCAGGATCGGACTCCGGAGATAAACGCAACAGCCAGATTCTAGACACAGCAGAATTAGAAGTCAATTGCCATGGCGATCAATTGGTCTGACTTCCAAGTAAACGTCTTTGGGGTGAGGAGGCAAAACCTGTGCTCATCATTTCTCTACACCCGGAGCAGCAACTGCTCCCGATTTCTCCAGCAAACGTCTACGCAGGAGCTGCGCTGTCTATGGAAGTTGCCCTACGCTCAGCAAGAGGAATTAACTTTCACTGCGCCACTTGAAACGGATAAGCCGGTGTGTGCGTGTGCCCCAGGATGGGTCGCAGTCCTCCTCTGAAAGCCCTCCGCTCTAAAGCATTTCAAGACTCACAGGCACCAACTACCAAAGTGTTGCGAAGGTTCGGGAACTGACAACTGGCAATTGGAAACTTGCATAAAGCGACAGAATAAAGGTTCATCGGGAAGTTCTCTTGCTCAAGCTCTGCTTAAAGCGAGCTGGGCTTGCGCAGGAAGAACGCACCAGGTCCTTTCCGGATATTATTTTTAATTCCGAGTTCTCACATATCTAGGTTAGAACAGCCGTGTGCAGAAAGTCTGCGCCTCGCAGCTTCCACCTACAGCCTACAGCCACATTATCCAGACAAGACAAACCTTGCCTCCTCGCAGAGATGCGGCTTCTTGAGCTTTCCACTCTAGCGGAAGCTTTGCTTAGCCGAGAGTCCCGAGCTCTACGCGCCGGGAGTCAGGAAATATGTCACCAGGCGTTTCCACACTTGCTACTCAAAACAATTATTAATCATTTTGCGTTACCGTATTTCAAATCTAAAATCTGCAACTGCTATAAAGTGTAATGGATGTCCTTTCTAATCTGCATTAGCAGCAATTTAGGTGCTTTCAAACCAGGCTTAAACTGGTTTGTGTTTTAAAACTTTACATTGCCTAGAAGGAACACTTGATTTCTCAACCCACATGAACGGCATTCCCATGTTTTGGCACCTGAGGCTTAAGTGATCTTCTAGCTAGCCCCTATTCATGTATTTATGCCAAGCTCTAATCACTGTTAATGTAGAAGAGAACGTGGAAGAGAGACATTTGTAATGCTAATGAGCATTCTGGCCAATGCTGGCTTTACATATACTCTAGCCAATGCCTAAGAAACTGAGCTGCGAAGAACAACAACAACAGCAACAACAAAAACCCACGTTTTAACCTCTCCATGAACTCAATAGCTCCTTTGGCAAGATCAGGCCAGCTCTGCACCCACCCTACTGGGATAACAACAGAAATCGTTTTCCTTATAAGGTTAATATATATGAATACCTCTGAAAACTCTCTAAAGTGTTACATAAATAACAAAGACATTTGTAATGCTGGTTGAATTAACAGTCATTCTAAGCCATACAGGTGAAATTACCCACGTGAAATCACAAACTGCACAAGGGGCTCAGATGTGCTTTTTGACTGTTGAGCGACATCCTGCACAGCAGCCACTGCTCAGCTGAACATCCACGAATATGTTTCCCTTCCTTGATACACTTTTACAATTCACAATCAAAGGATTTATGGAATGGTCAAATATGGGTTTTCTTTTTGTAAAAGATTTCCAGAATAGTATATATGAAACCAAGGAATAGTACTACTTATTCTGAATTAATCAATCTAGATCTTAAGAATTCCTTAGCATCCTATCTTAAGGCATAAGGACCATTTGCTATTACAGTATCTCTCTCTCTCTCTCTCTCTCTCTCTCTCTCTCTCTCTCTCTCTCTCTCTCTCTCTCTCTGTGTGTGTGTGTGTGTGTGTGTGTGTGTGTGAACATTTCACAAAATAACCTTCCCCAAAGCATAGATTTTGACAAGTTTATACAGATGGATAGAAAGATGATGCTTAAAATATCACTAATGAATAAACTCATGATGAGTAGTTTTGGTAGTACAGTTCTTACATTTCTTCCTGAAATTCTTCCTTTAAAAATATTGTCTGTATTTCACATCCATTATCTCTTCAATAGAGAAAGGGTTAGCATTAAAACCTCTCCCCATTAAACATTTCCCTCATAACAAGGCTGGAATTTGGTTTTAGTCTGCTTGCTGCCACTGCTATTGCCTCACACCATAGCCAGTGGAGGTTGAAAGAAACCTTTCAGAATTAAGATGGCTGGCAATTGAAGTGCATTACATATATTATAATGTGAAAAGTATTGTGTATCTTTCCACCATTAAAGGAGACTCAGAGGTTTTAAAGTTTTCAAATTAAAGTGCAGCTTATCACAGGGAAAATGTTTCTGCTGAATTCCCTCCCGACACACACCTGGTGGGTCAGTCACACACCCCTAATATTTCCTACAACTTCCATAAGTTGCTTCCCCCTCCCCCTCCCAATTTTCTCTGTCTTTTACAGGTAGATAAGACAAACTGACCCACCACTGAATTATTGTTCAGCATCCAAACCAAGGGAAAATGGTTAAATGGCAAGTCCGTGCAAGAAGGCCACTAGATCTGCTCACTTTTTCCAAACATAACATACTACCTATAAATCACAAATTAACTTTTCCTCTATAATATGCTGGGGAAATTGTTCAGACAATTAAATGTGATCGAAAGCACCTTCAAACGACCAAAACATTTAAGGAACAGATTTGTCTTTGTCCCAGTTGCAATTCATGGCCCCAAAAGAGGGATGTTTACAAGCTCTGATTGCTAGGCCAATACTGATATCTGAGAACTGTCTCATTCATAATACAGGGAGAAAATAACTCTCATTATTTGCTACAGAATTCCTTGTCACCAGTTGCTATAGTGCCATGTAAGCTATGTAACCACTTGCTATAGTTCAGGATTTCCCCCAGAATGTGAGAGTATGGGATTTAGAATCCTGCAATGTATTTTAACTCTTTCAGCACCTCTCCTCCAAGAAAATGTGTCCAATTGAAAACTGAGCTAATTTACGATGTAGTCTTCACCCAATTTACCAGCGAACTTCTGCACAAATCCTATTAAAGTGAATGGGACTTGCATTAGGACCAGGCTATGAGTGCTGCTGTCTTCACTGAGATTAAAACCACCTGAGATTCAACAACTTTGCCTTTGTCTTCACCCAAAAGGAAAGTTATGTCCAACTTCGTGATAACAGAATAAATGAAGTAAGGAGGGAGCTGCAGACCAAGATAGGAAAAGAGGTGGTAACGGAACACTTAGCTACTTTAAATTAATTCAAATTGTTGTTGTTGTTGTTGTTGTTATTATTATTATTAAAAAGCCATGCTGTGTCTTAGTATCACATCATCTTTTCTAAGTGCCCACAGACCAACTGTTGAATTAGCTGTTCCAGGACTTTTCCTGGGATCGATGTGAAGCTCACCAGTCAGTGGTTACCTGGGTCTTCTTTTTTCCTCTTTTTGAAGATGGGAATAACATTTGCCCGCCTCCAATCTATAGGGACCTCACTTGTTCTCCAAGAATTCTCACAAGATTCTAGACAGAATTCTCAAAGATTATAGACAGAAGCTCTGAGAAATAAATAAATAAATAAATAAATAAATATTTATACTCCACCCATTTGGCTAGGTTTCCCCATCCACTCTGGGCAACTTCCAACAAAATATTAAAAATACAATAAAACATCAGTCATTAAAAACTTCCCTAAACAGGGCTGCCTTCAGATGTCTTCTAAAAGTCAGGTAGTTATTTATTTCCTTGACATCTGATGGGAGGGTGTTCCACAGGGAACAAGTCATGTCAGACAAATCTCAGTTCTTTCTTTATGGAGTTACAAGCATGGTGGATCAGGGGAATGGTGTGGACATAGTGTATCTTGATTTAGTAAGGCTCTTGACAAAGCCCCCCCATAATATTCTTGTGAGGAAGCTGGTAAAATGTGGGTTGAACGAGGTAACTGGTAGACATGGGCATAGCCAGGATTTATTGGGGGGGGGCAGCCTTATCAGGGGAGGCAGAACCGAGTTATCTGCGATGCAATTGGTCTGTTAGTTATTTTTATTCATTTACTTGATTGCAGGGGCAGCTGCCCTATGAAAGATGGGAAAAGGTTGTTTCCTCCTACTCTGGGTGGCAGGGCTCAAACCAATGGCTTCAAGTTATAAGAAAGGAGATTCCGACTAAACACCAGGAAGAACCTTCTGACAGTGAGAGCTGTTAGACAGTGGAACTGTCTCGTTCAGCAGGTGAAGGACTCTTCATCATTGGATGTTTTAAAGCAGAGGTTGAGTGGCCTTCTGCCATGGCTGCTTTAGCTGAGATTCCTGCATTGCAGGGGGTTGGACTACATGACCCTTGAGGTTACTTTCAACTCTACAATTCTATGAAATGGGAAGCAAATCAGAGTAACATCAACTTTCAGTGTTGCAAGATACATTTGGGATAGTTTTGGCAAACAAATATAGATACAGTGGTCCCTCAGAACTCAAATGGCTCCGTTCTTGAACGTTTCGGCTCCCAAATGCCGAGAATCCAGAAGTAAGTGCTCTGGTTTTTAAAAATGTTTCTTGGAACACAAAGTCCGACACAGCTTCTGCTGTGCAAAAATCTAGCTGTTGCCCAATTGGAAGCCAGGCCTCGGAACTCGAATGTTTCAGAAATTGAACGGTCTTCCGGAACTGATTCGTGTTCCGAGGTACCACTGTAATACAGAAAGAGACTTCTGCATGCCTCAGTCTACCATTTGCTGGGGTACATTGTGTTCATGTCCTGCTGGAGAACTCCCCATATGCATCTGGCTGGCCACCATGGGAATGGAATGCTAGACTAAATAAGACTTCGGTCTGATTCATGGGAGCTCCTCAAATAATAAACAAACAAAAATCAAACATACAAATAGTAAACTTATTTTCAAATGTGGATCGCTATGGAAGTATCAGCAGGCCTGGGGAAATCCAAGGTTTGCAGAAGTATATAGAAGTATTTAAATAAATAAAAACCCTAAAGGGGTGTGTGGAATCTCAAAATAGCCAAATAAGGACAGAGCATGTTCGGTGGGAATATGATGCTATGTAGGGAAGTAGTAAACTGGGTGAGCAGGAATCAAATGACACATCAAAGAAAAGGGCATGGCTGGAATCCTAAACTGGAGCACTTTAAACTGTAACATTTTTCTGAAAGTGCCACATGCAATAAGAAAAGTCAACAATCTAAAACAGTTCTTCATGGGAGGTTGGGGCCCTGATTGACTCCAGCTACAAAAGTTGAGGTTGCTGAACAGACTCTTGGGTTGGGGCATTGTTAGGGGTTTTTGCTGCGTGGGAGGTTGTTGCTGTTATTGATATTATTATTTGTATATTTATTTTATTTTTAAATAATTTTTATTGATTTTAGTATAAACAAAACAAAACAAAACACAAAATATATATTCCGTCCTTCTGCCCTCCCTCCCCCCACAAGTCCACTTCTGCCACCAGTGAGACCCGTAGGCGTTGAGAGTCAAAGGCGGTCCATTTTAAAGCTGAGTTTGTCCTCCCCCCCTCCTCCTCCTCCCCCTATCCCCCCCAGTGTATATTTATTTTAGATCTTATGGTAATTTATGTGGAAATTGTTTAATTTGGTTCTGTACTTTTTGGGGTTTTATTTATTGTTTATGACTACTATTGTTACATTATATAATTTTTTTTCATGTTGAACAGATTTTCCTTGATGCAATGACTGACTGAGTTCTGTGTCAGTGCCGCTGACTTCACTGTGTGTGCCCTTTAAGTATACACAAGTTGAGCATTCCCACAACACTGAAGAGAAGAGGACATTCCTTGCTCAGTGCATCTGCTGAAGCCCTGCAGTATTTCGATTTGTGACCTTGAAATCAATGGAACTTATTTTCAAGTAGCACACATGGAGTTGTATCCAACTTTAGTCCTACTCAGAGTAGACCCATTAAAATTAATGGAGATGGCTAAATTAGGTCCATTATTTTCAATGGGTCTACTTTGATGAGTATAACTCCCATACAGCCTATGTTTGGGATTGCTAGTCCTGGAAAATGCTGATGAAATCAGTTAGGTACAGAAGGTTAAAATTAAATGGGACAACAGTTTGAAGCTTTCTACCTTTTCTCCATTGATGCTGATGGAATAACTCCAGAGAAAGCAGCCTTTTATTTACACTGAAAGACAGGACCCATCCCAGCCCCAAAGCATTTTGCTGCCTTGAAGAGGGATCATCCAGGATCCCACTGCAGCAGATGCTGCTGGGATACTCCTCTCAGATCACCCATCACTCCACATCGGCTTCCCTTAAAAGGGGGGGAGAGCCCCAATGCACAGTCCAACAATGGCTGCGTTCCTTTATCTCAGGTCGGGGACAGAGGGTGGCGCTAGGGAGGGAGTTGTCGCCGCGGCACTCCTTGGTGTGTGGAGACCCGCAAGGCGCAATCCTTTCCCCGATGCTTATTAATATCTTTATGCGCCCCCTTGCCCAGATTGTCCGGAGTTTGGGGTTGTGTTGTCATCAATATGCTGATGATGCCCAGATCTATCTGTTGATGGATGGCCGCCCTGCCTCGACCCCGGACACACTGACCAGGTGCTTGGAAGCTGTGGCTGGATGGCTATGTGGGAGCCGACTGAAGCTAAATCCTTCGAAGACAGAGGTCCTCTGGCTGGGTCGGGACGACTTGGGGCTGGGGGGCCAACTCCCTTCTCTTGCAGGGGCTCAATTAGTGCCAGCACCTTCTGTCAAGAGTTTGGGTGTAACCTTCGACGCCTCCCTTTCCATGGAGGCGCAGGTTGCATCCACAGCAAAGGTGGCATTTTTCCATCTCCGCTGTATCAAGCAGTTGGTCCCTTACCTCTCTCGCCCTGATCTGGCCACAGTGATCCATGCGAAGGTCACCTCTAGGCTTGATTATTGTAACTCGCTCTACGCGGGTCTGCCCTTGAAGCTGACCCAGAAACTCCAGCGGGTGCAGAATGCCACGGTGAGGCTCCTAACGGGGTCCCGGCCATGGGATCACATTCATCCAGTGCTTTACCAGCTGCACTGGCTCCCGGTGGAGTACAGGATCAGGTTTAAGGTGCAGGGCCCTGCGGGATTTGTCATCTTTCTGCAGGGCCTGCAAGACAGAGCTGTTCCGCCTGGCCTTTGGGTTGGACTAAGTCTGACCCATGTGTTTTTGCTCCCTCATGGCTTGAATTTGACTACTCAAAATGAGGCTGCATTTTAAATTTTAATACTGTATTTTAATCTGTATTTTAATTAATTGCTTTTTATGTTTTATTGTAATTTTATTGGTGTGAGCAGCCCTGAGCCCGGTTCTGACTGGGGAGGGCGGGGTATAAATAAAAATTTATTATTATTATTATTATTAACATTGCTATTTGAAGTGATCTATTGGATTGTTTGTGGGCCAGTGCGGTAAAAATAAATCTATCCTAAATTATTATTTTTATTTACCAAGAGTTATGAGGGAGAGAATGAGTGTGGAGAGTGAATGAGAGAGAGATTGTGTGTGTCTTCCACTCCTCCAATTAGCAAGGAAAGAGCAGCCCTCAATTGGAAATTCCTCTGGGCTAAATAAAGGAGTTCCACCTGGCCCTTGCTTCCCTTTGTGTATTCAACATGATTAAGCCATAACAGGAATGTGGAGAGGGCTATTGCCAGACCTGCGCTCATCTTTGTGGTTTCATAAGAGTCTCCTACCCCCACCTCCTTTCCAACTTCATTGCTGTTGTCCATATTGATTATTTATTCTAAAGGAAGCCTTGGTCACTCACACAGAGATCCAGGATATCCCAACTTTAATGGGATATTTGCTGAATTCAGATGCATTTCTTTTAAAAAAATCTGTCACTTTTCTATCCTAGAAAGAGTCCTCAAGACACCTCATGCATACCCTTTAATCCACATTTGCTTTGTTTTTAAAAATCTAACACACAATTAAGCCTAACTAAAACTATAAAAGAGGACAGAAACAGCAGCAATATATTATTTGGGCAGATCTCTGAAAATGTCCATAACATAAGAACTAAAAGACCAAGGAAAAGCTTGTCTATTGAATTTCCTTCAGTGGGGAGTATGACTGGGAAAGCAACACTAGAGAAAAGGTGGTGCCCCTGTAACTATCAGCCTGATTTTAGAAAGCTAAGCAGAGCCAGCCCAAGACATTTTGCTGTCTCAGGAAAAGGACAAGATGGTTCTCCCTCATGTACAGAAGCTGACTGGACTGGCAACTGAATCTTATTTTAACACTGGCAATGGAATAGCATCCCCCATGCACCTAACAGCAGCAGGCTAGTTTTGTGGGGTGCATGACAGACTTTGACATACACCACTGATCTCCAGCAGAGGGGAATGACCAGGGAGCTCTGGAAGAATGACCAGGGTACCTCCAATATCTGCTGCCTGAAACAATTGGCTCACTTTACTTAATGGTGCATTCAGCTCTCTAGCCAACACATGCTACAGTCTTAGGAACTTTCAGCATACTATTGTGCCCTGCTTTGGAAATAATTTATCCAAGCTTGGATCAAGTTCAGTCACAGTCTTCCCTAGGTCCACCGTTCTTCAAGTGTGAGATGGGATTCATATATCTATGGAACACTTTTCTCTTTTTTTGTCTGATCCACATGTTGCAATGGGATCAGAGTACTGGGTAAGTGGTACACTGGATGACTATATTTAAGTTTAATCAGGCAAATAAGCAGAGACTATGATTGGACAGGACACAGTAGAGCTGGATGGGAAAATTAATGTCCTACACTCCCTCCCAAAGGAGAAGCTTTGCAGCCAGAGGGTGTTCCTGGACCTAGCTTCGCTCCTGGAGTCCCAGGTTTAGAGTGACTTTTTCCAGCTTTGATTGATTCACAAAGGTACAGTGTATATATGGGGGTTATCTTGAAGATAGTCTAGAAACCACTGCCTCAGATCTGAAGAGCGTAATATACTGTGATCATATTACGCCTACTTTGAAGACACTGTCTTATTTACACTTACTTGGTAAGTGTACTGGACTCAATCCACTGGACTCAATTACTTTGAAGAAATTATTAACAGTTGCAATGAAATTCAGCTTTTTTTCTGAATCCAACTGAAGTAGCTTTGGCTGAACTTTAAAATCCTAAAATACCAAGTCCTGAGATAACCAAGAACCAGATTTTGGTTCTTGATCTCAAAACATTCTGCTTCTCCTATGATCCAACTCCTATGATCCAACCTGATCTAGATCTTGCCCTTTTCAGATGTTAGGTTAATTTCCACTATAAGCACTGCAATTGTGGTCCTGGAATGCCTTTTTTCCCAAGGGTCCATTTGTCTTCTTACGTTGCTGTATCGTGAGAGGCAAGTGGAAGACATTTTTAGTTTGCCACATGGTTGGGTTTAGGTTTGTACATTAGTTTTAACTGTTTGGGTTTTATGAAGTTTTATTATTCGATACTTTAAAAAAACAACAATTTTCAGAACTACCTAACCCCCCACCTGAAAAACAATAAATAAGTACTGCAAATAAAAGAGCCCCGGTAATTGCTAAGGGCAGACTCAATGTTCTTCTCTGTCACTCTTGTGCCTTTCTTTCAGGCTGGGAAGGGAAGTTGGCATGGCTTTCCACAGATACTATTGGTTGTGACAGAAATGCTAACAGAAATACACACTTTCCCGGGAATAAGTCTCAATGGGGCTCAATGGTCAACAGTCATGATGATTTTAATATCTCCTTGGGATTTTTAAATTGATTAAATATGGCAGAGATGAAATTTAGTAAAAATATTCCCTGCCACGTAATAACTACCGGTAGCAACTTTCAGGATTCCTGATGTGTTGAGTCAATCCAGTTGCAATTACTAGGAACCCTAATAAATAAGGAGTACATTGGCATTCCACACAAAGTTGTAGGTCAGATGCATATTCCTGTTTAAAAGGAATAGACCAAACAGGAAGGGAATACTAGTATTGTATATAAAGGATGTGTACACTTGTAATTTCAGAGCCTTTGTCTATTATCTTTGAGAATTATTGGAGAACAGGTGAGGTCCCAACAGACTGGAGGCGAGCAAATGTTATTCCCATCTTCAAAAAGGGGGGAAGGGAAGACCCAGGTAGCTACTGACAGGTGAGTGTGACATCAATACCAGGAAAGGTCCTAAAACAGATAATTCAACAGTCAGTCTGTGAGCATTTAGAAAAGGATGCTGTGATACTAAGATCCAGCATGGGTTTCTCAAAAATAAGTCATGCCAGACCAATCTGATTCCTTCCTTCCTTCCTTCCTTCCTTCCTTCCTTCCTTCCTTCCTTCCTTCCTTCCTTCCTTCCTTCCTTCCTTCCTTCCTTCTTTCTATTACAAACTTGGTGGATCAGGGAAATGCTGTGGACATAGTGTATCTTGATTTCAGTAAGGCTTTTTGACAAAGTCCCCCATGATATTGACAAAGTCCCCCATGTGAAGAATCTGGTAAAATGTGGGTTGAATGATGTAACTATTAGGTGGATTGTAGCTGGTTGACTGACTGAACCCCAAAAGTACTCATTAATGGTTCCTCGTCATCCTGGAAAAAAGTGACAAATGAGGTGCCACAGGGTTCTGCCTTTATAAATGACTTGGATGAAGGAATTGAGGGGATGCTCATCAAATCTGCAGATGACACAAAACTGGGAAGGGTAGCTAATGCCACAGAAGACAGAATCAGAATTCAAAATGACCTTAACAGATTGGAGAACTGTGCAAAAGCTAACAAAATGAATTTCAATAGGGACAAATGTAAGGTTCTGCACTTAGGCAGGAAGAACCAGATGCACAAATATATGATGGGGGACACCTGGCTTACTAGCAGTACATGTGAAAAAAAATATAGGGGTCTTGGTGGACCACAAGCTTAATATGAGTTAACAGTGTGATGCAGCAGCAAATAATGGTCAAGAGAAGTATAGTGTCCAGATCAAGGGAAGTCATAATACCACTCTATTCTGCCTTGGTCAGAGCACACTTGGAATACTATGTCTAGTTCTGGGTACCACAATTTAAGAAGGATGTTAACAAGCGGCAACGCATGCAGAGGAAGGCAACCAAGATGATCAAGGGTTTGGAAACTAAGCCTTATGAGGATCGCTTTAAAGAGCTGGGTATGTTTAGCCTGGAAAAGAGGAGACTGAGAGGAGATATGATAGCCATCTTCAAATATCTTGAGGGCTGTCACATGGTGGAGGAAGCATGCTTGTTTTCTCCTGCTCTGGAGGGTAGGACTTGAACCCATGGCTTCAAGTTGCAAGAAAGGAGATTTGACTAAACATTCAGAAAAACTTTCTGACAGCAAGAGCTGTTCAGCAGTGGAACAGACTCGGATGAGAGGTGGTGGACTCTCCTTCCTTGGAGGCTTTTAAACAGAGATTAGATGGCCATCTGTCATGGATGCTTTAGCTGAGATTCATGCATTGCAGGAGGTTGGACTAGATGACCCTCGGTGTCCCTTCCAACTCTACAATTCTATGACTCTATGATAACAAAAGTGGGAGTAGGAATCAGGAGGCTTCACTAAAAGCCAAAGGGATGGGTTATCTCCAAGAGTGGGATTTCAAATTTCACAATGAAATTTCACAATGAAAGATATTTCAGAAGTTTTAAAATATGATATTTAGTTCTCCCTGACTCCAAAGAACCCCATGGCCCACATACACTGATTGCTTGCATTTCAAGTAGTGTAACATCAACCCAATCAAAGTTCTGCACTCCCATTGCCCCATAAAAATATAATTGCATTGCATTTATCACATTGTGTTAAAGATGGACATTACTGCTAGCCCAGGGAAACAATCAATACACACTTCAGAGATGCCACAAAAAAGGAGGAGTTCACGGGGAAGGGTGAATGGGGAGCCTCCTGGGCAGAGGATTCTGAACCCTCAGTCACATTGGTCTTGCTGTTAATATGGCCTTGACTGTGCCTTCCAGCAACCAACCCTCCACTCTCATTCAGTCTTTAAAACACCCTTAAGGAGTAAGCTAGGCATTAAAAACAGTCCTGTTTGTTCAGTCAAAAAAGAGCCAGAGAGCAATTCTATCCGCTGATCTCATTAAACCTATGCCAAGCAAGCGCTTTCCAACCTCTGCCCCACAAGTGTATTGGCTTGGCTCAGCATGAACTGATGTTCCATCAGCTAAGGGCCAAACTGGGGAGGTCTATGGTTACACCTAAGTTTTGTAGCTTGCATTAAGGCTGCAGCAGTCATACTGAAGGAGGAAATAGCTATGCAAAAGCAAATTACCAGGGTCCATGAACCCCAATTACCTCATTATGTCCGACAAAACTCTACTATTGCTTGTCTGATATCTTCCAAATTGTCCTTTTTTGTAAAGAAAATCTGGTGGGCTATTACATCACATGCTTCGCTCAAATTATGAGTATCAGCAAAGCCCTTCATATAGTCACAGGGACACATCTGAATACGTGTACACACACACACACACACAGTACACAACATGTACACAGATTGGAATTGTTAATAAAAACATTGTTATATTAATAGACCATGTAGAGAGTTTAATTTGTATCTCTATTAAATTAAACATACGGTGAACAGGGTATAATAGATTTTCTATCATTCAGCTGCCAATGTGGCAACAGAAACCAGTTACTCTTTTCAGTGGTTTGTTTATTGGCTTATTTGAATTAAAATAAAGCTTTGCTTCTGCTGACTGCACATCATTATCTATGAGACCATAATCCTGCTAGCAAATCCTATATCTTCCAGAACTGGCTCTTTTGTTTGGGATTACTGAGAGCTTAGCCTATAACAAAGAGGAATAAGGCATTCCTCTCATCCTCGTAATTAAGTGTGGGGAGTAATTTAGAAACAAACCCAGCAAAGATGTACATTTTGGAGCCGTGTTTCTTAACAGAACCAAGTAACAGGAAAGGCCAAATGCTGATTATGTTGAACATAATGTTTAAGCCATTAAAACTTCTGTATGATGGGGATCCTGCTTCTTCTTTTGCATTTGCTTCGCTCCTTTTCTTAAAAAAACCCATACCTCTCAGGAAGGTATTATGTTTCTCTGCATGACAGATGTGTGCCCCCCCTTTTTATTTGAAAGGTACATTATAAAACTTGGGTGGACTTTAATTTATACTCCCTTTCTCTTTAAAAACCATTGTCAGTGCACAAATTAACAATTTAATGTATACGGCAGGACATATGTTTTAATGTGTCAAATCATATTGTGACTATCTCCAAAGCAAGCACACATTTCAAAGCACTTGCCCAAAGTCTGCTGGGTTAAAACAATGTCCATAATATATTTAGTCATCAACAATTTCTATCCATTCAGCAAATTCCCAGCAGGAAGATAGCAGAGTACATTTTGTGGTAGATCATCAGCAATACTCTGGGGTTACTGCTGGGGATATATCCATCTAGCCTAACCCTGTCTTTGTATGTTTTCTTGTAGTTTTTCACCACTATGTTTTGCAAATAAAAACAGTTTTGATAGTGGAAATATAAAACGTCATTATTTTGTGTAACCCAAATAAATAAAAAAGCTTTTTAAAATATAAGTCTCCAACTGCCATTAGCACAAATGGAAATTCTGAGGAAGAATCTGAAATGAAACCAGGTCCCAGTGAATTTAAAACAACTCCACTCCTCAGATTAAAAATGGTTCAGGCCTAGTGGATTTAAGGGAACACTTTTGCCCTGATGACCACTACCCCATCCTAAATTCTGATGATGGCGCTCTTCCTTTTCTTCTTTCTGCATGGGACATTAGATCTGTGGGAAGCAGAATACCTCATTCCCAATGGCTGCCCTGAAGCACTGGAACATCAACCCAAAACAGACACATTTAGCACCCTCCTGACAAATTGCTAAGAGGGCTGTATAAACTTCTTTTTTCTGCCAAGCATCATCCTAAAATGTTGCTGAGGGTTTTTTTTTTTTTTTTGCTATTTGGATTAATTGTAGTTTCTTTGGAATTTTATTACATTAATATTGTTTTTATTTATTGCTTGTTTTTTAAAAAGATAAACTAACTTGAGGGTTTAAGAAAGCCCCAAAAGTATATACATCTTAAGAAGAAGAAGAAAGAGAGAGAGGCAGAGAGGGAGAGAGATTTAGGCAAAGTGACAGTTCAGAACATCTGTTAGCCTTCTGTCTGTGTATCAGCTCGGTGTCATGGAGTGCGCAGCTGTGGGCATTTTCAGCTTCTTTTTTACTCACATCTGTCACAGTAGTACAGTAATATAGGTAATTAGCAACACCTCGTATAAACCATTTGCTATTTTAATGTTCTGAATAAGTAAAACGAGCATTAGAGCCCTTAAAAGGAAAGGGGGGGCAAAGAAAAGGAGAATACACTGTGGAATGTTTTGGTCTTTTAAAAACGCTAGCTGATAGTTCTGAGTTTTATATATTAAAAAAGTGTTTCTACAAATTATGATCTGATAAGCTTAGCATGAAAAAAATAGCAGCAGAGGGCAAATGTAAAATGTTCTTATGCTCTAACAACTGATTTGCCATAAGTAAAGACAAAACTAGGAAGGAACTTGACACCTCGAGTTTGCCCTGCGGGAAAGCAGTGGCTAAATTGTATATTTCTCCCTTATTAGAAAACCAAGAGATCTTCAATACCAGGCAATCTTACTGTCATTTGGTCCTCTCTTTGCTCAACCTCTGCAGCCTGGAGAGAAAAGGATCACCTTGCAACAGTGGCTGCAGTCTTTTTCCCTAACGGGCAGTGAGGGGGAAAAAACTTAAGTGGGGTAATTACCAGTAGGACATTTCTGAACCAAAGCCAACACTGCTGAAACCTCTGAACAGGTGAAGAAAGAAGGGAGAGGAGAGAACATTCAAACAGACTTTCAAGCCACCTTTTCAGGCCATTTAGCTATCTCAAAAGAGAGTGGCCACAAGTACATCCTGATGATAATATCTAGAGGATAAGGATAGGCAAATTGACTGGTGATGTAGAAGGCATTAATTCTCGAGTGTCTAAGAGAGGCATAGAATCTCCAGAGATTTTGAGGATTTCCATATTATTTAAGGGATAGGCAATTCCTGATTTGAAAGCATAAAATATAGATTCCTTAGAGTCATTGTTTTGTTTTTGTATCTTTACAAAACAATGAGATCACAATTTCAGTCACTTGATGTTTCAACCACAGCTTCCAACACAATCATGAGGGCCACGGGCTCTCTTTGTTTAGTTTAACATGCATTGTTTAATATAGTGTGCCTCTGAATAACAGTTGCTGGCAAAGAAGAGTATGAGAGAGCCGTTTTCCTCATGTCCTCATGGTTGTGGGCTTCCTGAGAGCACCTGGTTGGCCACTGTGGGAGCAGGCTGCAGGACTATACAAATCTTTGATTTGATTCAGAAGCCAGGCTCTTATTATATTCTTCACATGGGGAGGAGGGTGTCTATCTCTTAATGAAATAGAAATAGATTTCATTGCCTTAAGATTCTCTCTCTTCTCCCTCCTCTCTCACATGAAGAATGAAAAGTCACAAACAATGGCAAGTGGAGTGGGGATTGGGAAGATAAAATAAATTTGGGTTGTACTGTGTTGGGGGCTTTTTCAGCCTATCTTATGTAAGGCACATGCATCCAGGTCTGGCCCCCAGTGCATCCACAAGCCAAAAGGTATGACAGTCAGGCCACCATTGGGCTAGCTGCTTGTGTGACCCAATGTATGGTGCCCATAGAGGGTTCTCTTGCACACATAGTATTTCCTTTGTAGACTTGGAAGGGACTCCCCACTTGGTGCTAAATTTCAATATTTAATTGCAATATACCCACTGGAAAAACATAATTACTTTATATGGTTTTTGGGGGGGCGGGGATGTTTTGCATAATTCAGATTCTGTGCAAAGTTTTGTAGAAAGAGACAGGGAAATAAAAAACTGAACTTTAAAACATGAACCAGAAGTTTGAGACTATCTGCAGTTATGGATGGAAGAGTAGATGAAAGCTATGATGGAGTATTTCATCACAGGGATGAAGCAAAGGGGATATAATGTCATGACCCTGTTATGCAGGGATCCAAAGACCTTCCTAAAAGCTACAGAATACAGTATTTACAGGAGTTCAAAGCTCAAGGCTGTAAAATTGCCCTTTTAGTCTTTGTTCACGCTCCACTGGGGGGCAGGGCTTCAAGCAGTCATCAGGGCTTGCACCAAGATATAAGGCTTATTTGAGGGCTGCAGCTCCTTGAAACAACATTGATGCCTTGGAGCTGTCCATGGTCTTGTAGAGCCTGCTTCTCTGACTGTCAACTTCAGCTCAGCACTGACCGTGGAATACGTTCATTATGTGGACAAGCACACACTCTACTCATGTAGCTGCTTTCCACAGGAATGAAATTGCAAAAGATGACATAAAAACAACCCCTACAGTAAGACTGTTGATGTTTATGAGACTATTCGAGTTTAAGTGGTTTCAAGGCTATGCTCTATGTGAGGTTTAAAAGATGAAAGGTTTATATACTCAGTTGGTATTTAGTACAGCAATGTTGCTTTGTAGGACTTGGAAATGCCTGTAGCATAAAAAGTGCTACAGCTACAACCTCTCCCACAACAACTCTATTCAATTCCAGAGATGCCCAATTAAAAAAAAAACCCCAATAAATTTGAGTTGCTCCTTCTCTCCCTCCTTCAACAATAAGCACGGCAGAATGGTCCATTAACACTCTTGCATACTCTTTTTGAAAGAGACATTGGAATGTTCGGTTAATAGACTGATCTGATTGGCTGAACATTGTTGGACCTTTTTTATAATTGATACTTTTTTAGCAACTGCACAAAGGTAAGGACTTTAGCCTTGAATACCAGCTACTGGCAATATGCCCATATGGAGAAAACTAGTGCTAAAGGTATTTATTAAAATACACACTTTAGAATAGTATGCTTTTCAGATCTAGTAATTATGTTACAGAGTGTGTAAAAGGGTGGGTTTTTTTGGTAATCAATGGCACACAGGGGCTCCAAGCACGCACACACACACACACACACACACACACACACACACAGATCCCAACGGGACTGATTCATTTCAGTTGGAACACATACAGACTGTTCCCCTTTTTGGATTTGAAATGAAAATACTTCAAGGCTGCCATTGCGTCACAATCCAATCAAGCCCAAACGTCAAATAAGGGACTGCATACACTATTCTTCTTAGAAAAAAAGACTTCATCGTTTAATAGATAGAGGGGCTATTGGAATTCTTTGGCACTCCTACAGTACTTATTGCAGAAAGGACAAGAGAAATATGTTGTTGGCAGGAATTAATTTTGCAACAGTCAAAATAGGCAGCAGCTACTGCAGCTGCCCACTGGAGAATCCCAAGTGCTCTCAGCTTTTCACACAATCCCTGGCGATGGCAGCTATTCATAAGCAAGCTAATGGTTTAACCCCTTGTATGCCTTCGACTCACACGAAAGAGAAGGCAAAGCAGGTCAGGGTAGAAAAAGAGTGCCTTTTGAATAAGGGCACAATCCACTGGGAAGTTCATCTGTGTAAGCCCCTCTGCAATGAATGGGAGCTGCACAAGAGCTCTTGCACTGAGTAGTGCTTTTGCACAGCTCCCACTCCCACATGAGAACTTCCCAAGAGACTAAGTGCTGTAAGGGAGCTTGCGGTGCTCCCTTTCTTGCTTTCTTGGGTTAGGGTCTTAGAACAGAAATGAGTGGAAGGAAAAAAGGAGCATCCTGTTGCATAGAATTTTACTCATCTCTCCAATCTGTGTGTTCTCTCTCTCTCTCTCTCTCTCTCTCTCTCACACACACACACACACAAACACACACATTGCAAGTTCCTCAGCTATTGAGGGTTTCATGTGGAGGTAAGCACCATTAGGAAATGAATGTGTGGACAGACAGACATACACACTGACAAAATTGTTTCTCAATTTGCTCTAAGAGTGATTTTTGCTCCTTGCAAAAAAGAAAGGGAGAGAGAATATAATAAGAGCCAGCTGCAACTTATGAGAAGTAATGCCAATTTGTTGGTAAGGTATTTATTCAAATTCATAGGCAAATCTAACCAATCTGTTTACAAACTGGAGTCTTGCATCAGCTGCAACCTGCATAGTTTCAGTTAGCTATGTGGAGGTTTGAGACTGGCTCAAAGAGAGAAGACAGACAGAGAAGGCAATAGCCAAAGGCCATGGCATTGTGGCGGATTAGTGCCTGCTGAGGATTCCGGTGCGTTGGGGGTTAAACTATCCCTCCAATGATAGGCAGTTCTCCAGGAGGCGGAACTAGACTGTGTTTGAAAACAAAAGAGGGATAACGGTTAGTGAGTCAGTTGGTGAGAGAGGAGTTGGTTGGGGAAGGTGGAGAGTGAGATAGTGGGGAGTGGGAGGTTAGGTTTTGGAGGGATGAAATGCTCTAATAAGACTATGTCCAATAATGAAAGGAATGTACTATAAGTTACCAGTGAAATCCATGTTCTCAAGTTAATAAATAAAGTTAAATGTGCTTAAACATTAATTGACTCTAGCAGTGTGTCAGTTCCTCTAGTTGTGTGACTAAGAAGAGAACCAAGCTCCCCTGGGGTTAGGAAAGGAAGCTAGTTCAAAGTACTTCTGACAAACTAAGGGCTGGTCAGTGAAGCCAAGAAAGCCACAAAGTGGCCTGAGGGAGAGGCTAACCAGAGCAGTAGGGATCCATGAGAGGGAAAACCCCACTGGTAGTAAGGTGGTGAGAGGCTTTGGATAAAGTGCCCTGAGGTAACCTAGAGCCAAGCCCTATCTTTTGTGAAACTGGAAGGTTTAATCCCGTTTTTGCTGAAAGCACAGTGGAAACCACTGTCTGGGTGTTAGAGGCTTGTCCTTCACAGGCATGATTCAAAAACACCAACAGTCAGTAAATATACATAAAACCACAGCCAAATCTACTAAAATTCTTTGTTGCATAGAATAAAAGGCAGTTCTCATATAAAATGTAAAAATGAAATCTCCAAATCTCTTTTGCAGTTGACCACTAGTTTATCTTATTATTTCACCCTAATCTTCCTAGCTGCCAAGGCATAGAGCTACTTTATAAGTTACAAAGTCATAGGCATCGCTCAGCAGCCATTTCCCCCTCTCCGCCCTGGTTAAATTTATTTCCTTCCCAAACAGAGGTTTTGTGAATTGATTTCTTGGGTCTGTATATAGTGGACATTGAGGTAATTAAACAACAACAACAACAACAATAACAATAACAACAACAAATAATAATAATAATTTATACCCCGCCCATCCAGCTGGGTTTTCCCAGCCACTCTGGATGGCTGCCAACAGGTTAAAAACAAAATAAAACACCACCCATTAAAAACTTCCCTAAACAGGGCAGCCTTCAGATGTCTTCTAAAATTCAGAAGCTGTTTATTCCTTTGACATCTGATGGGAGGATGTTCCAGAGGGTGGGTGCCACCACCGAGAAGACCCTCTGCCTGGTTCCCTGTAACCTCACATCTTGCAGTGAGGGAACCGCCAGAAGGCCCTTGGAGCTGGACCTCAGTGTCTTGGCAGAACGATGGGCGTGGAGACGTTTCTTCAGGTATTCTGGGTCGAGGCTGTTTATTGTCTCCCAAGGCAGATGGATGCCAACAAATACAGAACCCAAACCATCCCGGTAGTTTGTAAGCTTCCTATGGAACTAAGTGACATCAGAACATTCTATGAGAGGCATGGATGGTCTCAATCTATAATCAGTTATGATGTGCTTTTGCACATCTCCTATTAATTTGAAAGAAATGTGTACAGGTTCTGGTGGCTTATGCCTGTTGGCAGATTTGGGGGAATAAATTCCAGACTACATGTAATGCTTGCATAAGCCTTGTTCCAAAGTTTTGGCAGAAATTCACAGGTTAGATAAATGATGTTCATGGAACAACTCAGCTATGCAATCTGCACTGTGCTGTTAGTTAAGTGCCAGCTGCAATAGGATTTAAATTGCACACTGTTGCAATTGCTGATACAACAGTTGCCCAAATGCCTGCACAGCTTCAGGAGTGATGCTGGCACTGGCTGCTTCTGGACAATATCCCTGGCATGACATGTACACGAGAGGGGTGAGACGATATGCATATTCATTTGGCATATGGCCCACACAGTTGCTGATGATCTCTAGCATTAAACCTTCAAACTGGGAAGGTGGGGTGCATTCACAAAGGAATTTAATGTGGATTTGCTGTTACTCAGGTGTGCAAGTTTTCCCCAGTGTCCACATGACTCCCTCCTCATTTAAATTATTATTATTTTATTATTTATTATTAATTGAATTTATAAACTGCCCTATACCCGGAGGTCTCAGGGAAGTTCATTCCTCACCCCTTAATCTAGATTTACCTGCTCCCTGAATAATTCAATAACAGAAATTAATCTGAATTCATATTGCATCCAGTGCAAGTGTAGGCACAAAATATTACATCAAGTTATGTTGGTGATTCTCCAGCTGTGTGGTGATGGTGGCAGGTGTTCTTTAACTCCACACCCACTTCTGTTTGCTTATTGTGGCAGCCGAAATGATGCCTATTTCCAAGCATGTCTATTTTCAATAGCTGTGTGGTGAGGGCATTGTGCAGAACATAAATCAGCTTTACATCTTCAAATTTGTGGAGAAGGAAATCTTCTCCATAACACTGTCACACCTGATCCAGCCTGTGTTACTTAACATCAATTCTTGTGGTTGAATAAGGCAAGTGAGATCCCTTCATGTATTGATCTGGTATTGCAGCATTTGTAGGCACAGTGCAATTTCCTACTTTTGGTTTAAGAACAGATGAGTAAGTTTCTTAACTTGTTTTCAGAAGTGTGATATGAAAATTGGGTTAAATGTTTTTTGGAGGGGCACATATTGATTAGACTGGTAATTGACACATTTTCCTTTTTTCATGTTTGAATTTTGTAGCTACTTCCTCCATGTCTTTGTTCTTTATCATAGACATCTTCAAATATCTAAAAGGCTGTCACATGGAAGGATGGAACTAGCTTTTTTCTCCTGCTCTGCAGGCTAAGGACCCGACCCAATGGATTCAAGTTACAAGAAAGGAGATTCTAACTAAACATAAGGAATACCTTTCCCACAATAAGAACTGTTCAAGAGATGAATGGACTCCTTCAGGACTTTCCTATCTTGGAGGTTTTTAAACAGAGGTTGGTCAACATTCACGTATGCAAGCTGAGATTCCTGCATTGCAGGGGGTTGGACTACATGAACTTTGGGATTCCTCCCAATTCTACAATTCTATGAAAGCTGAACAGTTAGAACTCTTGTCTTGATAAGACTAAGGAGGTGACATTGGAAAGCAACAAGAAGGCAACAAAAAGGAGGTAGGCCCTAAAGCTTTGATTGACAGTGCACAATCTTGGAGAAGAGATTGCTGAATTCACCAGCTGCTAGTAGGCACTCAGGGACCAGCTGCATCAATATTATTTCCTTAGAAATAAGGAATAAAGGGGAATTTCTGTATTTTGCCAACTCTTTCCTTTTTTAAAAAAGCAATTTGTGAGAAATATATTTTGAGCTTTGGACAGACATACTAGGCTACTTTTGCACAAAATCAAAATACATTTATTTGATAATGTTAACAGAGAGTACTCTTATAGTGAATACATTGAGAATTTCAAAGAGAGAGAGAGAGGAAAAAAACAGACTTCTGTTATCTACAGAAGTGTAATAGTCCCTTGCTCATTCTTCCTCAAGCAGTCAAACAGGGGGAATACTTAGGGCCAAATGACATGTTCCGAATAAAGATGTGTATTTTAAACCTTGGCAGCTGCTTTTGATAGAGAAAAGCAGCTTCAGGAGAGGAGGGCAATTTTCAAAAGAGAAATAGAAGAAAAGTGCAGGTGGGAAAAGGCAAGGGTTAAGCACCCCACCACTTTGCCACTGAAAATTGCCACCTAGTGTTTTTCACTAGATGAATCAGCTGTTGTAATTTAAATGCATCTGTTTGCACAATACAGAAAGTTTGTCCCTTAATGGACTTCTTCCTTTGGAGAAGTGGGCAGTGGAGTCCAGGGCATAAACCATTTGGTGTGCAAGTTCCACTAAAATTAATGGGAGTTGCATGGTTCTCATGTATGTGTGGATGCAGCATCCCAACTACCATGTTTCAGAACCTATGGAACAAGCTCTTCAAAAAACCAGCTCCCAGCTACGTACGTGACACCACAGATTTTCTGAGGAAAATACAATATTTGAACAATCTTCCTAACAATACTATACTAGCCACTATGGATGTGGAATCTCTATATACCAACATCCCACACAATGATGGTTTACAAGCCATAAGGAACACCATTTCAGATAAAACCACAGCGGACTTTGCTACCAAACTCTGCCACTTTGTCCTTACCCACAACCACTTCAAATTTGGTGATGACCTGTTCCTCCAGATCAGCGGCACAGCCATGGGCACCCGCATGGCCCCACAGTATGCCAACATCTTCATGGCAGATTTAGAACAACGTTTCCTTAACTCCTACCCACTCAAACCTCTCCTGTACCTGCGATACATTGACGATATTTTTATTATCTGGACACATGGACGACAGACCCTGGAAACCTTCCACCAGACATTCAATGACTTTCACCCCACCATCAACCTAACAATGAACCAATCTATGCAAGAAATACATTTTTTGGACACTACTATAAAAATACAGGATGGACGTATAGACACCACCTTATACAGAAAACCAACTGACCGACAAACATATCTACATGCTTCTAGCTACCATCCCAAACATACCAAACAATCCATCGTATACAGCCAGGCCTTACGTTACAACCGCATCTGTTCCAACTCTACAGACAGAGAATCTCACCTAAGAGATCTACAGCAAACCTTTTTAGAACTAAAATATCCACCTGATGAAGTTAAACAACAGATCAACAGAGCCAGACAGATACCTAGAGAGAACCTGCTGCAAGACAGACCCAAAAAAGAAAATAACAGAACACCACTAGTCATCACATACAGCTCCCAAGCTAAAACAGTACAACGCATCATCAGAGATCTACAGCCTCTCCTGGACAATGACCGCTCCCTTTCTCAAGCTCTGGGAGGAAGACCTTTCATTGCCTACAGACAGCCACCCAATCTTAAACAACTCCTCACCCACAATAATACAACCACCAGACTTAACATGGACACTGGTACCAGAGCCTGCAATAAACCCAGATGCCAACTTTGCTGCCACATACACCCAGACAACACCATTACTGGCCCCAACAACATCCAACATACCATCTCAGGACTATTTAATTGCTCATCCTCTAACATTGTGTATGCCATCAAATGCCAACAGTGCCCTTCAGCTCTCTATATTGGACAAACAGGCCAAACCCTACGCCAAAGGATAAATGGACATAAATCTGACATCAGGAACCAGAAGACAGAAAAACCAGTAGGAGAACACTTCAATCTCCCAGGACACTCTATACAAGATCTCAAAGTAGCTGTCTTACTACAAAAGAATTTCAGAAATAGACTGGAAAGAGAAGTTGCTGAATTGCAACTTATCACCAAGCTCAAAACCATGGAGGGACCTGGTTTGAACAGAGATATCGGGTTCTTATCTCATTATACATGATAAGCGATCTTCAGCCATCTCAACCCTTGCTTTTTCATGCAAAACCATTTGCAGTCGTTTGCGGTCATCAACAGCTATCAGTCAGTCAATCACCCATTTCCACCACCCTTCTGAGTGATCCCCCCTCCCCATCCCCACCCCTCCCCACCCCTTCTCTACATAAGTGCCTGGAAACTTCCATTTCACTGTATCTGAAGAAGTGTGCATGCACACGAAAGCTCATACCAAAATAAAAACTTAGTTGGTCTTTAAGGTGCTACTGAAGGAATTTTTTTATTTTACTTCGATCCAGACCAACACGGCTACCTACCTGTAACCAGAACTATGGAAGGCACCACATTGAGCCGCATGAAATGGAAGTCCATCAACCTCACCAAGAAACTTGCCCAGGTACAAACTGACATCCTCTTTCTATCTAAATGCAAAAACCTGGACATTGTACCTAAGGGTCTTAGAATTAAGAACCCTCTTCAATCAACTTATCCCACAGAATATGCCAGAAAACTATGCCACACTTTATCTAAGAAACTGCTGAAACATCTTATCGGCGTTCTGTATTCCAAACAGAAGTTAATAAAGGAGGAACTCTCTGCACTGGAGAACTCCATCAGGAATCACCCGGCCTGGCAGAAGTTCCACAAGGAAAAACAAACCATTTACCACTCTCAACTGGAGTTACTGAAGAACCAGAAAAATAAAAAACTCTGCAACCTTTCCAACCTACAGGCCACCAATCAAAACAAGATCAACAACATTGTCAATCTTTCACAGCAAACACTCAGCCCAGCTGAGGAATCCGTCCTTTCACGGGGACTATCATTCTGCCCTGCCAAATCCCAACACATGATTCAGTTCTGCGGGGACCTGGAAGCATTTTTCCGCCGTTTACGCCTGAAGGAGTATTTTCATCACACACAAGAACAAGACAAAGTAGAACAAACTACATCCCCACAACACAACACCTCTCAACTTACTGGGGAACAACCATCACCCTCCAAACGCATCAATGAACAGAACATTGACCACCAACTACCACCGAAAAGAAGTTACACAAAAAGGGACTCCACATGGACCCCTCCTGATGGACGCAATACCACACTAGATCTGTACATCGAATGCTTCCGCCACAGAATCCAAACGGATGTGACCAGAAAACACCATCGCTTACAACAAAATCTAAACCATGCTGAAAGGAGAGCCATAGAAAATCTCAGGAACAACCCAGACATTATAATTAAAGAGGCAGACAAGGGTGGAGCTGTCGTCATCATGAACAAAACTGATTACATCCAAGAGGCCCACAGACAACTTTCCAATACTGCCTTTTACATGAAATTGGACTCAGACCCCACACAAGCATACAAAAAAGAACTGAACAAGATTATTAAGGAGCTACCCCTACACATCCAAGAACAGATCCTCACAAACACACCAGCGGAACCTCGGCCAGGAACTTTCTATCTTCTACCCAAAATACACAAACCAGGAAACCCAGGATGCCCCATCATCTCAGGTATTGGCACCATTACAGTGGGTGTTTCCGGCTATATGGACTCTGTTCTGAAACCATATGCTATCAGTGCTCCCAGCTACGTACGTGACACCACAGATTTTCTGAGGAAAATACAATATTTGAACAATCTTCCTAACAATACTATACTAGCCACTATGGATGTGGAATCTCTATATACCAACATCCCACACAATGATGGTTTACAAGCCATAAGGAACACCATTTCAGATAAAACCACAGCGGACTTTGCTACCAAACTCTGCCACTTTGTCCTTACCCACAACCACTTCAAATTTGGTGATGACCTGTTCCTCCAGATCAGCGGCACAGCCATGGGCACCCGCATGGCCCCACAGTATGCCAACATCTTCATGGCAGATTTAGAACAACGTTTCCTTAACTCCTACCCACTCAAACCTCTCCTGTACCTGCGATACATTGACGATATTTTTATTATCTGGACACATGGACGACAGACCCTGGAAACCTTCCACCAGACATTCAATGACTTTCACCCCACCATCAACCTAACAATGAACCAATCTATGCAAGAAATACATTTTTTGGACACTACTATAAAAATACAGGATGGACGTATAGACACCACCTTATACAGAAAACCAACTGACCGACAAACATATCTACATGCTTCTAGCTACCATCCCAAACATACCAAACAATCCATCGTATACAGCCAGGCCTTACGTTACAACCGCATCTGTTCCAACTCTACAGACAGAGAATCTCACCTAAGAGATCTACAGCAAACCTTTTTAGAACTAAAATATCCACCTGATGAAGTTAAACAACAGATCAACAGAGCCAGACAGATACCTAGAGAGAACCTGCTGCAAGACAGACCCAAAAAAGAAAATAACAGAACACCACTAGTCATCACATACAGCTCCCAAGCTAAAACAGTACAACGCATCATCAGAGATCTACAGCCTCTCCTGGACAATGACCGCTCCCTTTCTCAAGCTCTGGGAGGAAGACCTTTCATTGCCTACAGACAGCCACCCAATCTTAAACAACTCCTCACCCACAATAATACAACCACCAGACTTAACATGGACACTGGTACCAGAGCCTGCAATAAACCCAGATGCCAACTTTGCTGCCACATACACCCAGACAACACCATTACTGGCCCCAACAACATCCAACATACCATCTCAGGACTATTTAATTGCTCATCCTCTAACATTGTGTATGCCATCAAATGCCAACAGTGCCCTTCAGCTCTCTATATTGGACAAACAGGCCAAACCCTACGCCAAAGGATAAATGGACATAAATCTGACATCAGGAACCAGAAGACAGAAAAACCAGTAGGAGAACACTTCAATCTCCCAGGACACTCTATACAAGATCTCAAAGTAGCTGTCTTACTACAAAAGAATTTCAGAAATAGACTGGAAAGAGAAGTTGCTGAATTGCAACTTATCACCAAGCTCAAAACCATGGAGGGACCTGGTTTGAACAGAGATATCGGGTTCTTATCTCATTATACATGATAAGCGATCTTCAGCCATCTCAACCCTTGCTTTTTCATGCAAAACCATTTGCAGTCGTTTGCGGTCATCAACAGCTATCAGTCAGTCAATCACCCATTTCCACCACCCTTCTGAGTGATCCCCCCTCCCCATCCCCACCCCTCCCCACCCCTTCTCTACATAAGTGCCTGGAAACTTCCATTTCACTGTATCTGAAGAAGTGTGCATGCACACGAAAGCTCATACCAAAATAAAAACTTAGTTGGTCTTTAAGGTGCTACTGAAGGAATTTTTTTATTTTACTTCGATCCAGACCAACACGGCTACCTACCTGTAACCAGAACTATGGAAGGCACCACATTGAGCCGCATGAAATGGAAGTCCATCAACCTCACCAAGAAACTTGCCCAGGTACAAACTGACATCCTCTTTCTATCTAAATGCAAAAACCTGGACATTGTACCTAAGGGTCTTAGAATTAAGAACCCTCTTCAATCAACTTATCCCACAGAATATGCCAGAAAACTATGCCACACTTTATCTAAGAAACTGCTGAAACATCTTATCGGCGTTCTGTATTCCAAACAGAAGTTAATAAAGGAGGAACTCTCTGCACTGGAGAACTCCATCAGGAATCACCCGGCCTGGCAGAAGTTCCACAAGGAAAAACAAACCATTTACCACTCTCAACTGGAGTTACTGAAGAACCAGAAAAATAAAAAACTCTGCAACCTTTCCAACCTACAGGCCACCAATCAAAACAAGATCAACAACATTGTCAATCTTTCACAGCAAACACTCAGCCCAGCTGAGGAATCCGTCCTTTCACGGGGACTATCATTCTGCCCTGCCAAATCCCAACACATGATTCAGTTCTGCGGGGACCTGGAAGCATTTTTCCGCCGTTTACGCCTGAAGGAGTATTTTCATCACACACAAGAACAAGACAAAGTAGAACAAACTACATCCCCACAACACAACACCTCTCAACTTACTGGGGAACAACCATCACCCTCCAAACGCATCAATGAACAGAACATTGACCACCAACTACCACCGAAAAGAAGTTACACAAAAAGGGACTCCACATGGACCCCTCCTGATGGACGCAATACCACACTAGATCTGTACATCGAATGCTTCCGCCACAGAATCCAAACGGATGTGACCAGAAAACACCATCGCTTACAACAAAATCTAAACCATGCTGAAAGGAGAGCCATAGAAAATCTCAGGAACAACCCAGACATTATAATTAAAGAGGCAGACAAGGGTGGAGCTGTCGTCATCATGAACAAAACTGATTACATCCAAGAGGCCCACAGACAACTTTCCAATACTGCCTTTTACATGAAATTGGACTCAGACCCCACACAAGCATACAAAAAAGAACTGAACAAGATTATTAAGGAGCTACCCCTACACATCCAAGAACAGATCCTCACAAACACACCAGCGGAACCTCGGCCAGGAACTTTCTATCTTCTACCCAAAATACACAAACCAGGAAACCCAGGATGCCCCATCATCTCAGGTATTGGCACCATTACAGTGGGTGTTTCCGGCTATATGGACTCTGTTCTGAAACCATATGCTATCAGTGCTCCCAGCTACGTACGTGACACCACAGATTTTCTGAGGAAAATACAATATTTGAACAATCTTCCTAACAATACTATACTAGCCACTATGGATGTGGAATCTCTATATACCAACATCCCACACAATGATGGTTTACAAGCCATAAGGAACACCATTTCAGATAAAACCACAGCGGACTTTGCTACCAAACTCTGCCACTTTGTCCTTACCCACAACCACTTCAAATTTGGTGATGACCTGTTCCTCCAGATCAGCGGCACAGCCATGGGCACCCGCATGGCCCCACAGTATGCCAACATCTTCATGGCAGATTTAGAACAACGTTTCCTTAACTCCTACCCACTCAAACCTCTCCTGTACCTGCGATACATTGACGATATTTTTATTATCTGGACACATGGACGACAGACCCTGGAAACCTTCCACCAGACATTCAATGACTTTCACCCCACCATCAACCTAACAATGAACCAATCTATGCAAGAAATACATTTTTTGGACACTACTATAAAAATACAGGATGGACGTATAGACACCACCTTATACAGAAAACCAACTGACCGACAAACATATCTACATGCTTCTAGCTACCATCCCAAACATACCAAACAATCCATCGTATACAGCCAGGCCTTACGTTACAACCGCATCTGTTCCAACTCTACAGACAGAGAATCTCACCTAAGAGATCTACAGCAAACCTTTTTAGAACTAAAATATCCACCTGATGAAGTTAAACAACAGATCAACAGAGCCAGACAGATACCTAGAGAGAACCTGCTGCAAGACAGACCCAAAAAAGAAAATAACAGAACACCACTAGTCATCACATACAGCTCCCAAGCTAAAACAGTACAACGCATCATCAGAGATCTACAGCCTCTCCTGGACAATGACCGCTCCCTTTCTCAAGCTCTGGGAGGAAGACCTTTCATTGCCTACAGACAGCCACCCAATCTTAAACAACTCCTCACCCACAATAATACAACCACCAGACTTAACATGGACACTGGTACCAGAGCCTGCAATAAACCCAGATGCCAACTTTGCTGCCACATACACCCAGACAACACCATTACTGGCCCCAACAACATCCAACATACCATCTCAGGACTATTTAATTGCTCATCCTCTAACATTGTGTATGCCATCAAATGCCAACAGTGCCCTTCAGCTCTCTATATTGGACAAACAGGCCAAACCCTACGCCAAAGGATAAATGGACATAAATCTGACATCAGGAACCAGAAGACAGAAAAACCAGTAGGAGAACACTTCAATCTCCCAGGACACTCTATACAAGATCTCAAAGTAGCTGTCTTACTACAAAAGAATTTCAGAAATAGACTGGAAAGAGAAGTTGCTGAATTGCAACTTATCACCAAGCTCAAAACCATGGAGGGACCTGGTTTGAACAGAGATATCGGGTTCTTATCTCATTATACATGATAAGCGATCTTCAGCCATCTCAACCCTTGCTTTTTCATGCAAAACCATTTGCAGTCGTTTGCGGTCATCAACAGCTATCAGTCAGTCAATCACCCATTTCCACCACCCTTCTGAGTGATCCCCCCTCCCCATCCCCACCCCTCCCCACCCCTTCTCTACATAAGTGCCTGGAAACTTCCATTTCACTGTATCTGAAGAAGTGTGCATGCACACGAAAGCTCATACCAAAATAAAAACTTAGTTGGTCTTTAAGGTGCTACTGAAGGAATTTTTTTATTTTACTTCAAAAAACCAGTAACATATGTTACATAAATGCATTCATTCTACCACTGCTTCTATTAAAAGCAACAAGCTTTTAGTTTGTCTTTTTCAATTGCATTGTTTTGTCATTGCTGTCAGGATGCTCTTAGCAATGTTTGTCCTGATATCTGTATGTCATCTGAACAGAATGTACAGCAATTAGGCACTCATTCCTCTTATTTGCTTCCTTGAGATTAATGCTGCCTTCCCATTTTTAGTTTTGCCAAGGCCATTTAAAACACAAGGGGCCTTACCTACACCTAAAACAATACTTTCCTGGTGATTTCTTAGCCTCTTCTCCACTAATTTGTCCCATTAAGGGCAGATACATAATACGCTGACTCAATTTTTTTTTGTTTCTACAAAATTAAGGAAAATATAATAATTTATAAGATTTGTTTTAGATCAGCCTACAATCTAAACCAGGCATCCCCAAACTTCAGTCCTCCAGATGTTTTGGACTACAATTCCCATCATCCCTGACCACTGGTCCTGTTAGCTAGGGATCATGGGAGTTGTAGGCCAAAACATCTGGAGGGCCGCAGTTTGGGGATGCTTGATCTAAACACAAGATGGGACAAGGCTAGAAGCCTGAAAGTTTCAGTAGACTGATAAAGGCACAAACATTAAACAGAAAGAGCAACTATAAAGCTATGGGAAGCTCATCAGAGTTGAGAGAAAAGTGGGAAACAGAAAAGGAAGAATCATGGAAGAAGGAGGAAAGGGCAAAGGGCTTTTAATGCCTTAGTAGCAATAATAATAGTATTTATATAGGTTTCTAAAGCTCAAACTATTGGACAAATGCTATCGAAATTATCCTTACAACAACCTACAAAGGCCACTTTACTCATTACCTTTCTGTAGGTGTACTTGAGATGTTCTAAAGCAGGGGCCCCCAGACTACGGTCCGCGGGCCAGATGCGGCCCAATTGGCCTCCCAATCTGGCCCGCGACGACCCCCGCCGCTTCCAGATCCGAAAAAAGCGTCGAAAACCGTTTTTACGCATGCGTATGGACCTCTCCCGACCCTGAAGAGGTCATTTCCAGTGCACTTCCGGGTCGGGGGAGGCCCATACGCATGCGCACAAACAATTTTCGGCGATTTTCCGGCTTGGAAGCGCGCCACCGCACCAGTAAATGTGTGTGCGCATGCACACGGGCGCGCACTCCCCCGCCCTCCACACGATCGGCGCGGCGGGCACCGGCCCAAAGGAGGGTAAGTCTGGGGACCCCTGTTCTAAAGGTTCAGCTGAAGATATATCCTCCGGCATATCATATTGGTGTACATGACGAGGACTCCTGGCTGCAGCTGTCAAGTGTATACTCAAGAGCAAACTGGACTTTACTGCTGCATAATATATGAAACTACCCAAAGGTAGGCCAACATCATTACCCTTATATTGCAAGGGTGTACTAAAGTCACCCAGTCTGAGGTGAAACTTGAAGTGAAGCATTCCAGTCTTGCAGTTCACACAGATAGCCATTATACTATAAGAGCTTGACTAGCATGACATACAGAATGTCATGGAACTTCTTGGTTCAGGGGGTGGGATGGAGCTTGGAAGGAGAATAAGGTAGAGCTCAGAATGTACTGTCAAGGATCCCTGATAACACATGGTGGCAGTGCTGTAGATTCCACACACTCACAATGAAAGAATGAGTGAAAGAACCAAGAGATACTTCAGTCAGTGGTGGAGCTTCATGCTCCGGCACCGGGGGTGGAGGCAGGGCGTACCTCCCGGAGGGGTGAGGCGCGCCTCCCAGAGGGGCGTGACACACGTTCCAGGGGTGGGGCACACGTTTTGGGGGCGGGGCGGGCGCCCACGATGGCACCCCTTGGAGCCCACCGCTTGGGGCGGCCCGCCCCCTCACCCCTATCTTCCTACGCCCCTGACGTCAGTCTACTAAGAACAGCCCTATGCTTTAGGCAGGGAGATAATGGCAGCCCAGTCTGCTCAGCTATTTGTATTTACAACCACCAGTGACTAGCCCAAATGGAGGTACAGATTTGAGGGGTTCTGAATAGCTTTAGAGATGATGATGATGATGATGATGATGATGATATATTTATTTATACCCCACCTTTTTCCCTGACAGGAATCAAGGCGGCTTACAGATAAAAAAGAATTGCTAAAAACATGGGGGGAAACAATTAAACATTAATATAATTAGAACTACATACAAATATAAAATCTGTTTAAAACATACAAATAATTACAATAAAAGTCCATCAACCTCACCAGGTATCTGAAGAAGTGTGCATGCGCACGAAAGCTCATACAAACTTAGTTGGTCTCTAAGGTGCTACTGGAAGGATTTTTTTTTATTTTGTTACAATAAAAACAGCATGGCAACAGCCCTTGCATTATAAGCCTGTTGGAATAAGAAGGTTATCAGCTGCAGGTGGAACAAGGAAGGAGCTAGACTAGCTTCTCCAGGGAGGGTGTTGACATAAGCCACCAAGTAGGGAGGCAGTCTGGCAGAAGCCACAAAGTAAGCGCTTTCCCATGTCCCCACCAAGCATGCTTGTAAGGGTGGGCAGGACTGATAGAAGGGCCTCCACTGAAGAAACCTGGCCAGGTTTGTACGAGGGAATGCCATATTTCAGATAGCTTGGACCTAAGCCATATAGGGCTTTATCGGTCATAACCAGCACTTTGAATTGTGCCCAGAAACAGTGTAGCTCTTCTAATAAGGAAGTTGAATGATACCTATACATACCCAGGTGGCGCTGTGGTTAAACCACTGAGCCTAGGGCTTGCTGATCAGAAGGTCGGCGGTTCGAATCCCTGTGACGGGGTGAGCTCCCGTTGCTTGGTCCCAGCTCCTGCCAACCTAGCAGTTCAAAAGCACGTCAAAATGCAAGTAGATAAATAGGAACCGCTACAGCGGGAAGGTAAACGGCATTTCCATGTGCTGCTCTGGTTTTCCAGAAGCGGCTTTGTCATGCTGGCCACATGACCTGGAAGCTATACGCCGGCTCCCTCGGCCAATAATGCGAGATGAGCACGCAACCCCAGAGTCGGTCACAACTGGACCTAATGGTCAGGGGTCCCTTTACCTTTATGATACCTATAACCAGTCCCGATCAGCGATGTGGCTACAGCCCTTTGAGCCAGTTGAAGTTTCTGAGCACTTTTCAAAGACAGGCCCCACACAGCGCGCACTAAATACAGGTAGGTAGCCGTGTTGGTCTGAGTCGAAGCAAAATAAAAAAATTCCTTCAGTAGCACCTTAAAGACCAACTAAGTTTATATTTTGGTATGAGCTTTCGTGTGCATGCACACTTCTTCAGATACCTGTATCTGAAGAAGTGTGCATGCACACGAAAGCTCATACCAAAATATAAACTTAGTTGGTCTTTAAGGTGCTACTGAAGGAATTTTTTTATTAGCGCGCACTAAAGTAATTCAAACAGGAAGTCATGTGTCACTGTGGCCAAATCAGACATCAAAAGGGATGGACAGCTGGCACACTAGCTTTAACTGTGCAAATGCTCTCCTGGCCACCACAGAAACCTGAGCATCCATGCTCACGACTGAGTCCAGCAGCATGCCCTAACTATGAACCTGTGTCTTCAGGAGGAGTTAAACAGCAAACCAGAAGAGCAGCAGATTAACACAGTGATTTATCCAATGGGGCGTGAGTCAGATGATATCCTGTTATCATTCCAGTTCAGTGAGGAAGAATTAAAGAAATATTATATAGGGAATAAAAGTTTTGAAAAAGATTTCACTCTGACATATAAAGTGATTTACGACGGGGGAACATTTAACTCACACTTGCAAAGAGAAAATGAACTCATGGATTTTATTACCTCTATATTATGCAGTTGAGCATTCATGACAAGATGTTTAGGGATGGAACGTTTGTGGGGGCCAGAGACGTCTGAACAACTACAATTAGGTGGGAAGCTCACCTAGGAAAAAGAAGTCCCCCAGGGATGGAAGGATCTGCCAATTTCAGTTCATCATAGAATCATAGATTCTATGGACCCAAGGAAGGGGCCCAAGGATCATCTAGTCCAGCTCCTTGCAACGCAGGAATCTCAGCTAAAGCACCCATGACAGATGGCTGTCCAACATCTGCTTAAAAACCTCCAAGGAAGGAGAATCCACCACCTCTTGTGGGAGTCTGTTCCACTGACGAACAGCTCTTACTGTCAGAAAGTTTTTCCGAATATTTAATCGGAATCTTCTTTCTTATAACTTGAAGCCATTGCCTCGAGTCCTACCCTCAAGAGCAGGAGCAAACAGACATCAGTTGCTCATTTCCCCAATCTTAAATTCCGTTCTTCACATTTCTGGAGAAATTTGTTGTTGCTGTTTATTTGAAATCTTCATAAAAATTCTGCAGCATTTAATGCAAATTTCTTCCAATAAACACATTTTTGTATGCAGACCAGTGGTTCCCAATTAGCTATTGCTGAGGACCCCCTATTTTTCAAAAGCCACGCCATGGACCTCCTACTTTTGGAAATTTTAATAACTCTATGCTAGTTACCTCTGCAAAGCAATGTTTTTAATTAGTGTATTCTAATATTTCTGTTGGAAGCCACCCAGAGTGGCTGGGGAGACCCAGCCAGATGGGCGGGGTATAAATAATAATAATAATAATAATATATTATTATTATTATTATTATTATTATTATTATTATTATTATATTTTGAATAAAATGTGGTGTAGCCCCTAATAAACAAAGGATTTTAGGGAAACTAAAAAACAGAGTAGGGCTGAGTGACATCTAGTTTTCAACATTGTGATATATCAGCAGCTAAACATTGTGATATTCCAATATATCACGATGTCTGAAATTAGGGATCAGGTGTGGGGATGAGGGAAGGAGCAGCCATGGAAATCGGATGGGTGGGGGGAGGAGAGAAAGCGGAGTCACCTCCACCACATGGTTTGAGTGGAAGGGGGTGGGGGTGGGGGGTGCATCAGCAGGGCAGTCAGTGAAGATGCACATCCACTGTGGCTGCTTTCCTTCTAACTGAGAAAAGCAGCTCTGCCTCAGTGCCGGGGAAGGTAACGCCACAGGTCCTTGAAGTGAGGGCAATTAGCTGTCTTGTTCTCCATCAGCATGAGGG
Organism: Zootoca vivipara; assembly: GCF_965207765.1. Taxonomy (NCBI): domain Eukaryota; kingdom Metazoa; phylum Chordata; class Lepidosauria; order Squamata; family Lacertidae; genus Zootoca; species Zootoca vivipara. The sequence goes on along the minus strand of NC_142588.1, from coordinate 87,567,590 downwards.
GAAGGCGGCGCCTCACAATCGGACTGCCCTGTTTTCCCTCAGCGTGAGGGAAAACTGCAGCATTATTGGCTGCCCTGGTCTCGCTCAGCATGAGGGAAGGCAGCTCAGATCAGCAGCGTTATCGGCTGAGATCATCGTGCAATATCGGTAGTGCCTTGAAATCGGCTGCCCTGTTCTCCCTCGTCCGAGAAGTGATATACATTGCTGCATGTTGCCAGGTCAAAATCACTATCACGGTGTGATTTCAAAACCAATTTTGGCCAATATATTGAGAAATCACACAGCACTAAAACAGACCATAAAATATGTGATATTACCATGCAAAAATGACAAAAAATGGTTTGGAGGGGGAAGGGATGGGGCCACAGACTCCCTGGGTGCGTTCTGCCTATCCCCAGGGATCCCCGGACCCCTAATTGGGAACCACTGATATAGACTAATGAACACATTTTTGAAGGTTATTTTCCTAATATATTCATATTATTATTATTATTATTATTATTATTATTATTTTATTTTGAAAATGAGAATTTATTTGCTTTGGATATCCAGCAGCAGCAGCAGCAGCAGCAGCAGCAGCAGCAGCAGCAGCAGCAGCAGCAGCAGCAGCAGCAGCAGCAGCAGCAGCTCTTAACGGTTGGACTTGGCCACATGCTCTAACTCGTCCTGCTTCTTGATGATGGCGTAAGAGTTGGAGGAACCCTTAGCTGCATTGATCAGCTCATCTGCTAGGCACTCAGCTATGGTCTTTATGTTGCGGAAGGCAGCTTCACGAGCCCCAGTGCAGAGCACTGATTGATACGATGCAAAGGTGACATATCAACAGCTTGTTTCCTCACTGTGCCAGCTTGACCAATATGGGTAGAGTCTTCATGAGGACCACTATTGATGATGGCATTCACCAGGACTTGAAGGGGGTTCTCTCCTGTGAGCAGATGGATGATATCAAAGGCATGCTTGATGATGTGCACAGTCATGAGCTTCTTGCCATTGTTGCGTCCATGCATCATCATTGAGTAAGTGAGGCACTCAACGATAGGACACTGGGCTTTGTGGAAGAACTTGGCAGCATAGTGCCCAGCACTGTGTAGCAAATACTTGGCATGTTTCTCCTTCACTGCAATGTAATCCTGCAAGGAGATGTCACTGATCTGCACATCATCTGTGCTCCATTTCCCAAACAACTTGATATCAGGGGTCTCTGCCACAGCAGAGGGGGTCTCCTCCCCACGTCCCGCTCGCAGAGGCAGAAAAGCTAATATATTCATTTTTATGCACACTTTCCCTATATAGTTATAAACTTGGATTGGTTGGAGAACTGCATTGAAAATTTCAGGTACGTGAGAATTTCAACAGATTGCTATGTTCCAGTTTTCAGGTTGTTTCTGAAAGTGCAGATTTGATAGATTCAGCTTTAAATGAGAACTGAATCAAATCTCTCTCCTTTCCCTAGTCACCACTATGAGGCAGCATGAGAGAGTTAGGAAGCAACAATTAGACCTCCACGGCAGCAGTGGCAGCAGGTAGATGGTGTTCATACGCTGAAGGAAAAGCCACAACAGTTTCAGAGGTATTAATAGCAGCATGTGTGGTGGGGAAGACACACCCTCTCAACACCAGTGTCACTGCTGCTTATCAGGCTGGGATGGGATAAGGCAGTAGCAAGGCTGGGGCTGTATTAGGAGTACTGGATTGGTTCCACCAGTGCCCTCAACCTCACTACCAACCTGCCCTGCCCCAGCTCTGTGCAGGTAAGCAGCAGTGATGCCAGTGTCATAAGGGCAGCTCCATGGCCCACCACACATGCTGCTAATGGGAGGTACAGGGCATTTTAGCAGGCATACCAAAAAACAGGGAGGGAAAATTACAATGGTGAAACAGGAAAAACCCAGAATGGAAAATTGTCCACCAGAAGGTTCTGTTTGCTACAACTGCATGTAAATGAGACATTTTAAAAGAGCATGCTTTGCAGGAGTAACAGTACAACAAATCACTACTTTCTAGAATAATTGGCAGACAATCCATTAGTTAAAATGAGAGTGTGGCAGCACAAACAAATGCCCCATCAAATGCCGCTCTGTCGGGTGAGGCGGCGGGGTAAAAGCGGAAGAACGAATATAATAAATAAATAAAATAAAAATAATAAATAAATAAATAAAAATATTCCCTTTGGGTGTTTCCAGTTCAAAATACTACCCTTCGGAATCACTTCAATTCCAGCACTTCCCGAAAATAAAATAAAATAATAGAATAGAATTTGGGGCTGTTGAGGGAGTCCTGAGTGATATGGACAATGTTATAATCATGGTGCACAATATGGAATTACTTTATATATGACTGTGACAGATCTTACAACAGCTTCTTGAGGCAAAAATCACACTCCAACCAGAAGAAATGTGAGTTTGCAATCTGTAACTTCCAAAGAACCTAAGGATTTATTGAAACCCAGATTTTTAAAAACCACTGAAGAGCTTCAAAATACAAACTAGAATAGGACAACCCCTCAGCCATATTTTAATCTAGCACTGTTCTGTTTTAATTTGCGTCAGATTCTGTTGGGTTGACATGCCAATTTCCTTATTTGTGAAAATAGCTAAATATGCTAATATTCTCCAAATACAGAATGTGCAATCAAATTATCATGAGTCTGGTGCAATGCTCTTGGCGAGGAGAGTTCCATCCAGAAATATGGTTCACTCATGGATCAAACATCACAAGTAGAACTTTTGTCTCAATGCCCATCCCCTCCAACTTAATGCTCTTCCATAGAGTTGGCAGAGGTGGATTTAGGCCAGTGTGATCAGTTCCCTTGCACAGGGTTCAGGGTCCAAGGGGTACTTTCCCACCTCTTTCACAAAGCCAAGTTAGCACTTGCTCAGCTTTGAAAAGGAGATGGGAGGGCTCTAGGATGCTGCCAGAGCCTCGTGCTTTCCTCCCAAAGTCCAGAGCCTTGCTTAGTTGGCTTTGGAAAGGCAGGGCAAGAGCTGGGTGGTGGTGCCAAATTTTGGCCTCACACAGAATACTATATTATCAAGCTCCATCCCTGGAATTGGCTCTCACATTCAGCTGTAAATCACCAAGTATTGAATAATCAACTTATGAAAAATCGAATGAAGTGTCTGCATATGGAGACCTGCCAGTATTCCAATGTGGAACTTTTCTCAGATTAGTCCAACATAATCTCTTCACCACACCTAAGGACAACAACAGAGTTTAAGAGAATGTAACTCAGGACAAGTGGGACCCACAAAGCAGTCCCTAAACAATACCCTTCAGCATCCGCTGCCTGAGACAGCTGTCTCACTCTACAAATAGTACGGCCAACCCTAGGGTTCAGATAAAGCATTTCCAGTCCCACAAGCCAATCAAAGTATGATTTTATTTATTTAGAAGATTTTTATTTTTAAAACCTGTCTTTCAGAACACAGTGCCCGCACAAGACAGACTCTAAAAGGCATGAAAATGCAATTAAAAACAAAGTGAACAAGCAATGCAGCAAGTACATCACAATTCAGCCAAATGCAATACTTGCAAATATGTGTCTCTATAGTTTTAATGGGGAGTGAAAATCAGAATTAAAGCAGTGAGTGAAGAAGAAAGTGGAGAGTGAAGATCAGCCTCAGAATGAAAAGGGAAAGTGAAGATCAGCATTGGGATGAGGGGAGGTGGTGGTGGAGGATGAGGATGAGGAGACAACAGCAGAGGCAGCAACAGGTGGATCTGCTGTACCTCCCAGGGGGTCCAGATCCACTGCCCAAGGCGGCTACCTCACCCTACTTCATGGGCCAGCTGGCCCTGGCTGGTATTATCCAGTTTGTTGTATGCAGGAAGTGGGACTCATAACAGTAGTAGTTTCTACTGAATATTCATAATTTGAAAATGTTCTTTTTTTGAGAAGTGTGATGTAACACTCCTCTGTCAAACCTTGAGAGGTATGCAAGGGAGGGTCATTGTATTGCCCTGGTGGAAGAAATGACCCTAGCTCATTTCCAATTATGAGTTAATTCACTGTGCAAACAGATTCTTTCCCTAGGACCCAGCAGTGAAGAAAAGGAACCAACAAAAAAGTTAGCCTGGTGAGGGAAAAAAACTTCATTCAACCAATGAGCTTCATTTAGGGAAACAGGAGCCTCTACCATGTAGAGGAGAAGCTCTCCTTGCTCAGCAAGTAGAAGATGAGACATACCGCACAATTATAGCCGAGCAATTCACCCACTAGAACTGGTGAGATTATTACTCTATTTTTCACAGCATGCCTCATGGGTAATGACAAGCAGTGCATGCCACTTTACGCGTGAGTGTCTTGTGTCTGTTTATTCCCAGCAATGTCAGCAGGAAAAACTGTATCTTACGACACTCTGAACCATAGGTCCTTGATGCTTCAATAAGCAGCTCTCACAATGTGCTTTAAGTCAATTTTTCTCCCCTTGGAACTATATATTTGTAACAAGATTCCACATGGCACCCATTTCACAGAGAAATCACAAAGCACTTTGCTCTTTTTTTTAAAAGAAAAGGAGGAGGGAGGGAAGGAAGGAAGGAAGGTGGGGAGAGAGAGAGAGAGAGAGAGAGAGAGAGAGAGAGAGAGAGAAAGAGAAAGAGAAAGAGAAAAGAAAGAAAGAAAGAAAGAAAGAAAGAAAGAAAGAAAGAAAGAAAGAAAGAAAGAAAGAAAGAAAGAAAATGAACTGGCTGTCTTGTTTCATTTACATTTTTCAAGTTGCTTTCTCAGTTCTCAAAGTCTTTAACCTCTCAAGTGTTCCTGGACAGCCACTAGACATCCACCAATGTGACACTTGGACTGACTTTTGATAGGTGCCATGGCAGTTGCAAAGAACAGAGCTGCAGCTATTTACTAAAGAGGTTGGCGGCCATAGAGCTTAGGAATGTTTTCTGTAGCCTCACAAAAGGATAAGTTTTACTGCACAATATAGCCACTTTCTAACAGATGAAAGAAATGGATTCAGTGTTGGGCACACAGCAAGCCAGGGAGACCTCAGTGGATAATGATACATAGTTAAGAGATGAACTCCAGAGCGCACAGCACATTTACTGCCAATGAAATGCAGTTGTAATTATTTTCTCACCCACCTTCACACACTCCCCATTTTAAGAATCCAAGTCCTAATAGCCAATATGTTACACAAGTCTCTTCTATGCGCCATGAGAGAGGGGAATGACAAATTAGTTCTCATGAAAGCTTCTAAAAGTTCTTATCCTCTAAAAAGGGTTGTATCAACGTGTTAGGAGAGATGGTATAAATATTGCTATTGTACAGCAGTCTGCATCAGCTCAGACCTTGGAGGGCTCAGATCCATGTGAGAGATGACAGCAGACATGTAGGTCTGTGGTCGGTAACCTGAGGACTGTGGGCTGAGGACTCCAGGCCTCTCTATTTGGCCCGTGGGAGTCTCTCCAGACCATACTGTACCTTTCACTGGACCTGCTTTGCACACTGAGTACTTTTGTCAAGCTGAAATGTGTCACTGAACAGTGATAATTGGCTCTTGCTTGTCAGGAGGTTAGGACAGAGAGAAACTAGCCTACAAATGTTAAATTTACATTCAATGGCATGTGGCCCTTGGAAGGATGCCCAGAAGATAACAAGGCATTGGGGCTTTAAAAGGATTTCCTGTAGGTCCAAGGTTCTAACTTCTAACTTCAAACCAGCACAAGTATTTAATAGCTGTCATGTGCAGATCCTCAACTCTTGTTATTGGGAGGTGGGTAGGTACTAATGATTTTACCCCAGGTTCCAACAGGACAGCCGGTATTAGATGAGAAGAAAAGTAAGAAAAGGTGAACAGCCAAACAGGGTGGTGCTCTGTTCACTGTCTGTTACCTATTGCCCTAACAGAGGTGGTTTTAGGGTAGCGTGACAGGTGCGGCTGCACTATGCTGCAGGGGGCGCCACAATAATGCTCTAAAATGGAGCACAATAGGCGGCGGCCAGGGGGGGGGCAAATTTTAGCGATGCACAGGGTGCTGCTGAAATCTGATAGCCCAAAGTCCGCCACTGGCTCTAAACAGATTTCAGTAAGTACCGTAAAGAAACTGGGGCTTCAGATTGTATAACCCCACCCTGAGTCACATCTACTGCTTCCTTATGACTATCAGGGGCAGACCTTAGTAATTTGCCGCCCTGTGCAAGGTTAACACTTGATGCCTGACCCCCATTCTCATGGTGCCGGCTTAAACCAGGCTTTGGAAAGGAGGCGTGAGGCTCTGGCAGGGTCCTAGAGCCCAGTAAACGCTTGCAGGCCAATAAGCACTTACCCAATGTTGGGAAGGAGGAAGGAAGAAGCTAGGACCCTGTCAGATCCTTCATGCCTCCTTCCACAAACCGGGCAAGTGCTTACCAGGCTTTGAGAAGGTGCTCTCCTTGGCTGTGTGCCCAGTGAGGCTGTACTGCTGCCCTAAATCCGCCTCTGTGACTATTCTGTTAAAGTGGGCTCTATCAGCCAGGCAGATAAATTTATTACAGCACTTGAGATCTATGTTTTCAAATCCCTAGAAAGAGGGGGAAATAGATTGGTGGGATGGCTCTTCAGCATTTTAGTTCTTAGACAGAAAATAATTGTTAAAGTAAAAAGAAAAGAGATGAGAGAGAAATCAGTATGTGCTTCCTGTAGTTAGTTCTCTCTCAGCTGACCAAAGTACTAATACAAACATTCTTAGACATCAGACACCGAGTTAATATTATGAAGTGACATTTAAAAATGAATCCGAATATGGCAAAGGAAGATTTGGACCTCATAATTTCCACCTAGAAGCTTAAATTTATTCTTGCCCATTAACATTTGACCATCTATATAATAATAATAATAATAATTTATTATTTATACCCCGCCCATCTGGCCGGGTTCCCCCAGCCACTCTGGGCGGCTTCCAAAAAAAACAGAAATTCTAAAATACAGAAATCCATCAAACATTAAAAGCTTCCCTAAACAGGGCTGCCTTGAGATGCCTTCTAAAGGTCTGGTAATTGTTCTCTTTGACCTCTAGTGGGAGGGCATTCCACAGGGTGGGTGCCACTACCGAGAAGGCCCTCTGCCTGGTTCCCTGGATCTAGGATCCTCTGGCTATGAAACCTAATTTTCAAATCCCAAACTGCAGTATTGCCACCAGAAACCAAAGCTTCTTTATAGCCAATGCCATTTGATCAAATTCACATTCATTGATTAGAGTTTGAGAAACCCATCAGATTTAGAATTTGCATTTCCCCTCAGTTTCTGCACAGATTACAATTACATGGCATGTGAAACAGCTCATATTTCTTGAGTTAAATTATTGCTTCTTCTGAAACCAAAAACAGCCTATTATTAGGTACAAATTAAAATGTAACTTGGATTCTATTTGGTGAAGTGTAGTAGATATTGTGTTGTACTAAAATGACTGATTGACAAGCATGCTATGTTCTCTGCGTGGCAGTCTTTTAAATCTGTGATTACTTTAATATTGAAATGTTTCATAGAAATGTTTTCAAAGTGTAGTAATAAACTACTCTTGGATGCGAAAATAATGACTTAAGTATTTCTTGGGTACTGCTTTGCACAGGCACTTCAACATAGGGTCTGGAATCGGAGTGTTATTTTTCCCCTAAATGTATCATTATTGTAAATAATATACTTTTCCAGAAGAAAGTGCATAACTGGCCCTTAAAGGCCTTCAGAAAAAGACATGGAAAATTCAAGAGAAATATCGACAAATATTTTAGAATGCATTCAGCAATGCAAGTAAAATTGTCACAAGAGATACTGTATATTCAATGTAAGATGCTATTATATTAAAAACATGTTGCTGTTTTCATTTATCTTTGATTCCCTTCCCACCTCTGCTTTCACTATACATGTTTGGGTCATGGGCAGGGATACTTCTAAAGTAACAAGCACCGGTGTGTGTGTGTGTGTGTGTGTGTGTGTGTGTGTGTGTGTGTGTGTGTATCAAGGGCTGCACAAGCTGTGCACATGAACTGGGGGGTGCTGAGCTGGAGGGGCGGAGCCTTCTCACAGTCAGGTAAGTGAGGTGGCAGGTTTTGGGAAGGAGGTGCAAGTCTCTGACAGGGCCTTCTTCCTCCTTTCCAAAGCCTTGTTAGCGCTTTCTAGCTTTGGGAAGGAGGTGGGAGGGCTCTGGGACCCTGTCAGAGCCTCACGTCTCCTCTCCAAAGCCCCATGCCTGTCTTACCCAGCCTTGGGAAGGCAGCGCAAGGGCTTGTGGAAGGTTGTTAAATTTTGGGCTTGCGCAGGGAGCCATATTACCCACGGACGTCACCGCAAGCAGCACCTTCCACAAGCAGCAGTTTCTTTTAATCTTTTAAAATGTCTCAGCTGGGTGAGGAAGACAGGGAGAGAGGGAGCTGAATAGACATCTCAAGGTAGGATATTCCATAGTTTAGAATGACGTGGCCACAGAGGAGGCTTTCTCACACCTGCTAATTAGCTTTGCCTTGGCCACCACAGAGACATGAAGAGGAGACTCCCCAACAGATCTTAGGGTAGGCATCCCCAAACTTTGGCCCTCCAGATGTTTTGGACTACAATTCCCATCTTCCCCAACCAATGGTCCTGTTAGCTAGCTAGGGATCATGGGAGTTGTAGGCCAAAACATCTGGAGTTTGGGGATGCCTGTCTTAGGGAGTGGTCAAGCTGCTCGGATAGACTGCACCTAAGATAAATATGGATTTAAAGATGAAAACCAGAACCCCTTGAACTGGACCCAGAAACAAACTAACAGCCAGTGCTGATCATATACAATTGGCAGCCCTGTTTAGGGAAGCTTTTAATGTTGAATAGATTATTGTATTTTAATCTGTTGGAAGCCACCCAGAGTGGCTGGGGAGGCCCAGCCAGATGTGTGGGGAATAAATAAATAAATAATAATTATTATAGTATCCTGACCTTGACAACTCACACTGAGATGAAGACAGGTCACTTCTTTCTGCTCAAGCATTCTTTTTGCACTTGTTGGATTATATTGGACTTTACTTATCAAGCATTAGTTGGGATTTTTTCCCCAGCAGCCAGAATAATAATAATAATAAATAATAATAATAATAATAATAATAATAATAATAATTTATTATTTATACCCCACCCATCTGGCCGGGTTCCCCCAGCCACTCTGGGCGGCTTCCAACAAAACAGAAATTCTAAAATACAGAAATCCATCAAACATTAAAATACATTTTTTGCCTATGCTTTAAATTGTTCATATCAATTAAGTATTAATTAATAACATAGCCAATTAGTTAAAATAAAAGCAGGGTTAAACCCTGGCTGATTTTAATATGTCCTTATTGATGTATTATTACCTTTTCCATCCTCTTTCTGCCATTCACATGAATTAGAAGGAAACAGTATTTTCTTCAGCAAACCTTGCACAAAATACTTGAATTTCTTATTTCTTTTGTTAGGTTAGATTTTGCCTGTGCATTTTTTTTTTAAAAAAAACACACATTGGAATTACAGCCTCTCAAGACAGAAACGTTTACCAGCATTAATGGGCACGTCCCCAGGTTCAAGAAGCAGCTTTTCTTAAGTAACTCCTTGCTTTCTCATTGGGTCCAATTCAAATGCTGTTAAATCTATAAAAATCAATAGTGAGTCTATGCATTATGTAGCCGTTCCATCTAAAAATATATAGTATGGAATATGGGCCAGATACAATAGAGCAGCCAAGCACATGTAATTTACCAAACAAATCTAAAGCACTCCCACATTGATTTTTGTAGTTTTCTAGCCCCTAGTCACTAAGCAGAGAGAGAGAGGAAAATGGCTTACTTACAAAGTGCGCTAGTTCTTGGGGCTACAACATGTTCATCTTAGTGTCTCTGAAGCAGGGTTGCAGGCCAGTTACCATTGCCAATGAATTTCTAGGTCATCTTCCCAGTTTGCAATATTCACTTTTAGGGCCAAAATATTGGTTGCTAAAATTACACCAATCAAGTGTTTTTCTGTAAAAGTATATCCAAGGGCAACTATCTACACACAATGAGGAAAAAATGGTATGTGCGTGTATTTATATAAGATTATTTCCCCCAGTGCTTTTAATGACAAAAAGACTAGCAATGAGAGTGAAAGGAATAATAGCAGAACCCATGTTGATACTTTTGCGTATAAATATATTAGCTCTACAAAAGCAAGCAAGCAAGCAAGAATTAGTGTTTAAAATAATTTAGGGAACCATTCTTATTTTTTAAAGTGGGTAAATTCCTTTGCTAGTGTTGCTTTTCAAAAGTCTTCTTCTATATTCTTAGATGTATTTGAGCATACTTACACATGTATCTGAAGAGGATAAATTTGGCTGTTGCTTAAGCCTAGGCAGCAAGCTATGAAATATGATTATTTTAACACTCACATAACCCATTCTCTGAGCACATCACAGACCTAAGGCATGTTGTATGTAGAATGCTTTCTCATATTTTATTTACTCATAAGTATCATTAACACACACAAGATCTATAGCCTCTGTTGCCATGTATCTCTCTCTCTTTCTCTCTCTCCAAGTCTTTAGTAGTCCCATGCTTATCTATTTCAGTCAAATGTATTTCTTATCGGAAAAAAATAGTGAGCAACCTGACAATACACTGTTATCGAGTTTTTTCAGCTGAGACCCACATGTCATTCAGCATGCAGACATGCCTGTGCTTGATTGATGGATGGGTTTGTGACAAATAAAACGAGGATCAACAGCTTTGCACCTTTCCCCCCCATCAGGAACCCAGAGTAAAGCACAACTCTGTAACAATGGCCGGATTAGGGATGCATTAGCTCTCCATCGACCAAAACCCATCCATTCCCATCAATACTTTGCACTTAATAACCTGAAGCTATGATAAGAAAACAAAAGAAGGAGAAAGGGGTAGGAGAAAACAAATCAATAGAAGAAGGGAATGTCTGTAAGATGTACTGTCCAAATGAAGGGAAAAAAAATATTTTTTTTGCTGAATTGGTAGGATAATGCCCCTTGACAAGAGAACAATGTACTGTCAGGGTTTATCAGGGAGAAATTGGCACAGTGTTAAGCACAGGTCTGGCATCTGAATGATGGCACTTACTGTGGCTGGAAAAATACATCATTCCCAATGTGTAGACAATACCTGCCAATATCCATCTAACAGTACCAGACATCACAAACCTTTAAGAATCACATTCACATTATATGATGTAGAGACCTCATTTTGATTCTCTATACCTATTTTATTCCTAACAAGAACTCTGGGCTAAAAATGGTATTGGCCATTGTTTTATTTATATCTTCATGTTCTATGATGATGATGATGATGATGTTATTATTATTATTATTATTATTATTAATTGTAATTTTCTTTATCTTGCCTAAACAATCCAAAGCAACTTACTATTAATATTTTTCTCTTCTAAAATATCAAAGAAATCCACAAGTGGATGCTAAATATTACATGAAATTAAGGAACATCCTTATGTAAATTGCAAACTACTTTCAAATTTGAGGCGGGGTGTAACACTGTATCTAAGCTACACCTTGTCAGAATACAGATGTGGAAGCATGCCCCATGACTGAGTGCTCCCCCATACATCATTTCCTGGGCATAAAAAACTAGCATGTCAGGGACATTTGCTCCCAGTTCTCCCTGTCCTGCTAGTGTTCTATATGCAGGAAACTCATATATGGAGGAACATTCAATAATGTGAACTCACACAGTCCCAATTTACCAGATTGCACTATTAAAAGAATAAAAACAAATACAATAAAACTCAGTAAAAGAACAATACATTGCAATATGAGATTGCAAAATCAGTGAACTCCAACAGAAGCCATACAAACATAGATCAGCTATAAGACATTAGACTAGTAAACAAAAATTTGCCTAGTGCTGCAAAGACATCAAGGCTGGTGCCAGGTGAGCCTTTTGGGGAAGGATTTTCATTTGCAGGGTACTGTGCCCTGCAAACCTTTGGGACAGGCTTCACTACAGCAATGGCAAAAGCAAAGATCACTTGCTGCCTGAAGGTGCACACATATACACTCAGTGATAAGCACCTTCTGCCTGAGTTATAGTGCTCCCCCAGAAAGCTTCTCTCCCCTCCCCTCCTAATTAAGCACACTCTAGTGGAAATGTGAAATAGCTTATTGTGCTCATTTCTTTGTACAGAAACAGGAACACTTCATTCAGGAGGAAAGCTAGTAAGTATATGATTCCATTGTTTAGGATATCTACCTGTATATTGTTACTAAATCCGGGTGCCTGCCCCTCTCTCTGCCGAGTGGTGGTGAAAACCTATGGGGTCCCGGGCACCCACACAGGGTCTGTGTCCCTTTGGAGAATGGAAGACACAGTGGAGACTGTTGTGCTTTAATAAATATGGTTTATTCACTTATTTACACCTTCAGTCTGCATAGAGGGAGTCCAGATCTTATGGCATGGTCCACAGCAGTGCAGGCAACCTTCGGTCCTATGCTCAAGATGGATCTCAATCTTCTTCTTCCTCCTCCTCCTTCCCATAAACCCTTGCTCAAAAACACACCCCATTACCTTGGTAACCCTTCAAACCCCTGTCTCTGTTCACACCTCAGGGCAGGGGAGAAGGAGTTATTTTGCATTGATTGGCAAGGACCCACAATAGGCCTCTATTGTTCCCTAATGGCCCTAGCTTGGCCAGGCTGCCCAGGAATTCCTCTGCAGCTATTTCTCACTTCCCACCCTACTGTAAATAATCACAATCCTAGAATTTATTAATTTATAGGGTTTATTCTAAATCTATAACAATATGCTGCCCTCCAATTTCAAAATCTAATCTTAAAAAACTGCATATCAAAACAATAACATAGCAAACACACTCCATACTCAGCACTTAACAAGTACGGTAATGCTCAACAACTGAGATCCACAATTAACACTGGAAACACAGCAAGGATACCATAGAATCCAGAAGAATTCAGCAGTAGTTGGCCAGGGACATACTGTAGCAGCGGCTGCACCCTCCCAGAGATGACTGCACTGTGTTCACCAGGATGAGGATGGGGCGGGGCAAAAGACCTCCAGGGTAGTGTTGGTAGCATGTAGGTGTGCGCACATGCGCAGGATGCCACAAACAACAACTCAGAGTCCCCCCAGCTTGCAGCTGCCTTGCCCCACCCCATCCATGTCTCTGTGAACATAGTGGCCCAGGAGGGGGTGCCACTTCTGTGCAGCTGCCCATGCCCATGCCCCACTGCTGATAGAACCAATAAAACAATCTCTATTAAAACTATCTGCCATATCATACTGGAAGGCTGGGCAAGGAATTAACTCTACACCTGGTTCTGAAAAATACATAAATTTTGGTGTCCATCAATCTTAGGAAGAACTTCCTGACAGTAAGAGCTGTTCAACATTGGAATTTACTACCAAGGAGTGTGGTGGAGTCTCCTTCTTTGGAGGTCTTTAAGCAGAGGCTTGATAGGCATATGTCAAGAATGCTTTGATGGTGTTTCCTGCTTGGCAGGGGGTTGGACTGGATGGCCCTTGTGGTCTCTTCCAACTCTATGATTCTATGATTCCCTAGGGGCATTTTGCATCTAGGGCATCTAAGCCGATCACGTCCTATCCTGCCACCACTCACCTACCAAGGTCCAAAACCATTTAGGGCTTAAAAGGTGATAATCAGCACTTTGAATTGGCTCTCTGAAGCTTCAAGAACCCTGTGTATTTATTCTCCTGTGAATCTGATTCATTAAAGAGAGTCCAACAACTCATCCCCTCCACAGGAAGTTGAACACCATCAGAAAGATGAACTACCCACCAACAGAATTCTATCCAAGAATATCGGTACTGTGTAGTTTATTGGTCCTGACTCCCACTCATGAACACAGTACTCACAGCTCAGTTATTGATGAAGGCTTTATTCCAAAGTCACTACAATGCCCTGGAGCTGGTGAGTGTTTCACTGATGAGAGGCATAGTTGGTGTAACATCAGGCAGCTCTTTTAATGCATTAGGATCATCTGATGACACCGAGGCAGGACTGTCTCCAGACAACCCATTGGGCCTCTCTAATGCATCCAAATCAGCACCTCCTAGACCACTGTGCCCCTCCCTAGAGTCTCGCTTTAAACTCTTGTCTTGATCTTCCTCCCCCTCTGACCAGCCCTGCCAAGAATTCTCCTCAAAATTCTCATGACACCATCCAGTCCATTACTGATTCAAGATGCTTCCACTGCCTCACCTGTCTGATGAAAACAAGTAGTAGAGCTGTATGTCATCAATGCACTTGATGATACCTTGCTTTGAATCTCCAGCTGACCTCATTAAGAGGTTTCATGTAGATATTAAGAAGGGTGGGAAATAAGAGGAGATCCTGTGGTACCCCATAGTGTAAAAGTCACACGCCTTAGCAGTAATCTCTGAGCACAACCTTCTGGAAATGGTCATCCAAATAGGAGGGGAGGCACTGGAAGACAGTGCCCACAAACCCCCAATGCACATACACTATTCAGAAGAATGCCATGGTCAAGAGAAGTGAAAGCCTCAGAGATATCCAGGAGAATTAACATAGTCACACTACCATTGTTTTGGAAGTTTTCACATTCCATCAGATAAATTATGATTATTCTGTAAATAAAGGTAAAGGGGACCCATGACCATTAGGTCCAGTCGTGACCGACTCTGGGGTTGCGCGCTCATCTCGCATTATTGGCCGAGGGAGCTGGTGTACAGCTTCCAGGTCATGTCGCCAGCATGACTAAACCTTCTCTGGCGAACCAGAGCAGCACACGGAAACACCGTTTACCTTCCCGCTGTAGTGGTATCTACTTATCTACTTGCACTTTGACGTGCTTTCGAACTGCTAGGTTGGCAGGAGCTGTGACCGAGCAACGGGAGCTCACCCCGTCGCAGGGATTCGAACAGCCAAACTTCTGATTGGCAAGCCCTAGGCTCGTGGTTTAACCTGGTTAGCAGTAAATTGGTCCTTCTTAAGAATGGAGTACTCTGTTGTCCTCCCCATGGGTGAACAACCTCATAACTGCACACCTTAATCCAGGGGTCAGCAAGGTTTATCTTGCCTGGGCGGGATCGGTCCCATGGAGATCCCTCTGTGGGCCGGATCACACCTGCCTGCCTGTGATTTCCGGCGTCTGAGTGTGCGCAGACGCGATTTCCAGTGCAGTGGAAGCAAGTCTCTGTGCTGCACTGCTTTAGCACAGTGCACAAGCAGGCAGCTCAGTTTGGGGGCGGCTCGGGGGCCGGTCAAGAGACCTCCACAGGCCACTTCCAGCCCATGGGCCTTAGGTTGTTGACCCCTGCCTTAATCATTCCCTTCTATATTACCACTCAAATGTCCCATCGGCTAGTGGACTTTTTTGTTTTTTGGGAGAAAAACAAAAACAAAATAAAACCCCACATTTGAATACTACAAATAATGCACCACTGAATCATAAATACAGTGGAACCTCGGTTTATGAACACCTCGGTTTACGAACGCCGCAGACCCATCTGGAAGGGATTAATTCACTTTCCATTGCTTTCAATGGGAAAGTTCGCTTCAGTTTATGAACACTTCAGTTTATGAACAGACTTCCGGAACCAATTACACCCATGCTTCGGGTTAAGTACGCTTCAGGTTGAGTACTCCGCGGACCCGTCTGGAACGGATTAATCCACTTTCCATTACTTTCAATGGGAAGGTTCGCTTTAGTTTATGAACAGACTTCTGGAACCAATTGTGTTCATAAACCAACGTACCACTGTAATGCCATTATGGATAGAGTGTTGAAATCACACATTCAATAGTCAGGAGATGTTCCAATTAAAATAAAACATGCTTTAGCTCTATTGTTGTTAATGGCAAAGATTTACTGAACAAGCTTAACTCTCTCATTGAAATAAATGGGGGCTTAAACTATGGTTGGATTTTGTCCTAGCACATTAACACACATTCACAACATCTCACTGTTTTCACATAATTAAAAAATAAAAAATAAGCAGGAGTATCAACAAAACATCTTTCTTCCTATAATCTCCTCCACCCTCCTGGCAGGTTATTGATGTCTAACATGGTAGAGGGGGAAGCTTAAAAGACTAAGAGATTCCTTTCAAAACACTTACATTTCAAATACATGAATACACCCATTCAAACAACAAAAAATACACAGACAGTGCTCTGTACTTCAAAACAAGTGCCATGAAGTTGAGAGAGGATCTATTACTTATACTCACATAATAAATGAGGTTATCCCTGTTGTAAATTATTTTCTCAATAGGGCCTTAATTATAAATCCATAATTAATTACTGCTTCTCTCCCCCCCCATCAAACATAAAATAATTATCTGTGATGTGATGATATCATCATCTCTAGAGCGACCAATTATGTCCTTACTGATATCAAGTGTGGAGTGAGTATAATCAAGATAGCTGGAGCTGGTTGATCAGCCTACTTATCTTACTATGACCTATGAAATGGCATGTGCCTATGCATTAAGTGATTCTATCATGATAACTTTGAATGACTTTTTCACCTAGAACCATGAAGGGTTGGGCTGCCTATGTGGGTATCAGGGATGCAAATAGGATTTCCTGGGCCAAATACACTGTGTGTGGTTTTGGGTCCCTGCATCCCTCCCTCCCACAACCTATTGACAAAAACTTCCACTTAGGAACATGTATTCACTGATCCTAGCCTACTTCACAGGGCTATTGCAAATAGAAAGGGGGGATATAAACAACCTTGAGTTTCTGAGTGGGAAAAAAAGATATTAATGGGAGGTAGTGATGGCCACCCAATTGGATGAGTTTGAAAGAGGGTTAGATAGATTCAAGGAGGATAAGACTAGCAATAGCAGGGAGCCACAGTGGTTATGCTTTGTCCTTTGGTCACCCTGATGGATGACCTTTGCAGAGAGCAGAGCAGGGGGACTGCCACTTGTGTCCTGTGTTCTGACCTCTAGCTTGATACTATTCCATGGTTCCTCCTGGACTGGCACTGGGGGGTGGGAATTGAGGGCACTGTATTACAGTGGTTCCAATCACTACCTTCAGGACCAAGGCATTGAGAGAATGACTTTCAGACCCCCCGGCAAATATGTTATGGGGTGCCTCAGGGGACTATCTTATCTCCGGTGCTATTTAATATCTACATAAAGCTGTAGGGAACAGAAATGAGGAGTTCCAGGTTACAGTCATTTCTGCACCAGAAAAGCCTCGCCATGGTAATTCATGCATTGATTACTTCAAGGCTGTATTACTGCAATGTACTTTATGTGGGGCTTCCCTCACACTTGATCCAGAAGCTGCATTTAGTACCGTACAGAATGCTGCAGCACAATTGCTGACAGAAGTGAGGTCTTGTTAGCATATAATACATGTGTTCAGAGATCTGCACTGGGGTTGCTGATTTGTTACAGGGCCAACCAAGTTCAAGGTGTTATTATCCTATATAATAAAATCCCTGTGTCTCTGCGTCCAGTCCCTGTGTCCGCGCTACTGCGCATGTGCCCCACGGACACAGGGATTGGACGCAGAGACTTGGAGCGCAAAGACCGGCCCCTCCTCCGCCTCCTCCCGCTGTCCCGAGTGGCGACGGCCTCCTCCACCTCCCTTCTCCTGAGGAGAAGAGGCCTCTGCTGCCGCCTCCCACAGCGCGCCTCAGGTAAGCGCGCCGCCCCTCACTCTCCCGCCTCGCCGCCCCGCGTCACTCCGCCGCAGCAGGGAGGTGGAGGAGGCCGTCGCCACTCGGGACAGCGGGAGGAGGCAGAGGAGGGGCCGGTGGGCCTCAGGCGCTCGCCGGCAGGTGGGGCGAGAGCGGGAGCTGCGGCGGAGTGATGCGGGGGCAGCGAGGCGGGAGAGCGAGGGGCGGCACGCTTACCTGAGGCGCACTGCGGGAGGCGGCGGCAGAGGCCTCTTCCTTCTCCTCAGGTGAGGAGGAGAAGGGAGGTGGAGGAGGCCGTCGCCACTCGGTACAGTGGGAGGAGGGGCTGGTGTGCCTCAGGCACTCGGCAGAGGCAACGCCTGCGCGGTCCCAGGGCTTCCCCTCCGTTCCCGCCCGGCTAGCGCCCGTTTACTGAACGGGCTGAATGACACTAGTTAGTATATAAAGCCCTTAACAATGTGGAACCAGGTTACCTATGGCATCGCCCTCCCCCATATGTACCCACTTGACCGCTTTGATCAGTGGAATTGGCACTACTACAGGAGCCACATAATACCCATTCCACATTTGTAAGAACTTGATTGCTTAGTGTGGTAGCTCCTACACTTTGGAACTCCCTGTCTTTTGAGATCAAGCAGGCGTCTTCACTGTATTCTTTTTGTTGCCTGCTAAAAACATCCCTGTTTAGACAAGCCTACACAGATGCTTAGAAAGCTGAAGTAATTTTTATCTGTTTTAGTATTTTAACTTTTGTATGTTTTAAGGAGGGTTGTATTTTTATTTTTTACTGTTTCATCTTTTGTAAACTGATTTTTTTAACAGTCAAGTGGTGTATAAATTTTATGACATAAATAAATAATATGTAGATATGGATTCAGGTGCTATCAGTTGTTGAGCTTTTTTTTTGCCAAAGAGATATCATTTTGGGACTCTAAGAAAGGCCTTCAATAATTGTTGGAAATTTCCATTCCACCTTTAGTTGCAGACATGGGATTACTACGTGCCTCATGTCTCTTTACATTCCAGCACTGTTTGCTGGCATAAGCGGAACTTCCGCTGGGTTGTTTTGCTTCTGTGATGGCAAGCAGGGAGACGACATGTTTCTTTGATCTGATTTATGATTAATAAATCCGTAGTTCCTAGTATGTCTTCACAAGCTTCAACTTATGTCGCACTAGAGGTCGAGGGATCTTCCAGCATGCTGGCTGGAAGGAGACAATCCAGCTGGGGGGCTAGCCAGCTGGCAGTTCGACCCCCGGATGCCAACAACAATGACCATTTGGGCAGTTCTTGTGTTAGAAAGCTCTCCTTCAGATAGCTAGGTACCAGGCCATTTAGGACTTTATAGGCAACACTATGGACACATTCCAGAACACATCATTCCAGAATCTGGTCAGCCTTCAAGAATTTGAAGAATATGAATTTAATATTCATTCATTTGTTTGTTTTCAAACCACTTTGATTTCATTCTTGGTGAAATTGGTGCCAGTATGACGTTGAATATAATTCTTACTCTAGTTTTTATTTTATACTGTTTTACCTGCTCTAATTTTGAAAGCTAATCTCAGTTTTATCAGAAGAGGGTCATAATTTTATTAGAATAGCATTATGGAGATTTTCACAACAGATCTGGAGGACAAGAAAGAGGTAGGAGATACTATAAAGGGATAATCTTAAAGGAGGGAGGTAAGAGAAGGAATGCAGGAAAAGAGGGAAATACGTTTTTAGTTGAAGGATTATGTGAGCACGGAGAGGCTCTAGTATTGACTGCACCATTTGAAAAAGGTTGCCAGCAGTTCTTAGCAGAAGAAACACTGGTTAACTTTGATATAGATTAAACATAGAAGTCTAATAGTTGATTTCTAAGAAGGGAAGAGATGGTGACTGCTTGGAAATTGTATCCTCTGAGCTAGAAATACTTGCAAAATTGTAGATGAGAGGAATGCCCTTTGTGTATGACTAGAGATATCCCTTACAGTGGTGCCTCAACTTACAAATTTAATCCGTTCCGAAGGCACCTTCGTAGGTCGAAAAATTCGTAAGTCGAAAAACGCCATTGGAAACACGATTTCCCATAGGAATGCATTGGAAACGGAAAAATTTGTAAGTCGAAGCAACCCTATCTAAAAATTCATAAATCGAAAAATCCCTATCTAAAACCACCGCGGTTTCCTTTCAGATGTCGAGACATTCGTAAGCGTGCAGCCATTAGCCCCATTTGTAAGTCGAAAAATTCGGTTGTCGAGTCATTCGTAAGTCGAGGTACCACTGTATTTTGCGTAATCCAAAAGTCAGCCCTGGTGTAGCAAACACATAGGTGGACTGAAGGCTACTTGAATTATAATTTGGATGAGGAGTGATTACAGTACAGTGGTACCTTGGTTTACAAACGCTTCAGGTTACAAATGCTTCAGGTTACAGACTCCGCTAACCCGGAAATAGTACCTCGGGTTAAGAACTTTGCTTCAAGATGAGAACAGAAATCGTGTTCTGGCGGCGCGGCGGCAGCAGGAGGCCCCATTAGCTAAAGTGGTACCTCAGGTTAAGAACAGTTTCAGGTTAAGAACGGACCTCCGGAACGAATTAAGTTCTTAACCAGAGGTACCACTGTAATAAATTGTGTTGATTAGCATTTTTGTCAACATGATATAGACTAAAAAATAATAATAGGGCACTATAAGAGCATTCATGGAAATAATCAAGAATGTGCAAATTCACTACATCAGCATTTCCCCCTTCCAGAAGAACTGGCAACCCTAAGAATAAAGCAAGTACTTCTAAATATAGACATGATATTTGGCAAAAGTCAGTTCCTAAGTTGGAACAAAGACATTGTTGTCTCTTCAGTGGACAGCTCTGGGTACAATCCTATACACATTTGCTATGCAACAGTGGTGGACTTTGGGCTCTCAAATTCCAGCGGTGCCCTGTACAACACTAACATTTGGCGCCCTCTTCCTCTAACGCTCTGTTCTACAGCATTGTTTCCCCCCATTTTTTTAAATTTAAGATTTTCTTGATTTACAAAGATATATGCGATGTCATGGCACTTTGCACAGCCCACTGCCCAGTGCGGCTCACTCGGCCATGCTACCCTAAAACTGCCTCTGTAAGCAATCCCAACATGGTGGTAAGGCAGATTCTGTGGTGGAAGAACTGCCCTGTCCTAAGCCCAGCAGGTTTTTTTCTCCATCTTGCATTAAAAAAACCTAATCCCTTCCCACTGACACCAATGCTCAACATTTATTTTTATTTTATTTATTAAATTTATATACTGCCCTCCATCGAAAGATCTCAGGGCGGTTCACAGAAGAAAATACAAAGTAAAAAACAAGTAAATAATAAAACCAAAACAATACCCCCCCCCCCGCTTCTCACAGACACATTTAAAAGGCTGTAAGATCAAAATGCTAATCTCGCTCCTCTACATTTACATTCATGTGTGCTTGAGGTCTGCATTAGTTCCTGGGTAGTCTCCTGGGGGCCACATTGCAGTGGTGGGCAGGGCAAATAATAATAATGATAATAATGATAATAATAATAATAATAATAATAATAATAATAATAATTTATTTATACCCCACCCTCCCCAGCCAAGACCAGGCTCAGGGCGGCTAACACCGAATATAAAACGATTAATTAAAATACAGCTTAAAAACAAGATTAAATACAACATTAAAATTGGCAGAAGTGGGTGTGCTCCCCTTGCTATAGCATGTTCATGATCCTTTCCCTTCTCTTCCAGGTGCAGGATGCCCCTCAAGCCCTAGCAGCAGCGATATTAAACACAGCCATGCCATTGTTGCTGTCAGTGGGGTTATTAGGAATTCCTTGAGAAGTAGATGTGCATCTCACTTGGTAGGCCTTCTGTCCACCCATGAAGCCATACTTACACCGCATCCAATGGCTCTTCAGCTGGTTTTCAAGTGGCTTGAAAACTGTGGCCCTACGTGGGAGCAAATCCAATGGAAAGCAGTGGGACTCACTTTAGACATGGATCAGATTGTACTACATGGCTGTTTTCAAAAGTGATGATAAAACTCTTTTTTGCACTCCCTGTATCAAAAATTAAATACTGAAACTAAGATTAGCTAGAATGCACCTTCAGTTGGAAATGTTTTATTTTCTATTTTCTAGTTCACACTAGCCCACAAATAGCAGATGTAAGAGAAGCTTAAGTGTCATGCCTGAAAGCACTCTAACACTTCACAGTATATTTGCCAATTGAACTGTAAGCCTTTAATTTGGAATCAGTGTTTAATTTTTTTTTAGTGGAACTAAATGCATAAGTTCTAGAGGGGTTTGACCAACTTCTGAAGGATACAAGCCTATAATGGATATTTCTCATTTCTGTCTTGTTAACAAGTATATAAATAAGAGGAGGCTTCGGTAATTGGCTCAGAGTTACTAATGAATTAATTAACTTTGGTCTATTTTACCTAACCTTTAATAATAAGAGTCTTTTTATTTTATTTTTTGGTCTAGCAATAGGCCTGACAGGCTGAAAAAAACAGACATACAGCAGAGCTCTTGAAAATTAATGAGAAACGAGGAAAGAATCAATGTACATTCTGCTTGCGGAGAACTGACACAAAAAAGACACAATAAACCATGAACAAACACAGTCAGTTTAAAAAAATAGGTTAGGAAAAGTGGGCAAATTCAATTATAGAAGTAATTAGAAGATATAGGGCAAGGCTGCCGTTTGGGACCGTGCCAGAAAACATGAATTAATACGAGTGAATAGAAAGCACCCATGTAGTAATTAAGAGGCAATCACCTATGGCAATGAATACCTGAAAACAGGCTGGGGGGGGGGAAACCCTAATAATTCAGTGATCAAAAATATTTTAGATGATTAATATGGCAAATTTGCTTTAAAAGACTAATTTCAGGAAAGATATCAAGACAATAGTGTGCTGTATGTTCCTTCTGGCATTTTTATAGCTAATTAAATTTTTATAATTTGCAACAATGTTCAAGAGCATTAGCTAAAAAAACACTGGGAGTGAAGCTTATGGTACGGTACTAGGGCTTTGCAATTGCTGCCCTCAAATCAATAGCTCAAACCAGCTCAACTTGCTTTAAAAAATATATTTAATATTTTAACGGCACTTTGCACCCATAGATGCAAAGAGAAGTCTTCAGTTGTTTCAGATCCTTAGACTACTTCATACATTATATTTTTACGGTGCACATCTTAGACAAAAGTGTGGAAGTGACAAAAATGTATACATGCGATGCAAAAAATGTGTTTGCAAGTACTTTATATACACATATATATAGACACAATCACAACACCTTTATTGGCATATATATATATATAGACACATAACACCACTTGATGGCAAACTCAGGTTTGCCTCTGTAGCATATGATATAGTCCTAAGACGAGAGATACTATTATATAAATAATATTCACATTCTCATTTTTAATCATTTATCACAAGGGATGGAAGGAAGTGTTAGGATTCTTGCTCCATGTTTGTAGTCATGGGATTGTTTGTTGTCACATGACGGTGTATGTTTTCATTCCACAGTGTGGGAAGCGACAGAGACAGGATGTTTTGGTGTTACTGTGTTCCGTGAATTGGGTCTATTGTCCTTTGTTTTTTCTCTTTGCTGTCTGATGAGAAAGAGGAAGGAGCTGAATCAGAATGCTCCGAGTGTATTATATGTAAATCAACGTAGATTAGCCAAAATGCTGTGCTACTGAGTTTGTTACGCAAACTGCCAATACTCTGCAGGACCGTAAGTGTGCTGATGCTTCTTGGTATCAGTCGCTGTAATGTTCAGGCTGGAGAAAGCTTTTGAAGCTCCCGAACGACTGACCAGGAGGGAGAGAACATGCCAGTTGGGCATCTGTCTTTGCCAGGGTCATACATGCGAGTAGGACAATCCTAACAGGAAGCAGGAGTGTGTTGGCTCTCCCTGACCTCTGCACAGTAAGCCATAGATGAAAGTGGACTCTAGAAGCATGCATAGAGCCTGTACAGATTATCAGTATCCCTGGCATGACCATGATTGCAGGCCCCATGACATGTATATATACAGTGGTACCTCGGGTTAAGAACTTAATTCGTTCTGGAGGTCTGTTCTTAACCTGAAACTGTTCTTAACCTGAAGCACCACTTTAGATAATGGGGCCTCCCCCTGCCCCCCCCATTTGTTCTCATCCTGAAGCAAAGTTCTTAACCCGAGGTACTATTTCTGGGTTAGCAGAGTCTGTAACCTGAAGCGTCTGTAACGTGAGGTACCACTGTAGTTGTATGCACAGGGAGCTTGTTCCTATCTCAGCCACAACGTGCAGAGTTTAAGGGCAAGATCAGGTGGCATGGTACCTCTTCTCCCTAAATGCATGTGAGGAGCTCAGTATATTGAAGAAAAATAGTAATAGAGGTTACCAGAGCATAGATGACAGAAGTTAGGTAACCCCTGTCCAGACAGGGGTGCAAAGCTAATGGAAGGCACTCAGTCCCACTGAGGCCACCTGAGCCTCAAGTGACAGCAGAGAATCCAGGAGTGCTCCCCAGCTACATAACCGCTCCTTCAGAGGGAGTGTAACCTCACCAAGAGTAGTCTAGGGAATCACCCACTATCACTGCCAGTGCCTCAGTCTTATCTGGATTGAGCTTCAGTTTGTTGTCTCTCATTCAATCTGTTACTGAGGCAAGTAACAGCACATCTACTGCCACATGTGCTGATGTAAAGGAGAAGCAGAGCTGTGTGTCATCAGCATATTGCTACCAACATGCTCCCAAACCCTGGATGACCCCACTCAGTGGTTTCATGTAGATGCTAAATAGCGTATAGGGGATAAAACTGAACACTGAGGAACCCCACACTGAAAGTTTCACGGGGCTGAAGAGCACTTCTCAAGCATCACCCTCTGGAGACTACCATCCAAGTAAGAACAGAACGACTGCAAAGCAGTGCCACCCACTGCTAACTCGGGCATGGTCAATGGTATCAAAAGCCATTGAGAGGTCAAGGAGAATTAACAGAGACATATCCCACCCCACTCTCCTGACAGGTAA
Source organism: Zootoca vivipara (assembly GCF_965207765.1). NCBI lineage: Eukaryota > Metazoa > Chordata > Lepidosauria > Squamata > Lacertidae > Zootoca > Zootoca vivipara. The sequence goes on along the minus strand of NC_142588.1, from coordinate 87,542,949 downwards.
TCACACAGGGCGACCAAAGCAGTTTCTGCACCAAAACTGGGCCCAAACCCCGATTGAAATGGATCTATTAAATAAGTTTCTTCCAAGAGAGTCTGGATCTGGTCCACAACCGCCTACTCAAGGAGACAACTGGCTAGTAATTACTTAGATTTTCTAGATCCAGGGAGAGCTTATTAAGGAGTTGTCTTACCACTGCCCCCTTCAAGCAGGCAGAGACCACCTCCTCTCACAAGGAGGCGTTAATCATCTCCCTGGTCCAGCCAGCTGTCAGTTCTGCCACCTCCTAAGTACTGTTTCTCATCTTAACCCCTTTCAAATACATCAAATCAATGAAAAGTCCACTAAACTGGATCCCTAACAGACCATTATGGCTATAATTTGTTAGTCTGTACTTTGTTATATAATTTGTTAGTCTGTAGGGACCCAGGTGGCGCTGTGGGTTAAACCACAGAGTCTAGGGCTTGCTGATCAGAAGGTCGGCGGTTCGAATCCCTGCAACGGGGTGAGCTCCCGTTGTTCGGTCCCAGCTCCTGCCCACCTAGCAGTTCAAAAGCACATCAAAGTGCAAGTAGATAAATAGGGACCGCTCCGGCGGGAAGGTAAACGGCGTTTCCGTGCGCTGCTCTGGTTCACCAGAAGCGGCTTAGTCATGCTGGCCACATGACCCGGAAGCTGTCTGTGGACAAACGCTGGCTCCCTCGGCCTATAGAGCGAGATGAGCGCCGCAACCCCAGAGTCGGACACGACTGGACCTGATGGTCAGGGGCCCCTTTACCTTTACCTTCAATTTACAAACAGAGCTTGTGTGAATTTCTTAAACTAGAGTTGAGGAATTCCTTATGTTATTTTCAATTCTGTGCCTGAAAAGTAACATGAAAACCAGCATTACAACTACTAATTTTGTTACAAACAGAGCTATGTTAGGAATGGATTGGGAATGGTGGTATTTTTAAGGTGGTATTTTATTTCTAAGGACAAAACACTATTGAAGTTTACATAATCCTATTCACTAATTAGATATTATTTGGAGGTAGGTGGTAATTGCTGACCTATGTCCCGCCCCCCAATCTTTCTCTCCAATAGTAAAGGAAATGTATTACATGTTATCATTACGCACAGTGCTTCACCATGAGCCATAAGCAATGAATTGGAGCAGGAAAATACTTAACAAACTCGCTGTGATCTTAAGGTAAAGAACTGAAGGAAGTTATTTATTTTAAGAAAGATAATTTTCCCATCTCCTCCTTCTTTGAGCAACTACTGGTACTTATATCCCTCAATGGAAGGTCAAAAACACCTCTAATTTTGTGTACCCATTCAAGTAAACCATTCATTGATTGGAAGCTAGAGCAAAAGTGGTGCAAGACCCAGTGTGTATGTATGAAGCTCCTGGGCTGCCCAGATGACAACACTTCCATCTCGGCCTAACTGATATGGTCCGAAGGAAAGCACAGCAATTCTTTTGGCACTAGCTTGGCTGCAGGAGTTGCCGGAAAGAGGTGTACAAGGCACCATCCAACCATCTTAGGGACTCACTCCGGATTTGTGTTGGGTTTGCTCCTTAGCCTTTTCTTCTCCTGAAGAAATCCCGGAAAGCATCAGGGGTTTAAGATCAGAATTTTCCTTCTCCTAGATGAGCTACCTTCCCAGGTTGATGAATCTCATCTGCCCCTCACCTCCCTCCACAGCACATGCAGAAACTGCCTTCTTGACCGTTGTACCCACTATTTGTCTCATCCATTGAATCTGCCCAAGCCTGACTTTGCATGCAGGGGAAGTCCCTAACTCACTAAAGGTTTGAGACCCATCAGCTACTCTCACCTGGTTTAGCTGGCCAGACAAAGCCGTTTCTGTGTGGCTGGTGTTGCATGCTGACAGCTTCTAGGAGTGACAGGTGAGAGCTGAGTGCAGGGTGGGGACAAAAGGCGGACATTGTACCCCAGAAGGAGCGCAATGTGTCCCCCACCAGGGGTACTACCCCTCCCCTAACAACCCATACGCCCCAAGTGGCATATTATTTATTAACATCACCATCAACAACATCTTCCTAAGAGCCCTCCTGGATCAGGCTAAAGGCCCATATCACCATCACCATCACCATCATCTAGTCCAACATCCTGTTCTCATGGTAGCCAGCCAGATGTCTATGGAAAGGTGACAAGCAACAGTACTCTCCCAACAGCAACGGACATACAGAGGATTACTGTCTCTGACAGTGGAGATTCTAAACATAGGATAGTCATATCCGACTTTTCTAAGGGTAGTCCTGTATGTAACAATGTAAGACTGTATGGAGTGTCTGCTGGATCAATTCAATGACGCTTCTAGTCCAGCACCCCACAAACCAGATGACTGTGGAGCTGGGACCGAGCAACAGGAGCTCACCCTGTTGTGGGGATTCGAACTGCCAACCTTCTGATCGGCAAGCCCCAGGTAGCTGCTGGTCAGTGCAGACAAGATAAGTGTATTTAGATAAACAAATGGTTTTACTCAGTATAAGCCAGTTTCCTATTGTATGTTGGGTACTTTTTAAAAAAAACACAAATTCTGGGGGTCAATATTATTTATCATTTATCTATCACTTTGATTTTATCAGAAGAACATCTTCACATTTATGCATTCACTGTATTAAAGGGGTGGTGAAACATTTCTCCTGCATTGCCTCATTTGCACACATCTATCTTGGAGGGACGCGGGTGGTGCTATGGGTTAAACCAAAGAGCTTAGGGCTTGCCGATCAGAAGGTCAGTGGTTCGAATCCCCGAGACCGGGTAAGCTCCTGTTGCTCGGTCCCAGCTCCTGGCAACCTAGCAGTTCGAAAGCACGTCAAAGTGCAAGGAGATAAATAGGTACCGCTCCGGCGGGAAGGTAAATGGCGTTTCCGTGTGCTGCTCTGGTTCGCCAGAAGCGGCTTTCTCATGCTGGCCACATGACCCGGAAAAACTGTCTGCGGACAAATGTCGGCTCCCTCGGCCAGTAAAGCGACTCTGCAACCCCAGAGTCATTCACGACTGGACCTAATGGTCAGAGGTTCCTTTACCTTTACCTAACTTGGAGAATACCAGAGCATGATAGCCATAGCCAGGCTTTCCTGTCTAGACAGGAGTCACAGCCGGTGAAAGGCATTTTTGCCACCAAGGAAAATCTGTGGAGACAGATCAAGAAGCACCCCCAGATTGCAAAACTGATTCTTTAGAGGGCATGTGACCCCAAAATGGGTTAACACCAGCTCCCTGGAACAAGTAACCAATCACCAAAAGCACCTCCACACTGTTTACTCAGTCTGTTAGTGAAATCAAAATTGAAGTTTTTTCTGCTGCAAAAGTCTGGAAGCTATGACCTTATCATCAGTGTTAGAAACTAATATATGAAAGCTAGGAATAGCACCTTAAAACTAGGTTATGGGCACAACAACGGAATGTCTGGGCACACTATTTTAATAACCAGAATACAAGGCTGAAAATGAACGAACTGCAGCTAAAATATTATGTTCTTTTTTCACATGAGTCCTTCCCCTGCCCACCCGCCTAATATTCTTAAGGTGGTCTCTTCTCTGGTCTTCAGAGAGTAGCTAGAAGTAGGGAGGCAGAAAAAGGTCCTCCTTTCCTTCCACTCTGCAGTTTTAATCTGAAATCTTAGGCGCAGTATTGTACCCTGAGCTCAGAAACTTTCACACTAATGAAATTCCCTGTCGTAAAAGGCGCCTAGAACAGTGGGAGTTTCAAACACTGCTTATCATAAAATCATAGAATTCTGAATCCAGACAAGGAGAAGCTACTTATATACATCTGGGGCTGGCATGATTGCAAGGATCTGATGGAAGACCATCCATCGTCCACTTGATGGGCTCTCATTCCATGTTCTTTTTGGTTTTGGTTTTTTTGGTCAGGGTTAACTGCTTTACGTTTCATTTCTCCCGAGATTAACCCATGAGGTGGGGAATGCAGGTTTATTATGTATGGTAGTCAACATTTTCTTTGTCAAAGGATACTTCATGAAGCTAGCATTGCTATCCAACTAATTTCAATACACACTTCAGCTATTGACCCTTGACTGCTAGCTTCCATTAGATGGACTAACTGCTACCAGTGGATGCATTTGGTAGCAGAACAGCTCTACTCCAAATACCCAGGTTGATCATCATTTATAAGAATCAGAGGCAATTATTGTGAGCACGCCCCCTTTCAGGTGTCAAAACCAGAGGGCACACAAAACTGCTGGTAACTAGGTAATCACATTTGAGTGAGGTACAAATCAGAAGTTTTTCTTGCATAAGAAATAAACTGAATGGTAGCTATTTTTTTTATATAATGATATTGGTTCATTTCTTAACAGGCATGTCTGGCACAACACTTTGGTCCTTCTAGAGGCATACAATAATCTGGATTATTGTTGACTGTGTTGCCCTAAAATATAGCCTCATCCAGTTTGAAATATTCTGGTATAAATTATCCCGATTATACCAGAGATGGAGTAGATGCCCTTCAGGGATGTTCCAGTCCTCCAGGCCTATAATTCTAATTACAGAAACAAGGAGCATCAATTGAAGTGGGCAGCACTTTAATCTCATCATCACCATTATTGTCATCCTATCATTAGGTTCATAGACACTGACAAAGCAAAAGCAGCTAACCACTGAATCGAATATTTTGTTATCATGTGTCTGAAGCACTTTTCAAGGATCCCAACAGAGCAGATATGCAAAAATGAGCAATTTTTTAAAAAGTGAATGAAAAAAGAGGCACCCACCCATATGCACACACATGTTCTAAATATTCTATGAAGCATTTTAATTTTTAGGAATTCCACAATGTTCAACTTTCATAAGAACAGTTACCATATGCAATAAATAGAACTTATTGCTCATGTACAGTATGCACAAAAACCCTTGCTAAGTGAACAAAACCATGATACAGACACATGCCCAATAACTTTTCGAAGAAGTTGGCTGTCCAAGGAGTGTGTGATTATATAATTCCAAAATCTATTTCAATTATGTTATATATTGTTTTCAGTATTTTTCCACATTGCTCATTCCCAGCCATGTTCTGGGACAATTTCAGTATATCAGTCTGAACATTTCATTCATCAATAACTTGTAAATAGATAATTCAATGACAATTAACAGGAGTCTTTATTTAATGCTTGTCAAAATAGTGCATTGCAGTATTTTTTTAGATGAATGCTACAGCTTTATCTGAAAGGACATTTCTATAGTATGCACCTATTACACTTCCAAATATTTTAAACATATATTATTTACAGGATTATTATGCTATTTTTACTTTTACTCAACAATTCATAGCGTTGTATCCCATGTTAGTGCTAGTCAGAGAAGATTCACTGAAGTTAATTAACATGACTAACTTGGGTTCTTTGATTTCAATGGGTCAACTCTGAGTGGTCCATAGTTAGCTACAACCCATGATTCTGCATTACATGTTCACAATAAACATGTTGAGACACAAATATTGGTGACGTAAATTACATTGCCTTTTCTGTAAACTGAAATAGCCAGTTAAAATTTACTGAGAGATTTTTTAGTGGGTGGGGGTAGGTGGCTGCTGGAAAGATCAAAACAAAGGTCAAAAGTCACAGTGGATAATAGCTGATGGTTTTGATAGTGCTAATTATATATTACGGCAAGGGAAAGGTAGAAAGGGAAATATGAGTGCTAGGAACAAGACAAACATCCCAAATGCTGAATTTAAAAGAAAGAAAAATAAAGGGAGGAAAACTTTAAATGTCTTTGTAGTTCACTGTCATGAATCAAAGACATAATGAAGCCTGAATTAAAAATGTCAGTTTCTGTGAATGTTGATAACTTGGCTCTTTGTTGTGCAAGTCAAAATGTGTCTATTTGATGGGTTAAAATGACAGTCTGAAAATGGGAGATGGAATAGCTAAGAAAGGGGGGAAGAAAGCCCACCAAAAAAAGACATCTTAAAAGTAGGCCCATAATGTAGTACTTTAAGGAGAAGACCTGTAGGGTAGGAGGCAGTATCTTTAGGAAGTAACCAAGCGGCACTAAAAGGCAATGTCCGTGGCCAATCAAAACTATTTCTCTAGCTGCTGGGGCTCTTGCATCTCTCTCTTTACACTAGACTGGAAACCCTTTGTACTAATTGCCAGACTGTACCAGATTTTCTGGTTCAGTTCCATCCTATAATTGACTGACAATGATGGGCAAGGAAGGGGAAAAACTCAAACTCACCACTCCAAGCAGAGGGTCAGAAATGGTTTCACAGGGAGCACATCATTGCTTGCCACTAAATACAGGGGTTAAGAAAGCATCATTTGCCCTCTCCTCTAATTCCTGGGGTAAAGGAGAAAGGGGTGAAAGAACAAGACTTGATAGGAGAAGAATAGGATCTTACAGATCTGCAGTATGCCCTCTGCATAAATAAATAAATGAATAAATATCCTTTCATGACAAGAAGGAATGCTTGCATGGTGCCAGCATGAAACTATGATGATGAGGATGTTGTTGTTGTTACGTTTTGCCCACAATTGCAAATAGCCATAATAGCAATTCTAAAGTTACAAAACTCTAAATATGCCTTAAGCTTGAATAGGCAGATAACTTGCAATTTCTTATTCTTGCTAGCTATCTTCTTACTATTCTTATATCATTCTTTATTCCAAGTATGTTTGGTATTTGGCCAATAAATTATTCCTATTCCTATTATTCTCCATATATTGTACAAATGACAGTAATGTGGCTTAAATTAACTAGCTACTGATCTGACAAATGGCCTTACCGTTCTTTTTAGGTTTGTAAAGAATGCCATTTGGTAAATAAAGCAACAAGCATTTCTCCATAGGTTTGATATAAACTGCATGTCTCTGACCCAAAATCTTGTTTGTTACCCCACCCACTAAACTTCAAACAACACCTCCAGCATAGAAACACACACACACACACAGAGAGAGAGAGAGAGAGAGAGAGAGAGAGAGAGATGTACCAAACTCCCTGCTCACAGCTTCACAACCTACAAATGAGAAAAAACCAAATGCACCATTCAACTTTTAAACAACAAAACCCTTTTAGAAAACACAGAGTATTTCAGACCTGATTTCTCTGTCCTTTTATATTAACTTGACAACCTACAAACATGTGCCTGCCTATGCTATCAAGGCACCTCTTTGCAGGTGATACAGTTTTTAGCCACTCATTACCCAACCCATAATTACAAAATGGTACATTTCACTCCAGTCACACCCACTCCATCCCCATTCTCTATCCCCACGTTCATATAGATGTCTTTTTGGATGAAAAGAAACTGCTGCTATGCATGGTCACAAACCAGAGAGACAAAGTTTCACAGCTAGGCCAATCAAGCTGGCATTCCATAAGCAAAGGCAGCAGAGGAGTTAAGCAAAAGCTTACCTTTCAAACCCTGAACAGAGCTCTCTTTATGAGACCTACACCATCTGACAGGTTGCAGAATTTTCTCAAGTACAGTGCCCCGGTCAGGTGAGATTTTAATAGGTAGCAAATACCTGAAAGCAGGACAAGAAAACTCTAGGAAATAGGAAAGCAAACTAGTAAAATGTCTTCCCAGAGACACAGTCAGCTCTTGTGCATGGGGAATTACGAATGCTCTGGCTATAGACTTTTGTCCAAAGCTGTAGTTTTTTCCCCCTCTCCCCCCTTTCTTTTCTCTCTCTCTTTTAGCGAAGCTAGATTAGTTCATACAAAACTCAACAATACAGCACTGAAACCCATTGTTGATATTCAACATTTTTCACATAGCGGAACAGAAGAGACAATACGGTATCTAGGAAACCATGGGCTGGATTACAAAGTGATGCTATCTCTTCCTTTTGGTGGGCCTGTAATCCTTTTTTTAACCTACCACTGCAAAATAAAATGAAATACAGTAACAAAAAAAAAATTAAAACCCCTCAGATCAGTCAGACTACAGTGCCTAAAAAAGAAGAAAAGCAAACCAAGGAAGGTTAAATTAGAATATTTTTTGTCTATGAAATCTAAATAGATAAATAAATAAATAAAGGTAACCAAATGCTCTTATGTCATCTCATTTTCTGCTTTCACACCATTACAAAAAGCTGTTATTTGAGACACAGTCAAGACAGAGCATTTTTCCCATGAGAGAAGTCAAGTAGACTTAATGAAGTCAAGTATTAAAAATATATATGTTTTTATCAGTAATACTGAGACCCATGGTATGGTCATTCTGTGTTTTCAGATTTATTGTTATTTCTGTTTCCAGTGTAGCCATGTCTATGAACACATCAATCATAACACTCAAGAGTAAGCTCTATATTCTTTTAGGATTGATGGCAGAATAGTTAGGCTTCTTGTCAAGCTTGTGGAACATGTGATTGCATTTATATTCAGATTCTTCAATTTTGCAAATAATTGCTCCAGTTCACAACTAAAGTTGAATGTCTCTGGACAACCCTATTTTTCACTTGAAGAAAGTTGTCTGTATTTCAAATAATTTTCACAGCTCTCTGAACGTTCTTGTTTATATTGCATTTAAACTCCCCACCCTTTAATACCACCACCCTCTGAGTCTCATTCCATTTTTACTAACTCCAGTTCCCATGTTTTCCTCCAAACCCCAAATAGTCTAGGTAGCCACCAAAAGTGATTGTTCCTACCAGTTTCTATTCATCACTGCTGCAATTGACCAATTGACAACTGATTGATGGTTATCTTTTCACTTCAACAATGAAAGAAATTACCATCACTATGGCTATGTACAGTAAATGCCTCCGGAGTAAATTACATGATTCTAAAATTCTCCTTAGCTCACTTAGTAAAACATCAACACAAAAAGTTTCTTTCTCTCTCTCTCTGCCTCTTTTCCAGTATTGCAGATTTGGCCTTCCCTGTCAGCACCAGAAAAGAACTTGACAGCTTCTTTAAAAAGAGGAGTATAAAAGAACTCAAATAAGGGATGGCACAAGGCCTGCCTAAGGCTTCCATTCTCTGCAGCTATTCTTTGCAAAGGAAAAAAAATTAGGCATGTGAGGAAAGATAAGCCATGTCAGAATACCCTGAGAATATTCCCAGTGACCTTGGAGTTTTGCTGTTTTCCCTTAACTATTCTGTGCTGGAAGAGCTTTTGAATTTTTGAACTTTACAAGTCTACTTAGGCTATTCCAAATATGTAGTGTTCAGTCCAGATACTCGTCTGCCTCTGCTCTGTCAATAAATCACACAGTGCTAATCCACATTGTCCAGCATTTACATCGTAATGAAAGTTATATCTTAGGAAAATTTCAAAATGGAATATTTGTCTAATTAATGAATTTGTATAGAGCAAATATATAAATATTTCAAAACAATGCCCACATTCTCCCTCTCTATCTCCTTGCAGCTTAAACTTAGGTGCATGTTGAAAGGGTTCTAGTAAATCAAGTATTATACAGTTCTAGGTACTGAGAGATGGAAAACATTTGATTTTTTGAGTTACTCTCAATCCTTTAAGGAAAGAGAAGACTACAATGAAAAAGAAAAAGAAAATATGAATCCTAAAATTTCCTAAAATATTAGCATTTATTAATTTTTTTTAAAATGAAAACCACATTTATATTAAATTGAATTAATTAGAATTAATGTGAATGTGGGTTCAAACCACCTCCACCACACTTCAGGATGTCTGCTGGTCTTCAACCATACTGCAGGCACCATTAGCCTTGAAGATTGGTCTTTGAAGCTGCAAGCTGGTTCTCTCCTTCCAACATACTGGAGGAGGAAATTGCAGGCCTTATCGCCTATCAAGAAAATCTTGTTAATGGGTGGGAAGTTTCCTTTTTAATACAGGCTATCGCATGACACTGAACTCCAATACCACACAACTTTACTATAAAATCTGATGCTATATAATCTATAAACTTACTCAGCCCAGCAGTCTGATCAACTTGTTATGAGGACTTAGTAAGGAATTGCATAGCTGAAATCTACCATGCTATTATCCTCCTGGTTTCCAAATACCATTCTTATCTTTCAAGCTACTACAATTATTTTCAGTACACATTTATCTATGGTGTATATACACAAAGGATAAATGTTCTTGGCTTGCCTCTCAACTTTTGCCAGTTCCTTGTTCCATTGTCCAGATTCACCTACCATCATTGAAGCCTCTGGTATGAAAGATTTCCAGAGGGAATGAGCATACCTGATGTTGGAAATAAGAAATAAAAAGGCTCATCTCAAGCATGTTGGGTTGTGGAAGGAGCAGGTGCTCCAATGATGAGAGAGCAGGGGGAGAGGCAGGAGCTGATGGGCACATATTCCCAAAGCAAAACAATTCAAACACAAACAGTGAGTACTAACAAAGTATCAACAATGTACAATGCACAACAATGTGCACAATAGCTTCCAAAGTATCACAGAACCCAAACATGTTTCAATATTGGTCTTCTGAATGGTTTCCATGTTTATCATATAAAGCAAATGTTTAGCATATAAAGCAAATAAAACAAATTTTAAACACACAAATCAGATGTAACACTCCAGTTGCAGATAGGAGTCATGAGGAATGAGCACCAAATCCCTTGATGAACATTTGTTTAGTTGTTTAGTCGTGTCTGACTCTTCGTGACCCCATAGACCAGAGCACGCCAGGCACTCCTGTCTTCCACTGCCTCCTGCAGTTTGGTCAGACACATGTTGGTAGCAGGGCCGTCTAAACCAGCGCCATGGTTCAAAGATCCCTCCGGCGTCCCCACCGTTCCCTAGAGTTGATGACCTTTTATACCACTGCTGGCAGTTTTGCAGGGCTGGAGGAGGCAGGCAGCGGCTGGAGGGTGGCTCCTGCAGCGGGGAAGAGGCGGAGCCTGGCGCCCGTGCCTCAGTGGCCACGGCAAGCGAAGGCTTGGGGCGTGTCGCTGCTTCAGCGCGGCGGGCGAGGGTGCCACACCTAGCCTCTACCTCTTCCCTGGTGCCCATGCCTCGGTGGCCACGGCAGGCGGAGGCTCGGGGTGCGACGCTGCTTCAGTGTGGCGGACGAAGGCACCGCGACCAGCCTCCGCCTCTTCCTAGGCGCCCTCCAGAACTCTGCGAGAACTTGGCACCCTGGTTCTCTGCGCCACTTGCCTCTATGGGCAAGACGCCCCTGGTTGGTAGCTTTGAGAACACTGTTCAACCATCTTGTCCTCTGTTGTCCTCTTCTCCTTGTGCCTTCAATCTTTCCCATCATCAGGGTCTTTTCCAGGGAGTCTTCTATTCTCATGAGGTGGCCAAAGTATTGGAGCCTCAGCTTCACGATCTGTCCTTCCAGTGAGCACTCAGGGCTGATTTCCTTCAGAATGGATAGGTTTGATCTTCTTGCAGTCCATGGGACTCTCAAGAATCTCCTCCAGCACCATAATTCAAAAGCATCAATTCTTCGGCGATCAGCCTTCTTTATGGTCCAGCTCTCACTTCCATACATCACTACTGGGAAAACCATAGCTTTAACTATATGGATCTTTGTCGACAAGGTAATGTCTCTGCTTTTTGAGATGCTGTCTAGATTTATCATCGCTTTTCTCCCAAGAAGCAGGCGTCTTTTAATTCCGTGACTGCTGTTACCATTTGCAGTGATCCTGCAACCCAAGAAAGTAAAATCTCTCACTGCCTCCATTTCTTCCCCTTCTATTTGCCAGGAGGTGATGGCCATACCAAGCAGCTATTGTATATACATATGGTAAACAGCATTAGGGACAGGTTAATCCCACTGCATTAACTCAAATTGATCTCAGAAAACAGGGTCAGATAGTCCTCCAGACACTTCCAAAACTGTACTAATAGCAGTGCCAAGATTGGGATAAGTAGGGATGAGCGACTCTGTCAGTTTGGTTTCTCTCAGTTTCTCTCTCTCCTCCCCCCATCTTAAATTCAGTTCTCCATATTCCCACATTGGCTTCTGGCTTTCTTATTTCACTGCCCTGGGACAAATGGGAAGGTGCCATCTCTGCCCTCCCTCCGCCAAAGCCTCACTTACTGGGGTTGTGCACCAGAAGCTGCCACTCTAGTGGTGGCAGGGGCAGATGGGGCACCCACAAGGGTGCTACCCTGTGGGATTCTGCTGCCTTAGGTGGGTGCTCCAGCCTGCCTCATAGGCGGGGGAGCTCTGAACCTTTGTTACAATGGGCATTTTTACTGATTTGCCTGTGGAAACAGTACATCAAAATGCACATTTTGATATGATTCTTAAAATACATATTTTGATAAACTGACAAGATTCCCAGTTTAGATAATGAATAAAAGATGGTCTTTCAAGCTTTTTAAAGCATCAAACCATATCTAGGAGGAATGGACCCAACTCATGGACAATCCAGCATAACTGAGCTTCCATTTATGTGCTTGCACATCTGAGAAATGTGGCTGAACAGCTGTAATTGTATTTCATTCTGAATGTACATCTAGAATCCAGTGGAGCAATTTTCTCTGAAAAGCGTTTCTCCTGCCTTAATAGCTGTAGACTGATCAAGTAGTAAAGTGGGTTTTGAAGTTTTATCCCTTTACAATTTTCAGCAGAACAAATCACTTAGAAATTTCAAATTTCATTAATTAAATATGTGAGCAAGGACAACTACACAATGGCTGAGGTTTAATACAAGTCATACATCTCCTTCAGATTGAGGACAAACTATAAGCACGTCTATAATTTTTCTTCTTTGGATTCTGAGTGGAAAATGAAACATGTTAAGGCAACAGATTAAATAAAGGGTTCTGGAATGAGAAATATATTCCTCCTCTGCAGCAATGTATAAAAAGCACAAGACTCTAGAAGGTTTATGATTCTGTTTATCATAAAGTCTCATCAACCTTTGGTTCTTGTTATTTGTTTACTATGAAAATACAATAAAAGTTAAATCAAGGTTTGTATAGCCCTTAACTATTACTGTTGTCATTATGATGATGATTATCATTTATTTATTTTATTTCTGTCCTAGTTTTCCTTCTAAAGGAGCCCAGGGTGGTTCTACAATATCATGAATGCAGTCCATACATAATCGTTTTTTGTTGTAGTTGGCATCGGTCTGTTTTGAGAGACAATGGAGTAAGCCTCTTGGAGTGAAGTTCAACAGCTGCAATAGCAGCACCAAAGTGACCTCCCTGGGGCACAAGCCTGGGCAGCGTGTATGGAGTTCCTGAGCTGCTCAGACAACAAGATCCCCCCCCCTTCTTGGCCTCATTCATGTGGGCCAAAGGAAAGCAGAGCAATGCAATTGGCACCAGTTTGGTTGCAGGAGTTGCCAGAAGGAGGTGTACAAAGTACCACCCAAACATCTTTGGGACTACACTCCAGATTTGTGTACAGTTTACTCCTTATCCTTTTTTACTTCCTAAGATATTCTGCAAGACAGCGGAGGTTTAGGATCAGAGTTTTCCTTCTCTTAGATGAGCTACCTTCCCAGATAGACGAGCCCCATCTGCCCGTGATGAAGACACCTAAAACACCAACAACATCAGGAGTCCAACAACATCAGTAGGGGCACAGGTTAGCCAGCCCTGCTTTGCGGAAAAGAGAGACAGTGAAACAGGCAAAGACCACCTCAGGACCTGCTGAGGATGGATGCATGTATGTCGCCCGCTACAGGATAATCTATCAGCAAATGTTCTGGGGAAATTTTACTCTATTTATTTATTCATTCAATTTCTATATCGCCTTTCAACTGAGGATCACAGGACGGTTTACAATATAAAAAAACAAACAAAAATACATAACATAGTAACTAACAAAAACAACTACAGTACTCCCACCTCCAACAGTTTAAAAGGCCATAGACTGTTTAATTAGCCAAAGGAAAGGATTCTGGTAACATTTTCATATTTTTAAAAGTTGTTTTAAAAAGTTGTAATTTAACGACAATCCACAATGGAAGGGTTTATATCCTGAAAGGCAAGATATAAATAATAGTAAGATATTTTTTAAAAAACTTTTTTTAAAAAAATCCAATATCATAATGCCATTATAGAAATCTATGATAACTTGGAATATGGTTTAGTTCCAATTGCCACAGCTCAGCCAATGAACAACTCCCCTAGAAGGAAATGTTACATTTGGAGCTTTCTATTATTATTTATTTAAGGTGAGTTGCTGGGAGGGGCAATGACAGAGTTGTACAAAGTTATGCATCGTGCCCAGGGTTAACCAAGGAAGCAGAATGGTGGATGATTCGGGTCAGGCAGAAGGGAGTACAGGGTACATCTTTTCACAGTGCATAGTAAAACTGTGGAATTTGCTCTTAGAAGAGGTAATGATGCCCACCAACTTGGGTGGCTTTAAAAGAGGATTAGACAGATTCATGGAGGAAATTCATGAAAATGTCAAGGCTATGCATTCATAAAGTTAAAGTAATGATGTATCAAATAAGCAAATTAGTGTTATATCATAGCACAAATGTTCCATTCATGGGAGCCATAGCCATTCTGCTATGGTTACCCAACAGCCTTCTAGAACTGGTGACGTCATAAAGATGTTTGTATAAAGGATTCAGTTTGCTATTGCCATACAGGCAACACTAGCTGGTAAAAGTGGCCATTATGTTGCCAGTGGTCAACAAAATCCATTTTTTAAGAGCATAGAAGCCAAGCACTGGCTAAGAGTCAGTGTTCTTCCTTTCTAAGACTTTTATTTTTCCATTCTTTATTTTGGGGCATGAGTGAAGAGAGGGTTGTAAGTTGTGCAGATGCTATAGAAGAAGATGCAAATGCTGCTGGAGAAGAGCACACTTCTAGGTGTTTCCAAGCCTCAGCCTTGTGTTGCTGCATCCCTAGAAGGTATGGAAGGTTGTTTTTTTTTTTCACACAGTGGCTGATTTGTTGGAAGACAAAGTTTAGAGATGGTATTTCCCAGATAACAGAACCAAGAAATGTTTAGAGAGCCATGTATTCAGGAGTTCCAGCTTGGCCCTGAGACCATGGGTGTCCAGGGCTATGGGTGCCTTGCAGTGTGCATGGCCCTTATGCCAAAATCTGTGGGTGCCCGGCCCCTTCATGGGGAATTTTGTGGGTGCTTGGGTACCCAGGGCCCCAGGGAATAAGCACCTATGCATGATTTTAACAGTCTATAACAGAGCTTTCCAAACTTTTCATGTTGGTGACATGCATCCTTTCGTAACACACTAATTCAGTTTTACTAGCAAACCAGAGGTTAAACTAACGCCTTTCCAGTCCCAGAAGGAGTGTGGGCAGTGTTCGCACAACAGACCTACACACTGCAGCCAACATCCTAATGTGTTGTGACACCCAGTTTGGAAATCTCTGGTCTTTGTTAAGCACTTACAAATTCTTACAAATTTATAATTAGGCACACTGGTTGAGGTCACTGCTAGGCTGTTACGATATTAGGATACAGGGCTGAGAAGAGATCCTCATTTCAGTCCCTATTCATACCTTGTATGTTGACAGGCGGTTGTACTTGCCAGGGAGGAGACCCAAGGACAGAAAGAAGAAAAACGAGAAAAAGAATTATCCTGAGGATCTATCCTGTGATGTCACCATGTTTGAGCAAAGGCAGCAGAACATGGGTCAAGACTATTGGAACATGACACCTGCAGGTGACTTGGGTGTACAAACAGAGGCCATCAAGCCAACTTTGGCAACATGTACCCAGCCCTATGACAGAAAAATTCAAGATCCCCATATACCTGTGCCTTTAAGTGATATATTTTTGGAAGAAAAGCAAGGAGAATGTGATGAAAAAACAAGTGCAAATACTTTCCAAACGCCACAACAAAAGGAGGGATCAGATAATATAAGTGTATTATCTTTGGAAAAGGTAAAGAAAAGGATAGTGGGTGCAAAATTAGAGGGTGATCCCTCTGAAGAAGGGAAGGAGTATCTAATTATGGCAGCCGAAGACAGCAGAAAACATAGAAAATCTGAATTGCTGAGTGCAGTGCACCAAGAAGTAACCGATGAAAAGGAGCAACAAAAAGGTAGAGATCATGCAGGGATTATATTGGAAGGTTTGCCCTGTAAGAAGGACCAGAAGCGGAGTCACCAAGATGTGCCATTCCAGGAGCTGCAGCAGGCTAGAGAACTAGAACCAAACAGTACATTGACTGCCAATGAAAACAAACCTCAAGAGGAACAAAACGCAAGTATTGATTCCAAGGGCACAACTTCTTTGCAGGAACTGTTCAACCAACCAGCTGTGCCATGCAATGAGGAACAGCAGGTTGGGAGGCAACAACAACATGGTATGGGTATCACCCATACCATGGAGAAACCAGTGTTCTGGAGTCAAATAAACCCTGTATCTAAAGGAGATGTTCACAAGGAGGAGCAGGCTTACAAAGATAACACAAACCAGGAGGTACAACAGCCTGTGGAAGAAAAATACCCAGATATTTTGTCTACCATGTGTGGAAATGATGAACAAGACCAACCAAAAGTACAACAGCTTTTAGATTTTGTAAAAGAAACCTCCTCCAATGAGATAAATTTGTTTGACCAAGAAGACCAACTGCCTATTTTACCCAAAGCTATGAGCTTTCCATTGGAGGACACAACCTGTGAGAAGGAACAGGAAGACACACAAGCTGCCAGAAGTTCAACATTAGAGAGCTTTCTCAGCATGTCAGAAGATCATCAGTCTGTTCCCCACCAGATGGATCTACAAGTTGTTGCAAAAGAAAACATAACTACATTGCCCCTGGGTGTAGCTTGCACAATGGATCTGCAAAAACTAGCATATATAAACAGTTTGCCTCAGGATGTTGCTACTCATGTTGCAAAGCAAAAACACTCAGATGCACAGCAGCTTCTTTTACTGGAACAAATTAGCACACACCATGATGAAAAGGAAATGCAAGAAGGCCTAGATTATGCACATTCCAGATCTAAGGGCACTGCCTATACTGAAGAACAGGAGAAGCAAAAGCTCAATGCATCAGAACATACTACTACACTTCCTGACAACATAAGCTATGAGAAAGAACAGCAAAGACAATTGGACTGTGGGGATTCTGGGTCCGAGGGCACCTATGACAAGGAGGATCAGGACCATCAGGGTACTCTTTACTTAGAAGTGCAACGGCCTGAAGAACTGTGTGTAAGAAAGGACAACCTATACACTGGCAGTCTTGAAATACCCTCCCTGAATGAAGAGCAAGAAGCCAAGCACGATGAGAGCAAGGTGCATATGCTTGCTTCCTCTAAAGAAAACGCAGCAGCGCAGGAACAAGAAGGACAACCACTTCCTATGCTCCCACAGGCAGGATGCAACACAGAAGGGGAGCAACTGGAGGCATGGCATATCCAAAATACAACATCCATACCGTATGAGGAGCAGCAGGAAAGGGAACAACTGAACCTGGGCATGACCTGTGAGGAGCTTCAGAAGAAGGAAAAATGGGGTCTGTCAAGCACCACATTCCCTTCTACTACTAAGGAGGATGAGGGGCATATGTAAGGCGATCATTTCCTTCATTTGAGGCAAAATCCTCAAAATTACTACTTTTGCTGTCTCAGAAACTACCTCCACTGAAATATGAAAGCTGAAGAGATATTACTGCTTTTTAAATTTTGCACAAAGGTACAGTTTATATGTAGATTAAATCAAAAAGTAAACAAAATTGAAAATAATTGCTGTGGTTATGACTATTTGTTGAGCCCATTTGTGTAGGCTACTACAATGTTACAAGGGAACTAAATGTTAAAAGGATCTGGCTCAGATCAGTGGGAAGCTTTTGGAATATAGGTATGGAGTTTTTACTCAGAGGCAGTAACTAATGAGAAAAGCTACAAACCCATAATACTACTAGATTTTAGCACACTAATGTTAAGAATGATGGCCAATCCACTTGCTACGTAGTTCTAATGTGTTAGACCAGGGGTCAGCAACCTCTTTCAGCCGTGGGCCGGTCCACCGTCCCTCAGACCCATTGATTTGGGTCAAATGTAATCACCCAAAAGCTTAGTTTCTATAGAAACTACTAGAGAGAACCATGTTTTCAGTATACAGAGAAGCTTTAAATATGACTGTTCCTACAGGTAAGAACCATCCTTTAAAAATTCCAGAATATGATAATCTATAATTCCTATTAAATTAGAACTCAGAGATATAATCTAATTAAACAGTGATATGCCTTTTTGGGAAACACTTAAGGAAACCACTTTTAGTAGGTTGCTTACTATCTGAGTATTTTTTTCATATTTATTTTTGATATCTTTGGTATTACCTATAGCCGAGATAAATAAACACACATGATGATACCACAGAAGTGGGGATCACTCACACATGCTTAGGCCTCACTGTGATGAACTGAAGCAGGTGGGAATTATTTCCTTATTGGAATGTTTGCAGTTATTGATAGCTTCCATTTGATCACTGCAATGGATTGATTTGAAGTCATGTTTGCCCCCCCCCACCTGTCTTTTATTTTGCCTGGCCTAGCCTGAATTTTGTCCAACCAAAGGTGGCAACCCTAGCCAGTCCATATCTCACAGGAATGTTGTAAGGATAAAAAGGAGTGGGTCACACATGCTGTCTTGGGCTCCTTGGAGGAAAAACAGGATATAGATGAAAATGCTACTACAGTACTAATTTATCACAAAAGTCAGTAAAAGCCCAAGGAATCAGGATGTGAATGTTTAACGAAATTTTGTCATGAGAACAAAATTAATTTGGTTTGCACGCATGACCCAACATCCCTATACAACAGATGTGTTCGGTTTAAATCATGTTGAATAAAAAATATTTAAAGTATTCACAACTAAAACAGCTCCTGCTGGGTTAATAGAGTTTAAAAGAACTGCTATGAGAGTGCCTAGAATAAAAATAAAACACAACTGTTCATAAATAAGTAGAATCCATTTCACACTTTATCCCTGGAGACAAGAAGTTATGAGCTCAAGATTTGTTTCTCCTTTATGTGAAATAGCTCATGCAGTTTGGATTTTGGAAAATAACAACAACATTTGTGCGACTTTGTTTCATATTTACACCTGCCAGGTATTTGACTACAGGCTTATTTGATTTCTTTGGGAAGATTTTCACTCC
This sequence comes from Zootoca vivipara, assembly GCF_965207765.1. Lineage (NCBI taxonomy): Eukaryota > Metazoa > Chordata > Lepidosauria > Squamata > Lacertidae > Zootoca > Zootoca vivipara. Next base: position 87,523,972 of record NC_142588.1, on the reverse strand, counting down.
CCTGGTGTGTGAGTGAAGCAATAGCAATATTGTGAAATTTGCAAGTATCACATAATGTGTTTATTATGGCTATTCCTCTGTCACGGCAGCCAAGGAACCCCTTTGGGGCTAGATAAAAAGTTTGCCAAAAATAAAATTCAAATATCCTTTGAATCAAAACAAGATAAAAAGAAGATCTACGCCGCCACTGTCAATGCTGCCACTTCCAAAACATATGCTCCAATAAAACATGAAAGCTTTGGGGGCCTGCTTTTTGCAAGCTTCAGTAGCTTGCACTTCCTTCCCCTCTCCCCCCATGATCTATTATTAAAATGCATCGCCTGAATTTGCGTACTAAATGGCATGCTACACATTCTCAATGATCTCCAGTTTATTTAAAGGAGCATTATCATCTTCAAACATCTTATTAGAGAAGATGGATTTCTTTATCCAATGCAGTCATTTTTTGTGCTATTTGTTCATACACAAGACACCAGATATAAGGACATCCAGCAGAATGTCTGACAATGTACAGCAATAATCAAACGAATACAAAAGGGAGGCACAACTGCCAGAAAACACTCAGGTGCCAGGAAATCACCCCACCACCACCACCCTCTACTCAACCACTAGCTGAGAGCAATCCCTTCCAATGCTGACAGTCCTCACCACAACTCAGTAGGGGGGGACCATAACCTGGGAAGGCTTGGAACTAGCTGAAGGCTTTTGTTTCATTGTGATCTTCAGGTGTTGTATGCCTGGATCAGAAAATAAACTGGGGCAGGTTTGCCCTTTCCTACCATGTTCTACACATGAACCTTTTTAAAGAGCCCTGTTTGTACCCCAAAAGAGATGCAACATTATGAATAGCTAAAAGTGCGTTAAAGGCTTTTAAAGTATAGGTGTGGATAAGTGCTTAGTTCACACGAAGACCCATTAAATAAATAAATAAATAAATAAATAAATACATCTAGCACTCTTTCAGATCTCCTAGTCTGCACAATGGCACAATTACTAGTTATTATTATATCTTCTGTGGAGAATATTTAAATACATAATTCTCCTTGATGTGTAGATATTACTCCTAAAAAAACCATTCTGAAGGTTGATCAAGAACACACCCTTAACTGATATAATCAACTCTAAGCTGTTATACAAACCTGCTTAATGTATAACTGCATCATTTACATTGTATATGCTTTTTCTTGGGAGGTGGGGATATACAGGAATTGTTTGTTATAAGTATTTTCAGAAACTGACTAGATCACAGACACTTGGGCCACCATACTACATAATAAGAGACTGCTGGATCATGCTAATGATGCATCTTGTCCAGCATCCTGTTATCACAGAGGCCATCCAGATGTCTGTGGGAAGCAGCCCCAGCAAAATCTGAGCACAAAAGCACTCTCTCTCCCCAGCAACTGGTATTCAGAAGCACACTTCCTCCAACCAGAGACAGAGTGGCGCCATTATTGCTAGTGGTCACTGATTGCTTTATCCTCCATGAATTGTTGGTGGCCATGTTGGTGGCCATCACTCACTCTTGTGGGAACAAATTCCATAGCTAACTATGTGCTGTGTGAAGAAATACTTTCTTTTTTCTGTCCTGAACCTTCCAACATTCAGCTTCATCTGATGTCTCCCAGTTCTAGTGTTATGAGAGACGGAGAAATATTTTTTATAAAACTCTGTTATGTCTCCCCTCTTCCTTGCCCCAAATATTGTAAACTTTCCTCATACAGAAATGTTCCACCCTCTTGATCATTTTGGTTTCTGCTTAATCCTGTAAGCAACTGTCTCATTTTGGTTTCTATTGGTCTCATTTTGATAATCTTGTAAGCAACTGCCTCATGGTAGCAAGTGTCTCTCCCCCTGAATTAGGAACAGATTTAGGAGCAGATTTAGAATTCAAAAATTAGGGACAATCCAGAGTTTGGAAGAAGTCTGTTTATAGGAACATAGGAAACTGCCTGGCAGTGGCTCTCCAGCATTTTACATAGGAATTGTTTCCATCTTTACCTGGAAATGCCAGGGATTCAACCCAAGCCTTTCCATATCTCAGTGGTGCTCTATTAGTGAGCTAGAGTCCTCCTGTTTACAGACTCTCAAGTTTGAAAATGAGACCTTCCCCCATACCTTACTTTGTGAAGGCGACTATGCATTTGTGAGTTAAACTTTAGAGCTGCACCCCTTTCCCCACTCTCATTCTTAAATTCCACAAGTATAAAGCTAACTCAACTGTACCATATACCTGGATTGCACCCAGTCAACTACAACAAATGCTCTTTCAGAAGCCTAGTTACCTGAAGAGAAACTATTCCCATGTCAATTAATTTTCTCAGACATGATCAAATAAAGTGAGCCCCAACTTTTTGGGGTGAGCGTCTTTCTTCAGAATTCCATGTAATGTCCATGATAAAGATAGCAATATGCTATAAACTCTGTCCACTGAGATAGGAACTTGGTGTTATTGCTACCTGTCTAATCCATATATTTTCCTAAACGTTTGTGGTACTAACAGATAGTCAGGCAATTGCAACCCCCCCCAAACACCCACTTCTTTCCATGCCTCCCACCACTGAACCCTAGGGAACCAGATTTTGACAATGGGTGTTTGATTAATCACAGTTGCATCGAAAGAGGTAAAAGAACATTTTAAAATGTTGGTATTTGTTCCTAAGCTACTACGGGGATTTTTTTGGGGGGGGGGGAATCAAAGCCTTCAAGAACAACTCCTAGTACCTTCCATGAGACAGAAATTGGAGACTTAGATTTATACACACTTAATAAATAAGTAGAACATTATTGGTTTATTACTTTTCACATAGCTGTTCCAAATGTTGCCCTGTGCTCCAGTTAGACAATAATGCAGATTGCAGAAAGATTTCTTTTCGGCAAGATAATGTTATCCAAAATACTTAGAAAATCCATTCTATTAAAGAAATGCAGCACTTCAGCAAAAAACACAGTATTTAAATGCCTCACTTAATTTTATCACATTCAAATCAGAAATGAGTTGAGTTAATCATATGTCCGACTTTTGTTCCCTTCAGGCAAAAGCAGAAAGATTTCTATTCTGGCATATGCACTAACATTCACAATGTATTTGGTTTTACCTTAGGAAGAGTGAAATTTAAAAGCTACCAGCATCCTTGTGTGTATGTGTGTCACAAATAATCTTGAATGTGGGAGTGCCTGAGAGCATCAAGAGTACAAATCGTCCTAAATGCACCTTAAAAGACCCATCTGGAGGTGCCCACAGATATCTTGGAATTGTTGTTTTCATCTGTCTGTTTTGGGAGATGACGGAAGAGTGCACCTTTGAGGGTGAAGTCAAACTGTTGAAGAGTTACAGTGCCTGCTGTGGCTGTAGAGAGTGATACAGGAGAGACACCTTTGTTGCAGCTGAGACACATGAAGGGGTCTAGTTGTGATGATGCAGGTGTACTATGGTGTTTCTTCTTTCTAAGCTCCTCCCAGTGACATAGCTGCCAAGTTTTCCCTTTTCTCGCGAGGAAGCCTTTTCAGCATAAGGGGAAATCCCTTTAAAAAAAGGATAACTTGGCAGCTATGCCCAGTGAGCATTCCTCCTATGGTCAGTTCTGTGGATACACGACTGGACTAGCTCTAGACACTGTGGTCATCAGCAAGGGATTCTCACGGGTTCATTTGACCCAAGCCAATTCACAAGTGATAGCACTGACCCTCTTGATGAACTGTAATTCAGCAGTTTCACACTGAAGTTTCCCTTTGAAGTTCCTTTGTTTAAAGATAGAGACTTAAAGGTAATTTGAAGAGTAACCTGAGAGTTTGAAATGTCTCCTAGCTGGATTTTAGCTAGTTTTGCCATTTCTGATGCCAGATTTGGATCAGTTGATTTTGTGTGTGTACAGACTGGCCTGTTTGTCCTAATTGGAATGCAGAAGGGCATTGCAGCATAGCTGTCACGTTCTCCCTTTTTTAAAGGGAAATTCCCTTATGCTGAATAGGCTTCCTCGCGAGAAAAGGGAAAACTTGACAGTTATGCATTGCATTGCAGGCAGATGATGGCATACATCACAGTAGGTAAATAAACCTCTGATTTCTGGATGACATTATTAGACGCTTTAATAGTGTCTATATCTAGCAATGCCATTCAAGGACTGCCATAGGAACCGACCCAGACCCTGCAACCATCATCTGAGACCCTTCTTTGTCTGCCTCCTCCACGAGAGGTCTGAATGGTGGCAACACTAGAATGGGCCTTTTCTGCAGTGGCTCTTCATTGTGGAATGTTTTCCCCAGGGAGGCTCGCCTGGTGCCTTCATTATCTTAAGGCGCCAAGCAAAAACATTCCTCTTCCCCCTGGCCTTTGGCTAATTAACAATGTACAGCTTTTTAAACTGGGGGTGTTGTTCTTGTTGTTTGCTACTGTGCTATGTATTTTTGTGTTTTTATATTGTAAGCCATCCTATGATCCTCAGATGAAGGGCAGTATAGAAATTTAATAAATTTAAATTTCAGTGTGTGTGATGAGTGGCTCCAAACACTGAAATTAATGGATAAGCCCTTGCAAGTGGGAAAGTTTTCTATGTGCACCTAAGCATCCATGTTAACAAAGAGCTGAACTGAGAAGCTGGTCTATTGTGAGGGCTTTCACACACTTTAAAGTGTGCCTCCCTAAATAGATTATTAACCAAACCATGTTAAACTTCATCAGGTAGAACTAACAGAATATTATATAAGGCAGCAAATGGAATAACAGCCTGGCTGCAGAGGACTGTTGCTCCTTTTGCGTCCTTATGTATGTAATATCCTCCAAGTTGTATGTGGTAAGGCATTACCCATTCATTAATTGCACAGTTTTTTGTGCACATAAATTATTGTATAAATCGTTTTTCCAAAATATGCTCTTCTACTTCTATTAGGAAATACATGGAAGTATTGTATCATCTCTTACTGCTTCTTATGAAAGTCTGAAGTCCTGTCTCAGGGATTCTTTTGAGTTAGCCAGACAAGGCTGGGATGATTATGATTCAGGCAACCAAAAAGTAGAGAATGCGCCTTTAAAAGTGGATTATAAATCTGTTAAATAACTAAAATGTATGGTGCAATTTAGTGATGACAAATTTTGCCAAAAGAATGACTCCAAAAGATGGTGCATTAAGAGGCAGTTCAATGACTTTGGTCTTGTTTGTCTAGGGCAGGGGCAAACTCCCAAGAGACTGCGATCTACTCACAGAGTTAAAAACTGGCAGTGATCTAGTCAAAGTTGTTGAGCTTTTTTAGGAATGAGGCAGGCCCATTTTTTAAGGGATCAGATCAAAGTTGTTGAGCTTTTTTGGGGGGGAGCCAGTGATCTACCACAGTGATCTACCAGTAGATCACGATCTACCTGTTGGACGTGCCAGGTCTAAGGCAAGAAGCAGCTTAAGGGCAGCAGTAGCAACATAGCCACACAAATGACCTCTAAATAAGACAACTCAAATGGAGTCCAGGTTGACATGCTGCAAAATGCTGTGTTAAGACACACCTACATCACTGTATGTTGACCAACAGCCCGTTCAGTTGCACCCATGCTAAAGAGTGGCCTGGAACTGAACATTTAAACATGTCATTCTAGTATAATTTTTCCATTTCCTTTTGGGCAAAAGTGAATAAAATTAAAAGAAAAAAAAATTCAACAGACAATTTAAATACTGTATGACTTCAAATCTTACACAGCTGCTGCTAGTGAGCATCCTCAATACATGTATCCTGTCATTAGGGAAATCAGAAGTCCCTTCTAAATACCCTTCCTGTCTGGTTGTTTATCAGCTCAGACATTACATTCTTTTGTAAACACATTGCAGAAATGCTATAGGGAAAAGCAAATGGCAAGAAACAATTTCGGTTGTGTGTAATCAATACACACAGAGCTTTATTTTTATGTGAAATTCATATGCACTACTTGATATATTTAAAGACAAAAGGGAATAGTTTCACAGGGCAATTTTTTGAGAGCATTTAGTGTTTGGTAGGGGAAAAAACTACGGTAGGTAAACAACTAAGGGGAAGAGTGGGGGGGGGGGTAGAATGCTTCAGTTTCCACATCTGAAAAGCTAGCACTAGAAATTTGGAGCAGATTGATCTAGCCCTAAAAGTAAGCATAATAAGGATGAAAATAAATATTTAGTCCTAATATTAACTATTTCACAGAAGGAAATTCAACAAAGAGGTGCTTGGGACAGAAGGGAAGGTCCTTCTTTGTATCTCACACCATAGACTCTGTAACTCACAGCTGACTAGAACAATAAGCCCATCCACAGCAAGCTGTGAAAAGCTAAAAAGAGACCTCCCCATGCTCATCTTAAAAAAAAAAATCTGCATCCAGATTCACCATCTGCTAGGCCCTCCACAGAGTTAACGTATCTCTGGGCATTTCAGACATACCGGGGGGGGGGGCACAAGTCCCCATGCACATTGCAATGCCAGAGGTCCTTGGGGGGAAATGGAGTAGCCATAGGGCCAGGAGAGGAAGCCGGCACACAACATACATTAGAAACCTCTTCACTCATTTTTGTGCATAAACTCAGGGAGGTTAAAAGAAGGTAAAATGCTGGATTCTCCCCCACTCCTTTAATATAAGTGTACAGTGTAGTGGCAATGATAATCTGTGTAACTAATGATGAATAAATGCAAAGGATAGTAGTTGTTATTTCAAATTAATTTTCCCATAATAAAAACACGTGTACAGTTCTGCACATAGTAACTCAAATGTTTTACACCAAGGCACAAGTCTAAGGGTGCTTATGCAAGGCAATTTATTGTGGACTCGGGTGCTGGTCATGAATGCACATTTTGCATAAAGTCCACTTGACGTGTTCTTCAAATGCCGTGTCATATTATTTTTCCATTAAATCAGATACAGTATTACCATTTCCACAGAAAATCCAGGTGTTGCCTTTTTTAACCCAGCAGAAATGATAAATCTGGATAAAATAGAGAGAAGAAATGGGGTAGCATTTTGATGAGCACGACATTGTGGAAGTGCCCTACATGAAATCCATCCATTACAATGCCGAAACCAATTCCTGGCTTGTTACATTATCTGTTCAGACTTGTAGCCCACTCTAGGTCCATGACCAAAGCATCACAATAATATTTCTTTAGATGACGGGGTTTGTCCTAAGGCTACCCCAAAAGTGAAGATTGCTTCAACAGGCCACCCACAAAAGAAGGCCAGGCTGCTGTTCTTCAAGCATTCTCTAGAAGAAAAGAGATTTCTGGCAGATGCTTTTTCTGTTTGTCATGCCTGCTAAAATTCTCTCTTCTTTGCCACACTTTAAAAAATGTGCAATGCTCATATCCCCCTTTACATGTGGTCACTTTAGATTGAAACAGAATGTGAAACAGTTTCCCAGGTTAGAGGCCTACACACCATACTGACTCTTTTTCTCACAACAGTTTCATTCATGTGAATGAAAATAAATAAATAAAAGTGATTGTAATTATGACCCGACTACTTGGAATGCTGGACATGAGTTGATTTTGATCTAATTGACCTTCATAATAAAAGCAAATACTCCAACCAGACTGGTTTGTGGATTAGACTGTAATGATTTTCCAATCTATTCCAGGTACCTTAATAGTTTCAGTCTATGAGCCATGATTCTATGTCTGTTTTGGGGGTAAAATATACTATGCGTTGTAAAAGTCTTTTTGGAGCTAGACAAGTTGACTGCAGTAATAGCTGGAACCTACTGAAACATTGATCTATGTGGAATTAAATGTGCTAAGTAGCTTCTAAATTACATTGCAAGCTGATGCACTCTTAACTTGGTCCTGAAAATCATTATTACATATATCAATAATGATTTCCTATGGGATACAGAAAGGGGGAGAAAGGATTTTCCAAAGGTGGAAATGACTAGCAGGATAGAAAGATTGCTCCAGGGTTGTCCTGATGAAAGAACAGGTGGAACAATGTTGTTGACACCAGGAAGCTTTGCAAAAGGAAATTCCAGGTTATATGGCAAAATGAGTTATTGAGGGATACAGAAAACAGAATGCTTTTCAAGCATGTAGGGAAGAGGGTGTGGGGAGGAAGAGGTAAGATTTAGGCTTTACATGTACTGAAACAAGTGGGGGAAAGAAAGGAGTTGGCATAAGTTGTTAAAACAACAACATTCAAGTTGTTCTTGATATGTTCTAGAATAACAGGAAGGGAGTGAACTATGAACCCCATGAAGTGCTAGGGTTTAAACTTCTTCCTGTTTTATTTTAATATATAATAATCCAACACACACAAACTTACTGTGGAACCTCGGTTTACGAACGCGATCCGTTCCACGGAGGCGTTCATAAACGGAGGCATTTGCTCCCCGAAGGTACGTTTCTGCACGTGCGTGACGCGCCGATAGAGCTCTTCTGCACACACACACGCTGCGCAGATCGCTTCTGCACATAAATGAGCTGCGCAGATTGTGTCTGCGCATCCAACACCGCAGAACCTGGATGTAAACACTTCCGGGTCTGCGTCGTTCGTAAACGGAGGCGTTCGTAAACGGGACTGTTTGTAAACCGAGGTACCACTGTACTTTTAATGTCTTATTTCTGAATTTGGAAGTTGCTAATGATTATACTTTGATGACTCCCAAGGAGAAGGTATTTCAAAATTGTGGAGGAGCCCTTGAGAATGGGAAAAAACCCCCAACGTAGCATAACATTGATTAAGGAAATTTAAGGAAGTCCCTGTTTTCAAACTGCCAATATCTCAGTAGCAAAAGGTACCAGTTTCAATCCATAGCCACTCTAGGTAGGTCTGGGGAAAACTCTTGCCTCAATCCCTGGAGAGCCAGTAACAACACTGAGAGGGGGAGCAATCCAAACTGCTTATCCCCCGCCAGTGAAAAAGGGGGTTGGATTGCTCTGCCAACTGGATGGATGGTTTGCTTTGGGCATAACCTTATCAACCAGATGCAGTGAACAGAAGGCATCCTTGATCAATGGAGAGAAGGAATAAGGTGCTCTCTCTGCTATACAGAGGTTAAGCAATTTAGGGTGCGGTGTCCAAATCAAGCACCTGAGTTGTGCTTCAAAGAAAGCAATGCAGGACAGGTACACAGGTGCTACTGGATATCCTCAGTGTGTTTATATCCAAGCTACTGATACGGAAGCCACTTTGAATAATAATAATAATAATAATAATAATAATAATAATAATAATAATTTATTATTTATACCCCACCCCATCTGGCCGGGTTCCCCCAGCCACTCTGGTCGGCTTCCAACAAAATATTAAAATACAGAAATCCACTCTGGGCGGCTTCCAACAAAATATTAAAATACAGACATACACTTAATCTCAGGAGTATGTGTTCAGAGGTGGAGCAGGAGTTCCTAGCTCCTGAGGCGTCTGCCCGTGGGGTGCAGGCACCGGGGGTGGGGCGCAGAGGATTAAAAAGCCTGCTTTGGCACCCTAGCCCCTGCTGCTCACATCACCAGAGTGACCCTCTGCATCGGAGCCAAGCAGGGCTGAGCTGAGCTGCCTACCTGCCCACACAGGTGGAAACCCAGCCAGCCAACACAGCACTTAGCAGGTTTGAAGCAGGTGCCCTCAGCATGGCCCACCACTCCTCTCTGCAGACATTGGTTCATCTGACGTGCAGGATAGGAGTGCCAGGCTGCACCACACTGGGAGCATCTGCATGGGGGTGCCTGGTTTGTGCCCCCTCAAAAACCTGCGCCCAGGGCCATAGCCCCTCTGCCACCTGTACATGTCTAATTAATTTAGTATGAGAAAGGTGCAGATTAAAACTTGAAGTATTACGAGCTGACTGTATGCTCTGTGTCCCACTGAAGTCCAATGGTCTTGATCTTTTGCAAACCCAAGTTAAAGAAATACTATACAGTAGTATGATGTATTTGTGGGCAGGATTTGAACTATGAGCAACAGAAGGAATTAGAGATCATTGTATTCTTACTATGATATAAGAGAGAGAAGATAGAGTGCAGCAAGGGGGAGAAATAAAAAAAAACACAATGGAAAATGGGGGTGGAAAGTCGACAAAAGAAAAGAAAAAAATATTATGTATTAGAGTGTATATGTGAATTTTCTGAAAGTTTAATAAAATATAACTCAAAAGGAAAGAACTTTTGCAAAAAAAACTTATACGCGTCTTCTAATGTTTGTTTCTGTTTTCTCTTTCTTATTTCCTTCAGCTTGAGGGCCACTTTCCACTTTCTTCTAATGTAAATCAGGAATAGTTCTCCCTTTTTTAAGGGAAATTCCCTTATGCTGAATAGGCTTCCTTGCGAGAAAAGGGAAAACTTGACACCTATGGGAATAGGGAACCTCAGACCCTCCAGGCCTCTCTTTCTGCCCCCTTCTTCCCAGGTTACACCCCTTACCAGCCCTGGGTTGCACTCTCCTTGAGTGTTTTGCCTGGCTGGAATGTGTCCTTCAGAAGGGAAAGTGGAAAGCGGCCCTCAAGCTGAAGGAAATAAGAAAGGGAAAGCAGAAGCCTGCATTTGAAAACAAACAAACAAACAAAGAGCCCTATTGTAATCTGCCTCCTAATTTATTTTAAAGATGGATGTACTTCTTTCAAAGTAGGAAGTTGGGCTAGATGGCCTTTGGATGACCTTCCACATCTTGAAAATGTAATTAATAAAACTATTTAGTATCTGTCTTTCTAGCACTCATGGTGGAAGGCAATAAAAATAAAACCAATAACTCATATTTAACAAACATACTATGATTCCATACCACATACAGATACACCATACAACATACAGTCATACGTCGGTTTAAGTATGCCTCGGTTTGAGTATTTTCAGTTTAAGTACTCCGTGGACCTGTCTGGAACGGATTAATCCACTTTCCATTACTTTCAATGGGAAAGTTCGCTTCAGGTTAAGTATGCTTCAGGTTAAGTAAGGACTTCCGGAACCAATTACACTCATACCTCGGGTTAAGTACGCTTCAGGCTGAGTACTCCGCGGACCCGTCTGGAACAGATTAATCCACTTTCCATTACTTTCAATGGGAAAGTTTGCTTCAGGTTAAGTATGCTTCAGTTTAAGTAGTCCTCAGACTGTCTGGAACGGATTAATCCACTTTCCATTACTTTCAATGGGAAAGTTCGCTTCAGGTTAAGTACGCTTCAGGTTAAGTACAGACTTCTGGAACCAATTGTGTTTGTAAACCGAGGTACCACTGTACATATCACAATGATACAGTTGGGAGCAACAGTTGAAGTTTTTGCGTCAAAGCAGCGTATCAAAAAAACATTTATTATAGAACACCATCAAACCTCTGTCTGCTATTATTTGTGTTAATCAGAACTTTACCAATTATTTCAGTTATGCTTTTCATCCCACTTACAGAGCCTATATACCACTACGTATAGGGTTTAAAATGTATGTAAAGCACACTACATTAATTAGCAGTAGCCAGTTGGCAATGGAAGTGATAGCAACAGCAGAAGTAGTAAAATAAATGAGAACATTAAAGAAACCAGTAATTAATGCTAAAAATCCTTGACCTATCATCAATGTTTAGAGAACAAATTCATTTTAACTAAAGTACTTATTTTTATTTTTTTAGGTATATATGTCAGAATCATCTGCAGGCTGCAACTATCTCAGCTTAGATGACAGCATTTCAAATCATCTCAATTCATCCACGTTATCAATTAAACAAACATGATGCCATTACCAAACCCAACTGCAAATATTCAGATCCCCCCCCCCATATCACACTGAAGGTTATCTCCCTGGTAGCTCTGGAAAAAAAATCAGGTGACAGCCATTTCCCATGATGCTTTAAGGGCTGTCAAGCTGTCCATCAAGTTGTCACCTGACCAATCGTTCCCATGGTTCTTTTAGACTCTCCGTATGACAAATTGAAAGGCGCTATTATCTGCTTGTGGTGAAAAGGAACTGCTTCAGCTTTGATAAGATATCACTAGTCCCAGGTGAGAGGAGGCTGACAGCACATCAAGACAAGACAACACATGGAAACACTGAACACAGGAGCCCCTTGGTTTACAAACATCTGTTGTCATTATTTATTATCCTTCTCCCTGGTTTTAGTTTCAGACTTTGTCCTACGCTGGTTTGAAAGAAGGCACTCCGTTTTCAGTAGGCAAGTCTGAACTGCTGCTCTTACCACAGCTACTGGGTGCTTAAAACAGGCAAATAACAACAGCCATTATAGCTACCTACCTTACTTGATACAACTTGTGCTTGAAATGTTCTGGGAGTCTCATGATGAATTATTTCAGAAGAAATGAGAAACCCTGAAAGATAGGAAGATTCTTTGTTTTTTTTAGTTGCCTTTAAACTCAACAGTAAATGTTGATATCTGTGTTTATTAGGCAGTCCTTCATATCCCAGGATTTATGGTTCATATCGCTCAGTCTTAGCACGAGCACCCAAATTTATCTTTCAGAGCTCTCAGACCGAAAACAATGTGTTTGTTATTTATTGTGAGGTTGTGACAAGGATAAAATGTAGCTGGTTGCTAACATCCCCACCTTGTGTACAAATCTTTTCTTGCATGCAGTTTCGTAATGCCATGGAGGTGTATTATCATTTTGGATAGCTGTGCCAGTCAATGATTAGGGGAAGACAGTTCAATTATTTTGTAAAAGAAAACTGGGTTAGGAGGCAGATCAAGAGGAATATGCACACCTGAAATATATAGTGAATGACTCATGACAATAAGGTTTCAATAATATGGAAGTTCAACAGAGGATGAAAACACACACACACACACACTGTAGCATCAAGTGATGACACCAGAGACAAGGATTTCATGTGACCTTGCATAATCTCAAGCACAATACTTTTAAATGGAGGCAGTTCACACTTTCAGCTAAGGGATAAGTCATTAAGAGCAGAATCAGCACATATACAGCACAATACTGGGGCAAGGGGGGGGTATTGTTTTTGTTGGTTAGTATGTTATGTATTTTGTGTTTTTATATTGTAAACCGCCCTGTAATCCTTGGATGAAGGGCGGTATAAAAATTCAAACAGACAGACAGATCCACAAAGTTTAAGGGGGCTTTCTTCCAAGTAAGCAGATGTAGAATTGCCATAGCTGCCAAGTTTTCCCTTTTCTCGTGAGGAAGCCTATTCAGCATAATGGAATTTCCCTTAAAAAAGGGATAACTTGGCAGCTATGAGAATTGCAGCCTTCATGATATCAAGGGATATTTCATAGTGCTGCAGCAGAGGGAGAGAAGGAGAACAGGGTCACCATCAGTTGTGCTGAAAGACCAGCAATGTTTGGCACCTCCTCTCCTGGAACTGTTTTCATTCTAGTTGGTTATTCTAAGAACTACGGTAAGCCTCAGTCTGCTCTTTTCCTCCTGCCCCCCAATCCCTTTCCCTTTTGTATCAAGTTTTCAGCTAAATAGCAGAGTAAAAATGCTTCAAATAAAAATATTAATATTTAATGCAGGGCTGAATCTGTGAACAGTAGCATGTTTGTGGTTAATCCCAACATGCTAGCAATCACCTATTATCCAAAACTTCCCATGTATACTCCCCACCTGCAAGCTTGGGACAGCATGTTTTGACCCACATGAGCTCCCTGGGGTTTGGCGCTAATAGCCTGAATTATCACATCATGACATCAAGAACCCTCCTGCCTCACAACTACTAAGGATGCAAAAGGTATCATTTTATGACAGTGTGGTATGATGTTTTGTGGGCTGGATTAGGACATGGGAGACCTGAGTTCAAATCCCCAATCAGACATGAAGCTCACTGAGCTAGCTGCTATCTCTCAAACTAACCTACCTTACAGGATTATGATGATATCATGGACGGCGGGGGAAACCATGTGTGCCACCCTATGTGATTTGGAAGACCAGTGGAAAATATAATGGTAATGCTCCAGTACCATTAGCATTAGCATTGCTAATAGTAATAATTGTTGTACTCTGCAATGGACTGAATGAGGAGAGAGATATGAGAACATAGCCAGCTAACTATTCAAATCCACATATTTCTAAATAGAGGCTTGTGCTATTTTTGGTAAGGTGTCATCCCTTGTTGCTACCACTGCTATCAGTGGAAAGGTTAAATTCAAATAGTGGCCTCTGTGCCTGGATTCCTAGTTATCCGGAAAGGACTGAGAAATGAGTCCTCACAATTGCAGGCCATTAATCAGCCTCTTTTGTATTTGGTGGCAGTTTGAGAAATCAATCTGACTTATTTCAAATAAGAATTTGCTCTTATTTTAAAAAGAAATATTACATGGGCACACAAATTGATGTGGAACAGACACAAGAAAGATACCTTTAAACCACATGAAAATGCATTTTGGTATCACTTTGGTAAAACAAATAAACCCATCTCATAATCTAGGGCAGAGGCTTTCATCCTTTTTGGGTCCATGGCTCCCTTAACCAACTACATTCTTTTTGCGGCACCCCTGTGGGGCTCAGGAGCCCAGTTATGTCACCCCTTGCCTGCAGAGCTGGCAGCCCCTCAACCCCATTTCAAACATCCTCCCTTGTGGAGAGTTCCCTCAGCCTCCTCTCTCCTCTCCTTGGCAGCCGCAGCTGCTGCCCCTGGTTTCTGAGCTGCCCCCCCCGGCCCCCAAAAGAGGTGCCTCCTCACACAGCAACCCTTGGCCAGCATTTGCCTGGGGAGCTTGTAGCCAGGGCTGCTGCAACAAACAGCTGTGCAAGCCTTTGGGAGGCAGAGATGTGAGAGGGCATCAGAGGAAGGGAGGAAAGGAAAGGAAAGAGGGACAGAGGCCAGTGTTGCCTATGGCACCCCTGACCATCATTCAAGGCACCCCAGATTGCCACGGCACACTGGTTGAAAACCACTGCTCTAGGGCAAAATTGTGCTGGTCACTTCTCACAATTCCTATCTCTATAGTTGGTCTCAGAAAAAGACTGCAACTATAACAGACTGTGGAAGTATTAAATTAGTTCCATGTGGTATAAAAGTCTCAAAGAACCTCTATACATCTTTCTAACAATACAGTAAAAGTTTGTCAGGGGTAAATCTGACCCCCTCTGTATTCTCCTCGTGCCCACTGTTGCCAGCCCTGCCTTCACCCTCACCGATATCCCAGCATGGTTGCCTTCACAACTGTGTCATGGCAACAGTGCAGGCACAGCCACAGATGAGGGTGCAGTTGCAGTGTCAAGAGCTGCAGGCACAATGGTGGAGGCAGGGAGGGGGCTGCACCATGGTATGTTGCCTACAGTGGGAAAATGTCTAGGGCCAGCCCTGTTTGCTCAGTGTTTGTGTCCAGTTCTAGGCACTACAATTTAAGAAGGATATTGACAAGCTGTAATGTGTGCAGAGGTAGGCAACCAAGATGATAAAAGGTTGGAAACTAAGTCTTATGAGGAACAGTTGAGAGAGTTGGGTATGTTACGCTTGGGAAAGAGGAAAATGAGAGGAGATATGATAGCCATTTGCAAATATCTAAAGGACTGCCACATGAAAAATGGAGCAAGTTTGTTTTCTCCTGGTCCAGAGGGTAGGACTGGTACCAATGGGTTCAAGTTACAAGAAAGAAGATTCCGACTAAACAGCAGGAACAACTTTCTGACATTAAGAGCTGTTTGACAGTGGAACAGATTCCCACTACAGGTGGTGGGATCTTCTTCATTAGAAGTTTTTAAGCAAAGGTTGGGTGGCCATCTGTCATGGATGCTTTAGTTCAGATTCCTGCATTGCAGGAGGTTGGATCAGATGATCCACAGGGTCCCTTCCAACTCTACAATTCTATGATTCTATGATTGGGTGTAAAGTTCAGCATCCTGACAATTTCAGAGTTGCTTTTTTTAGTTCTTAAGACTGCAACCTGAAACCACATGGGTTCCGCCTGAAGAAAATGACAGAACCCAGAAGGGGAGCTGAGAAGATTTTCCAGTAGCCAGAAGGTGTGGCTCCCTACAGGTAATGGGGCTGTGGCCAATGGGAGCAGAATAAATTAAGCAAAGTAAGCATTTATGAAAAATATTCAGAATTCAAATGGCCTTCATGTAGAGTTTCTATTTTAGTACAATCAGTACACCAACCCAATATCATCGTTACAGAATCATAAAGTTAAAAGAGGCCTGAAGATAAACTGATCCAAATTGCTTCCCAAGGCACCATGCCCATCACTCATCAACCTTCTACATGTTAATATACAAAACACAAACTGCAATGTGCTACAAGTTGAGAAGGCACCAACAAAGTGAACAACTCCAAGAGCCTTCAGGACATACAGGACCAAAGGACAAAAGCTGTGAGCCAAATCATATGCTGCAGGGGAATCCAGGAACAGCGAAAGAAGCAAATCAATCATGAAATGGAGTTTGAATACCAATGGATGTTCTGAAAGCTTGGAATTCTGTAAAATATGGTTTTTAGTGCTGCAGAATTCATGTATCTCCCTCCAGAAGAGCTAGCAAGGAAGTTCACTTTTTTTAAAAAAATGCAAAGATTATGGTTAACTTAATAGAAAGCTTGTCTACAACCCCTCAACATTTATTGTATTTTTAATGAATTAACGAGAAATCCAAATTGATTTGTTAACACATGAAATAAGAAGGCCTGCATTTTTCTAGCATCTTTATGACTTCATCTGAAGACCAGTTGCTACATTACATTGTGTTAAGGATTAATTTTATTATTCACAGACCTAAGAATCTCAACATCTGGAAAAAAAACTTTATATTCAATAGTGAAAACTAATGATCTGTTAGGGCTACTTCTGTGATGGCCAAGAGACCCCGCAGCAAACAGAACAAGAATGATTCTTAAGAAATTTTTCAATTAATTGGAACCCTGCAATAACTATTTCTCAACTTTGTAAAATGACACAGCTTAATGAGTCCAGTGGCTGCATTAATAATTGAATAAAAATAGCCTTCAATTTGAAAAAAGAGCACCACCAGTTCAATAGAGTTAAATGTTAGGGGGACAAAAACCTCTTTTTATGTGTGTGCATTTAATATAACAAACCAATCATGATATGAAAGATCTAGACAAAATTTAACAATGCAACATGATCCTTTGAAAACTTTATTTCCCTTCGCAATTGTGAACAATAAAGTTTTCTACATTAGCAACTGTGTAGCTGAAAGAGGGGAATGTGTAATTCATTTCCAGAAGCCAAGCCAAAAAAGAAAAAAAAAATGAAGAAGGGAAAAATTGGATTCTCTTCTGTCGGCCTCCTGTGTAAAAAAATTTCTCCTTATCATCTCATCTAGTCATATCTTTCTGCAGTTTGAATTACCCTCTTTTCCTCAATCTGGTAAGGCAGTGAAAGGATGTTTGTTCTGCTAATTAACTTTATTACCCTGATAACTCCCTGCAGCCTTTGACGAAAACAATTACCGTTCCTCTTTTTCCCCCCACTGGCAAAAAAGAAAAAAAAAGACTATTAATTAGAAATGAGGCCCCAGTCCCTGCCATGTTAGCCTACCACGTTCTCAGACCCTCAAGCGGGATAGCATTACATTGTCAGTAGTAATTTAGCTCTCATCTGTCTCTGCTAATTATTGTCACATTCATCAAATTCATCAACAAAAGTGCTCTCAGAAGGATTGCATATTTGCAGTTAATACAGCATAAACTGGTATTACCCATCACCACATTTGTGATGATGAGAGGGACACAACTTATTCATCCCTAATTAGAGCAAGCTGGGTAATTAATTATACATTCCGCCTTATTACTTCTGAGTTCCCAGATATTGTTTGTCTAAAAAGGAGGAGAGGGGGAGAGAAGGGAAGAGGGGTAGGAGGAAGAGAGAGAAGCCTGAAAATGTAAAAAAGAAGAGGGGGGGGGGATAAAAAAGGGGGAAAAATGGGTGATGTGTTTTGTCACTTGTGCTTTGCCATAATTCCCACCTGACAAACTAGCTGATTCAGTAGAAAATTGCAAGTTGTCAGCAGCAGAATAAACTGCCGTAATAGCTGATTAATGATCAGCACCTGTGACAGGTGCTATACGGGACTGTAAACTTAGTTTGATTAACAGTCACTGGACGAATAAATATTAGTGACAGTCACTGGAGAGCAAGTTTGCTTGTTTGCTTTCTGTGTTAACAAACCTTGCACATTAAAGTTATTGATATTTTCTGTGGCATTTCTATTATCAATATTTATTATTATTGTTGTTGAAAATCATCTACCAACCTCACCAAAAGGTTCAGTTATGGCCAGATTGCAAAATAAGTAGTGTTTTGACAAGGTGACCAAGCAGGATTCAAAACTTTACACAACAACAATTAGGAATTTTGCATGTAGTCCATCTGTCATTAATAACAATGTTTATTTTTGTAGTATACACATCTTGCAGGAGCAGATGTAGATCTTTCCACTCCTAAAATACAAATTCTGTCACCAAAAAAATAAGTTTCCGCATTTACAGTACATAAAGTCAAGAAAACATGACATGATTTTCTTCTCTGGGTAAGGTGGGATAGAAATTTAATATACAAAAGGAAATAAAGAATATTTACATGTATACTGTATTCATTTTTCTCAGTGTAGCTCAAGATAAAACGTGGATTTCTGCATAATTTGTGTTTGGTTCAGTTTTGAAACACATTTTGTCATGCAGTGTGCCAGCCACGAGTCTCTATTTACAGTAAAGGTAAAGGTACCCCTGACCATTAGGTCCAGTCGTGGACGACTCTGGGGTTCCATGCTCATCTCGCTCTATAGGCCGAGGGAGCTGGCGTTTGTCCACAGACAGCTTCCGGGTCATGTGGCCAGCATAACTAAGCCACTTCTGGCGAACCAGAGCAGCACAAGGAAACGCCATTTACCTTCCCGCCAGAGAGGTACCTATTTATCTACTTGCACTTTGCCGTGCTTTCAAACTGCTAATTGGCAGAAGCAGAGACCGAGCAATGGGAGCTCACCCCATTGTGGGGATTTGAACCGCCGACCTTCTGATCAACAAGCCCTAGGCTCTGTGGTTTAGACCACAGCGCCACCCGCATCCCTTTCTATTTACAGTACTCAACTTCTTTTGGAAGATTTGCTGTAGCATCAGGAATTATAACTAGAAAATATATTAAAACATTCACGAGTTATTCTACATAAGACTGAGTCAAATTAGGTTGACTAAGCCAATGAAATATCAGTGAATCGCCAAAATGAAAGTGTGTTTTGAGTGTACAGTTGGAAAGAATGCAGTTCTAGTGAGAAATGCATCGTCCATGGGGAGGCTCTTTGGAAAGCTGCAAGGTTGTGCCTGTGCTGCAGACTAAAACACCAGCACCATAAATGGGCATCAGATCTTTTGGGAACACTTCACTCTATAATAGGCAGACAAAGACATGGAGCAATTCAATGCTGCGCTATGATGACAAATGTTCCCTCTGTGCAAGCCCTCTCCATCCACTTTGTGCTCTTCTGTGGGTTCTTCTGACCCTTCTGAGCCAATTTCAGGGTGGGTGGGTAGACAGAAAGCGGGTAAGTCCTGTTGCACAGGGATTCTACTGATAAGGGCTTGTTAGGTCAATTCCATCCGTAGGGTTGTGTTTAACTAATTCTTCTCAGATTATTGGTCCATTGAAATGAATGGACCTAAGGCAGTCATGGTTATTAACTTTAAGGAGACTACTCTGCATAACAGCTAGTTGAATACAACCCAATATATCTGCTTCCACTGGAACTATGCCAGGGATGGATCTATGGTGGTGCAGCATATACTATGGCAACTAGCAGAGAATATGGAGGTTGCTTAGAAGCTTGAGCACCTACCCTTTGAATACAACCATGGAGACTTCTCAGATTGCCATTGGCCTGACACACAGTACAGGATTTAGCCTTGCTCACCTGAAATTAAACAAGCACCTAGCATATTGCTATTTAAGTGACTATTAAAGTTGTTTTTCTTCAAGAATACCAAGTACAAACCAGTCATTTTGTGGAATATTAACTATGCAGTGGTTGAAATGATTTTTTTTGTTTTTGCTTTTAGTTTATTGAATCTGTATCTTTGTATTTTATCTTCTCATATTGTACACTGCTTCAGTAGCTTCTGACTGTGAAGTGGTTTATAAACCTTCAAAATAAATAAATAGCAAATTTCTAGCCCTCGTAGTTATGGAGGAAATCCTACATGTGAAAAAGTTTAAAGATGTTAAAGGTGTTTTTTAAAGTAAGGTTAAATATTCTGATGCTAAAATGAGTCAGAATTTGGGTTTCATTAGGCAGGAAGTAGACTTTGATAGGTCCTGAGATGGTTTTCACTGTCTCCCAGGGGCGTAGCCAGGATCAAAACTAGGGGGGGGGGGCGCCCAAGCCATGGTCGTTCAGGGGCGGGGCCAAGGCACGGGAGGGGCCACGAAGTGGGAATGTGGGTGGGGCTACAGGGCCAGCGGGCCCGATGACATCGTGGCGGCGGCGGCGGCAGCGGCCACCTTGTGCTTCTGGGGCTGGCAGCATTGGCGGCTACCCTGCTTGGCTGGAGAGGACGGGAGGGTCGGGCAGGCGAGAGGGGGTGGCAGGGCGGGTGAGGGTGAGGCAAGGCACGGCCGCAGTCACGACAGCTCCGAGGCGTTGCTGCATATCAGCATAATATTTCAACCATGTCGTGGGTTCAAGCCCCACCTTGGGGAAAAAATCCTGCATTGCAGGGGGTTGGACTAGATGACCCTTGTGGTCTCTTCCGACTACAATTCTATGATTCCATTGATATATTACCATAGCATGTGCATCATTCTGCTTTCTTGAATTGTCCTACTCCAAGGCATAGCAGCCAACTCCTAGAGGCCTAGGTGCCTCCCCCCCCCCAATTACTAGTAAATACCGTATTTGAAAGAGTCATCCCACCATGTTGATGGGCTTTCTATGTGGGGCTTATCTGCCCCCCCCCAGTATTTTATTAAGGATGGAAGAGGGAGGGAAGGAAGGAAGGAAGAAATAGAGAGAGGGATAACTCATATTTGTGGGTACCTCTGGGTGACGCTGTGATGCTGGAACTCTGCAGCAAGAGGAAGATACCGGTACGCCTGTACAGGAGCCTTGTAAGCAGCTTTCTCTCTGCTTGATTTACAGCAGGCACGTCCAACAGGTAGATTGTGATCTACCAGTAGATCACTGGATGTCTGTGGTAGATCACTGGTAGGTCACTGACACCCCTAAAAAAAGCTCACCCAAAATTTTCCTCCTCCCTAAAAAAAGTTGAACTATGACCTGAAGCCCTAAACAAAAATGGGCCTCCCTCCCTCCTAAAAGAAGCTCAACAAGTTTGACCCAAACCCCCCAAAACAGGGCTTCCATTCCTTAAAAAAACCTCAACAGCTTTGACCTGAACCCCCCAAAAGGGGGTAGATCAGAGTCTGTGAGATCAGTAACTCTGTGAGTAGATCAGAGTCTCTTGGGAGGTGGCCACCCCTGATTTACAGTATACAGATGCAGGAGGAGGGGCAGAATGGAACACCACTTTTTATAAACATCACTGTGTCTGTCAAAGCTACACCCCCCCTTTCTTATTCACTTCCTTTTAGCCTTGCAGAGCCACCTTAGTCAAATTGAATCCTCTGCACCCTCATTAAATCGCCAATAGAACTCTTAATGCGATTCCTGAATGCTCATTAACAACTCCCACTGAAGAACAATAGGGTGAAGTGGTCAGCTATCGAATCTTGCCTGGGGATATCTGCTCCATTGTCTTAACTGTTTAACTACTACCGTGTTTCTCATATTATAAGACACGTCTTATATTTATTTTTTCCTTAAAAAACCCCACGGTGGCTTATTTTCGGGGATGTCTTATTTTTTTAAGTGGGAGCCGGCAACAGTGCGCCGCGCCGAGCCCCAACCCAGCGGGACCGGGTGAGAGCTGGCAGCACGCGCCGCGCGAGACCCGGGGAGAGCCAGGGAGCAGAAAATAAAAACAGCAAGGCTGCCCATTTGCGTGCTGCTGCGGAGCAGAAGAAACGCCGTGATCCAAGGAGCACAGCCACGTTGGCAGAGCAGGAAGCAGCTGCGGAGGCGGCTGTGAGAGAAGAGGCGGCGGAGGGCTTGGCAAGAGGCGGCTGCACGGGAGCCGCTTCGGGCAGCGCAGCGCAGCGCAAAGAGCCTGGTGAGAGGCAGCTGCGGCTGCAGGTGAAGCCCATGATCTTCGTGGGCGACTAGGGGTGAGCGCTCTGAGCGCTGTGGCGGCGGCGAAGAGGCGCCTGATCAGCCCGCCTCTCAGCTGATCGTCGAGAAGCCCCCGCCCCAGTTTAAACAGAGAACTTTACAACACAGGCAGTTCCCAAAAAGGTTTTGTTATTTGTTTTTGCCTATGAGCGGCTATTTGTTTCCATTGCCTTTTGCACAACTCCAGTTGCATTTAGCCAACTCTGGGCAGTGCGCGCGAACTCCGACGGAAGATGCGAGGAGGGTAGCAGTTAAGACGAAGTAGCGCGTTTCCTAGGAGGAAGCGGAGGAGAAGGGGCGGGGGTGGGAAAGGGCCTAAGAGGAAGAGAAGTGCACCGACCCGCCTCCGTAACCTACATGCACCCAGGTCGCCTCCTCCCACCCTGACCATCACCGCGCATCTCTTCCCCTCTGGCTTCTCACCGGCGCGGGTGGCGCAGCTGCACAGTCTCCATGGCCGCCTGACTAAAGCCGCCACTGCCTGACCGGGATGGCGAGGGTGGGTGGGCGCGTGCGCGCTTTCCCGTGCTTCACGGCCGCTCCATCTCCGCCGCCCTCCTTCTGCTCTGCCCGCTCGCGCTGAGTCCCTCGGCCCCGCCTCCGCAAAACACAGTGAGGCGGCCGCAGGGGAAGCGCCAAGAGCGCACAGGAGCGTGGCTGCAGCGACAGTGATCCCAGCGGCTGCGGAGGTGGTTGTGGGCACGCGCCAAGCGCCAAAGCTGTTGCTTCTTGCTGGCTCTTCCGAAGGTGTTTAAACGCCTTCCTTTCCTTGCCAGACCTGCCCCCCCACTACGGCTTATTTTTGGGGTATGTCTTATATTTAATCAACTCGTGAAAAGCCTGCCATGTCTTATTTTTTAGGCCCGTCTTATTTTGTGAGAAACACGGTAGTAGCCACTTTGCTTTATTTATTTGATGTGTTTTTGTTACAGCTGTGCCCCCCCCAGCAAGCGGAGACTTAGCTGCTCTTGCTAAAGCAAAGCCCTTTCCACTTCAGTTTTTGGAGGGGAAAAGTGCCGGTTATGGTCTGTAAAATACATTATTTTTTTGCTTCTAGGGGGGGCAGCTGCCCCCTCCTGCCCCCTGCCTACGCCCATGCTGTCTCCATGCATCATTTATCATCATATTGCCTCTGCACACCAATTCCCTCTGATGTTCAAAGCTCCAAATCCCTACTCCCTAGTCAGGGACACATTGTGCACCCCAGAAAAATTATGCAATGAAACAAACTGTACACCCTTATAATCCTAAGCATGATATGCATTCCAATGCACACATGATGTCTTGAAGGATTGGACTTCCCCATTCACATCACAATACCCTGGGAACAGTATATCCTCCTCCTTCTCTGCCATGAGTGATGGCTAGATCAGAGTTACTATAGAATAATTACAGTTAGTCTACATTCCCCACCCCCATCACAAAAGTATTTATTTTTACATATAGTATGATTAGATGGATTTTAATGTGGAATTCCAGGCATCCAGGCCAAACAATATAGGGCAGGGTTTCACCTTGGGTCCCATGCTGTTCAGGATCTATGGAAAACCAGTCTGGAGGTGTTCTTAAGTTTATCTTGGACTGTATGGTTGAATTACATGCCCCCCTGCAATACAGGAAATTTCTTGCATGTAGAAAAACAGTCTTGACAGGCTAGTTTTTTATGTGCAGTGAGTTGTTAATATGGAAGAGCAGTGAAGCATGCAACCAATTTTTCATAATCTGAAGATACAGTTTAGTGGCCATAATAATGATTTTGCAGATTGTGTAGTATTGTTATTAACACTTATTATTTAGATGCACTGTACATACATCACAGCCACTGCTAGCAGAGCTGCTGCTATTCAGAGTAGATGCAGTAGACCAATATTCTGGATCAGAGCTCAGTAAAAGGCAGATACTGTACTTTTATCAATAGATCTATTGTGTCATCTATCTCAGTCAATACATCTAACAAAGAAGTCAGTATCCACTCAAAATATATTACTGAAATATGTTATTTGCCCAAGTATGCATTATGGAGATAAGAAATATAAAGCAATCTAATGTATCATTAGTCGTCTAAGGAAGAAGTAAATGCATATTATATTTTATCATTTATCCCCGCCTTGTCTGGAATGTAGGAATGGTTTCTTCACGGGAGGAAATGTGGTGGTGGTAAGGAATCACTGTGTGCAAAGATGAGCCATCCAAGGTGACCATCCCTCAGAGGCCCCAAAACTTTGTCATTGGAAATGCTCTCTGTGATGGCTGTTTCAAATCTTCAAGTCATCATGTGAAGATACAGAAGTCAGGAATGTGCATGTAAGGAACATTCTCTTTGACATGGTTTATTGAATCTCCAAGGAAAGGGAGTTCCATAACTGTTCTGCAACTTCTGGGAATGCCTCTCTATTTGCAATTTGTTATTGAACGTTGTGAATGCATGGTTCTGCTAAGCAGGTAGTCAGATTGCAGATGTCATGGTGAAATATACAAAAGTGGTCAGGGTTCATGGAACTGAAGATTCCATCCATCCCCTGCTTTAAGTCCAAGGGATAATGCAAATGAATGAGCTTTAACCTATGGTCTATGATGCACTTTTAAGTGGTCCATGAGATCACTGAGGGCCTTCTTGGTAGTGGCACCCTCCCTGTGGAATGCCTTCCCTTCAGATGTCAAGGAAATAAACAACTATCTAACTTTTAGAAGACATCTGAAGGCAGCCCTGTTTAGAGAAGTTTTTAAGGATTGGTTTTTTATTATGGTTTTAGTTATATTGAAACCCAGCCTGATGGGTGGCGTATAATTAATAATAATAATAATAATAATAATAATAGAGAAAAATACAGACGATCATGCAAGACATGGTTCTCCCCATGGTAGGTAACCCAAAAGGGGAAGAGTTATTGTGCATTATAGCTGCTATGTGGAGTGGTCCCTTTATAGCTGTCTTTCAAACAGCCTGGCTTATGGGTTTTCCGCGAGGGCGGCAGGTTTGATTGTCAGGATGACGAAGTGCCGGCCTGGCCCTCCATTGAGAAGCCCTCCATGGAAGAAGCGAGGCAGCGGGTGTGTTTCTTTTGCCACTCTCACCGGGATGCTTTTGAGCCTCTGAGGATGTCTTTCCGTTCTCTCACAGAGAAATAAAGCGGTGAAGTTGTGGGAGGGAAAAAAACAACAGCCTGGCTTATGATCTTTGTTCAGAAAACTGACCCTGAGTAGCCAAGCGATATCTTGACAGGCAAACATTTCAGTAGCATGAAATATACAGAAAACTTGCAATGCCTACTCATCACTGACTAATGCTTCCGTTTACATTTCAGCCTATGCATTCATTCTTTGGTAGAGGATACAGCAAAACTCTGGAGTCAATAAGGAAATGATATTTCATTTAGAAGCTCTTCAGAAGGCCTTTTGCACAACAACCCTGTAATGGTAATTTGCAAAAAACAGTGAATCACAGGTAAAAAAGCAAGATTCACTTTTGTTAGCTATAAACATGACTACATTGACACTGGCCATTGGCCATATACTCAGGATGTTGAATGAATTCAGGATAGATAATTTAAGATTACATTTGGAGGCTCAGGAAATGGTGGCTCACAGACATTCTATGTGTCAGCCCCAAGCTATAGAATCCTTCCCTACAAAGCTGTATCTGACACCTTCATTATATAGTTTTTGTTGTATGCTGAAGGTGACACCTGAGAGATAGATATTTTAGGACTCTCCCTGTTATTCTGAATGCAAATCATTTTAATATTTATTGGGATCTTATGGTGAAGGACAGGTAAGAAATCTGATACTACATCATCATCATCATCTCAACCTCAAGCTGATCCTTTCCTGTTTATGTAAAAAATATTATCAATTCAGTAATTTATCAATATGTTATTTGCTGTTTACAATCACTTTGCAAAGCTCTCTTATTTTTCAACAGACCCTGGAAGTAAATTCTTTTAACACTGCAGTTCATTTCCACAATAAATATCATAACAGACCTAGTATTTTAAGGGAAAGTGGCATTCAAACACCCAGCCTCCTGAAATATGCAATATGCTTTAAAATTATTCATTAAGCTCCTTCCTGAAATGACAGAGAATTTAGAGCAATATGTTACATTAGAAGTCTAAAACTTATAATGTAGGGGGAAATGAATTGAGTTTCTATGTAATTTTCTCTCTATCCTTCTGTGTAAGAAATGAAGACAAAGGAGGCATTTACATACAAAGAACAACTAGAGTATTCAGTCTATCAAACAGTATTCCTGATGACTCAAAATAGCTGTCTAGGTGATGTTACATAGCACAATTTTGGATATAATCCTTGCATTGACTAGCTGAAAACAGCAGCTGTTGAAGTCATTCCAGTTCTGTACTTAAAAAAATTATACAGGCACGCCATGTTGTTATTATTGTACAGTGGATAACCAGCATATTTTAAGGTTCTGGTCTCAGCTTATAAAGACCTAAATAGTCTTGATTCCATTTACCACAGCCTTTGTAGACTGAAGGTCCTCTCCTAGTGAGCTCTTTACTATGGTAGGTACAGCCACTCCCAGTGATGAACTTCTCACAAACTAAACATAGCTTGCTAATTGAATTCTATGGGAAGCAAGCGTCAAATGGGACACTACTGAGGGAAATGAAACATACTCACTCTGGAGCCTCAGGTTACTAGTGCAGGTGGCAGATTCGGCTACCGCTCCAATTATGCTACATGAACACTGCTCTTTTACTCTTTGCCCTATAAATGAATGACATTCATCCACTCATGAACATGGATAAAGCAAGAGTAAGGAATTTAAAGATAGGCTTGCAGTAGGGATGAAGCTTGCCTCATCTTCCACCCCAGATGCTAGATGAGCAGAGCACAATGTGTCTCTGTAGAGTTTGCCCCCAATAGTGCTTGCAGAAATGATGGGCTCTCCAGTAGTGTTTTATATTCAAGGATTTATTACTATAATTCAATTACTATATCATTAAGTAGGAAACTTGATGGAAGCATGTCTATCAGGAAGGCAGACAAATAGGGCTAGCTACATACATAAGGTATCAGTTTTTACATATTTGGGAACTTCCTTAGTGTGAAATTTAAGGAAGGAAGGGAAATGAACCTTATCCTCACCCCACCCACAAAGCAGCCTAATCAAGGATTGAGCATGCTCAATGAGCTGAGGGAATTTGAGCATTTATCTTCATGGATCAATGCCTTGTCGTGGCGAAGGGGCTTGAATAACTCAGAGAAGCTATGAGCTATGCCATGCAGGGCCACCCAAGATGGACAGGTCATAGTGGAGAGTTTTGACTAAACGTGATCCACCTGGAGAAGGAACTGGCAAGCCACTCCAGTATCCCTGCCAAGAAAACTCCATGGACAAAGACAACAGGCATATAAAAGTTATGACGCTGGAAGATGAGCCCCTCAGGTCGGAAGGCGTCCAACATGCTACTGAGGAAGAGCGGAGGACAAGTACAAGTAGATTCAGAGCTGATGAAGCGGCTGGGCCAAAGCCGAAAGGACGCTCAGTTGCGGATATGCCTGGAAGCGAAAGGAAAGTCCGATGCTGTAAAGAAAAATATTGCATAGGAACCTGGAATGTAAGAACCATGAGTGGAGGTAAGCTGGATGTGGTCAAAAATGAGATGACAAGAATAAATATTGACATCCTGGGCATCAGTGAACTAAAATGGAAGGGAATGGGCGAATTCAGTTCGGATGACTATCATATCTACTACTGTGGGCAAGAATCCTGTAGCAGAAATGGAGTGGCCCTCATAGTCAACAAAAGAGTGGCAAAAGCTGTAATGGGATGCAATCTCAAAAATGACAGAATGATCTCGATACGAATCCAAGGCAGACCTTTTAACATCACAGTAATCCAAGTTTATGCACCAACTACCGGTGCTGAAGAAAGTGAAATTGACCAATTCTATGAAGACCTACAACACCTTCTAGAAATGACACCAAAGAAGGATGTTCTTCTCATTACAGGGGACTGGAATGCTAAAGTAGGGAATCAAGAGATAAAAGGAACAACTGGCAAGTTTGGCCTTGGAGTTCAAAATGAAGCAGGGCAAAGGCTAATAGAGTTCTGTCAAGAGAACAAGCTGGTCATCACAAACACTCTATTCCAACAACACAAGAGACGACTCTACACATGGATATCACCAAATGGACAGCATCGAAATCAGATTGATTATATTCTCTGCAGCCAAAGATGGAGAAGCTCCATACAGTCAGCAAAAACAAGACCTGGAGCTGACTGTAACTCAGATCATCAGCTTCTTATAGCAAAATTCCAGCTTAAACTGAAGAAAGTAGGAAAAACCACTGGGCCAGTAAGATACAATCTGAATCAAATCCCTTATGAATACACAGTGGAAGTGAGGAACAGGTTTAAGGATTTAGATTTGGTGGACAGAGTGCCTGAAGAACTATGGATGGAGGCTCATAACATTATACAGGAGGCAGCAATGAAAACCATCCCAAGGAAAAGGAAATGCAAGAAAGCAAAATGGCTGTCCAACGAGGCCTTACAAATAGCGGAGGAGAGGAGGCAAGCAAAATGCAAGGGAGATAGGGAAAGATACAGGAAACTGAATGCAGATTTCCAAAAAACAGCAAGGAGAGACAAGAGGGTCTTCTTAAATGAGCAATGCAAAGAAATAGAGGAAAACAATAGAATGGGGAAAACCAGAGATCTGTTCAAGAAAATTGGAGATATGAAAGGAACATTTCGTACAAAGATTACCATAATCAAGGACAAAAGTGGTAAGGACCTAACAGAAGCAGAAGACATCAAGAAGAGGTGGCAAGAATACACAGAGGAATTATACCAGAAAGATATGGAGGTCTCGTACACCTCAGGTAGTGTGGTTGCTGACCTTGAGCCAGACATCTTGGAGAGTGAAGTCAAATGGGCCTTAGAAAGCATTGCTAATAACAAGGCCAGTGGAAGTGATGATATTCCAGCTGAACTGTTTAAAATTTTAAAAGATGATGCTGTTAAGGTGCTACACCCAATATGCCAGCAAGTTTGGAAAACTCAGCAATGGCCAGAGGATTGGAGAAGATCAGTCTACATCCCAATTCCAAAGAAGGGCAGTGCCAAAGAATGCTGCAACTACCGCACAATTGCGCTCATTTCACACGCTAGCAAGGTTATGCTTAAAATTCTACAAGGCAGGCTTAGGCAGTATGTGGACCGAGAACTCCCAGAAGTGCAAGCTGGATTTCGAAAGGGCAGAGGAACCAGAGACCAAATAGCAAACATGCGCTGGATTATGGAGAAAGCTAGAGAGTTCCAGAAAAACGTCTACTTCTGCTTCATTGACTATGCAAAAGCCTTTGACTGTGTCGACCACAGCAAACTATGGCAAGTTCTTAAAGAAATGGGAGTGCCTGATCACCTCATCTGTCTCCTGAGAAATCTCTATGTGGGACAAGAAGCTACAGTTAGAACTGGATATGGAACAACTGATTGGTTCAAAATTGGGAAAGGAGTACGACAAGGTTGTATATTGTCTCCCTGCTTATTTAACTTATATGCAGAATTCATCATGCGAAAGGCTGGACTAGATGAATCCCAAGCCGGAATTAAGATTGCTGGAAGAAATATCAACAACCTCAGATATGCAGATGACACAACCTTGATGGCAGAAAGCGAGGAGGAATTAAAGAACCTTTTAATGAGGGTGAAAGAGGAGAGCGCAAAATATGGTCTGAAGCTCAACATCAAAAAAACCAAGATCATGGCCACTGGTCCCATCACCTCCTGGCAAATAGAAGGGGAAGAAATGGAGGCAGTGAGAGATTTTACTTTCTTGGGCTCCTTGATCACTGCAGATGGTGACAGCAGTCACGAAATTAAAAGACGCCTGCTTCTTGGGAGAAAAGCAATGACAAACCTAGACAGCATCTTAAAAAGCAGAGACATCACCTTGCCGACAAAGGTCCGTATAGTTAAAGCTATGGTTTTCCCAGTAGTGATGTATGGAAGTGAGAGTTGGACCATAAAGAAGGCTGATCGCCGAAGAATTGATGCTTTTGAATTATGGTGCTGGAGGAGACTCTTGAGAGTCCCATGGACTGCAAGAAGATCAAACCTATCCATTCTTAAGGAAATCAGCCCTGAGTGCTCCCTGGAAGGACGGATCGTGAAGCTGAGGCTCCAATACTTTGGCCACCTCATGAGAAGAGAAGAATCCTTGGAAAAGACCCTGATGTTGGGAAAGATTGAGGGCACTAGGAGAAGGGGACGACAGAGGACAAGATGGTTGGACAGTGTTCTCGAAGCTACGAACATGAGTTTGACCAAACTGCGGGAGGCAGTGCAAGACAGGAGTGCCTGGCGTGCTATGGTCCATGGGGTCACGAAGAGTCGGACACGACTAAACGACTAAACAACAAGCAGTGCATTGTGGTACCAGTATATTAATTATGAAAGTTTGATAGTCATCATCTTGGTGAGATGTGTGGATGATATTAATTTTCCACTTGTTTTTAAATCTGCAAAATGGACATAGACTGTGTTAACTCAGTTGTTCCCTTATTATTATGTGGATTTAAAAAACAACCCTCAGAACAAATTTGTTTGGGAGTGGATAAGAGTATCCTACAATGAAGGGTGAAATTAAGATTTGGGATGCGCATTGTAAGGGACTCATCCTCTACCCCTAATTTCTCTTCTCCCATACACTGTACAGTCATACCTCGGTTTAAATACGCCTCGGTTTGAGTACTTTCAGTTTAAGTACTCCGCAGACCTGCCTGGAACGGATTAATCTACTTTCCATTACTTTCAATGGGAAAGTTCGCTTCAGGTTAAGTACACTTCAGGTTAAGTACGGACTTCCAGAAACAATTACACTCATACTTTAGGTTAAGTACGCTTCAGGTTGAGTACTCCGCGGACCCATCTGGAATGGATTAATCCACTTTCCATTACTTTCAATGGGAAAATTCGCTTCAGGTTAAGTACGCTTCAGTTTAAATACTCCGTGGACCGCCTGGAACAGATTAATCCACTTTCCATTACTGTCAATGGGAAAGTTCACTTCAGGTTAAGTACGCTTCAGGTTAAGTACAGATTTCCGGAACCAATTGTGTACTTAAACCAAGGTACCACTGTACATAGGGAAAGGTAAAAATATATCCTTCTCTAAGCTAATTCAGGTTTGGGGCTAGATAAGCAGCTTCCTATCCACCTATCCCACTCTACAAGTCATAACTCACCAGTATCACTCTAACACTATCAAGGGGTGGTGAAGGAAGTACAGTATCCATCCTTTATCCCCTATCCTCCATGGTAATCCCCTGCAGACCCTTTAAACTGTATTACTGCTGTTCAAAGTTAAGTTTTAATGAATAGAGAAAGATTTTTAAAAAATCCTATTCCAAATCTCTTTCCCAGTGCTAAAAAGCAGCTGCAATTTGCTATCTCTGAGTTTTAAAGACCTGTTAGGCAGAAGATACAAGCAAGAAAGAGTGCATCTCTACCCAGAAGTCAGTCTTATGGATTTCAGCAGGGGTTACTCCCAGGAAAGTGGGGTTAGGACGGCAATCTCTCTCTCTCTCTCTCTCTCTCTCTCTCTCTCTCTCTCTCTCTCTCTCTCTCTCTGTGTGTGTGTGTGTGTGTGAGAGAGAGAGAGAGAGAGAGAGAGAGAGAGAGAGAGAGAGAGAGAGTGAATGTGAGAATTGTAACTCATCTTCAATATAACAATCCGGAACTTTAGACATTAAAGTCATGGATTGAAAGCTTTATGCAAAGTACATGTAAATATGTCATGTAGTAGAACGGATGCATAACCATCTGAAAAGGCAGCAGTGCTGCTAGCCAAGAGTTTAGGAAAGAGGCCAATCTCACATCCAGATGCCCTTGATAGAGACACACTGTGAAGCATCTAGGCTTCCAGCTGCTAAGCTCCCCATGACAGTTCTTTTTGTTTGTTTGTTTAGAAGGGCTGTCTCCAGCAGATTAGGACTGCGAAGAAGGCCAGCGCTAGTGATTCATTTGGAGGAGGGAAATGCAACAGTGTCATCCAAGTGCTTGTAACCCTTCAAGTTCACTAGAAGTCACGACTCATCAGCAGCTTTTGCAATTTGTTGTTTAGTCGTTTAGTTGTGAGACCATGGACCAGAGCACGTCAGGCACTCCTGTCTTCCACTGTCTCCTGCAGTTTGGTCAGACTCATGTTCGTAGCTTCGAGAACACTGTCCAATTGATTTTGCAATATGTACTTTTGCAATTAATAATATGTGTGCTGCAAAAGCTGCTTGCTTTTGACAGTTCATTTGGCATGATTCTCCACACTGAATATATATAGGCAATCAAGTAAAGGGAAAGGGACCCCTGACCATTAGGTCCAGTCATGACCGACTCTGTGGTTGCGGTGCTCATCTCGCGTTATTGGCCGAGGGAG
This sequence comes from Zootoca vivipara, assembly GCF_965207765.1. Taxonomy (NCBI): domain Eukaryota; kingdom Metazoa; phylum Chordata; class Lepidosauria; order Squamata; family Lacertidae; genus Zootoca; species Zootoca vivipara. The sequence goes on along the minus strand of NC_142588.1, from coordinate 87,491,487 downwards.
CCAGCGTACAGCTTCCAGGTCATGTGGCCAGCATGACTAAGCCGCTTCTGGCAAACCAAAGCAGCACACAGAAACGGCGTTTACCTTCCCACTGTAGCGGTACCTATTTATCTACTTACACTTTGACGTGCTTTTGAATTGCTAGGTTGGCAGGGACTGGGACCAAGCAACGGGAGCTCACCCCGTCGTGGCGATTCAAATCACCGACCTTCTGATCGGCAAGCCCTAGGCTCAGTGGTTTAACCCACAGCGCCACCCACGTCCCTAGGCAATCAAGTAGATGAATATCAAAGGAAGACTTCCTTTAGCTACCTTGGAAGTTTTGGCTGCAAGGCAGCGTAGAACATTTTAAAATAAATGACTAAAATAAAACCAGGTTTCCATATTTCTCTTCTTTGGAACACATATCCGAAGAGCTGTTCGGGAGTGGAATTTGCTGCCAAGAAGTGTGGTGGAGTATCCTTCTTTGGAGGTCTTTAAGCAGAGGCTTGACAGCCATATGTCAAGAATGCTTTTATGGTGTTTCCTGCTTGGCAGGGGGTTGGACTGGATGGCCCTTGTGGTTTCTTCCAACTCTATGATTCTATCCTAATGCATGTCCTAACATATCCTAAAACACTTTTCTCACAAGACATAATTTAGTTTGATCTAGCAGCTCAGCTTAGGTAGGGGCTGTACCTTGGTGGCAGAATACCTGCTATGCATGCAGAAGGTCTCAGTTTCTATCACCAGCATCTTTAAGAAGGGCAGGGAGACAGCCCCATCTAAAACCATGGAGAGCTGCTACCATTCAGTGTGAGCATTACTGAACTCCATGGACTGATTTTGTATACTATATCTTCTTGCAAACTGTTCTTGCTTTTTGTAATTTGGAGGAAGTAACATTTGATAATGTAACAGAGGAAATCGAAGCAAGCGATGGTAAAGACGGGAAAAACAAACTGTAGGAAGGATTATTTGAGTCACTGATGCAATTGCTCTCAAATGCCCTTAATCAAATCTTACAGCCATATTGGCTGGTGAAAGTCATCTGGAGGTTTAGACTGTGGTGCCAACAATATGTTGAAGACACACAGCATGCAATGTTGCCTGCCTCAGGGTCCCGTGTCAGCCTGAGGACTCAGATTCAAATAACTAATCAGTCACCATACTTGGTGGGGAATGGGAAGCCTCAGCACCCCCTTCGAGAATGACTCTCCTGTGGCTGCTGCTTTGCAGACATTGGCTATATAGACCCTTTAAAGATTGCAAACAGCACTCCCAAGGGGTAGATTCTCTGGAAGGGAAGATCTTGCCAGCCTGCTTAAAACCTCAGCTGAGTCTGGGCCTTGATTGAGATAGAATATACCTCAGCTGGCAGGGCCTACTGGGAACTGCCTAGGGTCCTGATTTGATTTGCACATTCCTTGAACTGGGGAGCCTCTGGCAATTACTATCACTTCCCCAGTGAGCCCCAAACCCCAGCAGAATAGGGCACAGCTTGACCTGCATTTTCTACCTACAACTCCCAAGCAGGCTGGAACACTTGAATGTGCATCTAGAGTCGGTTTTTAGATGGAGAAGGGTAAAGAAGCTGAAGCTTAATCCAGGCAATAGGGATTCTGTTAAAACCAGCTGATCTGGATAAAGGAATGCAATTGGTTCTGGATGGGTTACATTTCCATTGAAGTACCAAGTCATGGGTTCTTCTGGACTCATAACTGTCTGCAGCAGTGATAGGCAGGAGTGCTGTTCACCAGCTGCTAGATTAAAAACATTACTAAATCCTTTTCTCTTGCAAACTTGAGCCTTGAGTCAAAACAAAATAAAAAAAATCCTTCCAGTAGCACCTTAGAGACCAACTAAGTTTGTCAATCGTATGAGTTCGTGTGCATGCACACTTCTTCAGAGTGTGCATGCACACGAAAGCTCATACCAATGACAAACTTAGTTGGTCTCTAAGGTGCTACTGGAAGGAATTTTTTTTGTTTGCCAAGGTTTAGCATCGTAGTACTAAAACAGAATTCTAACAGGCAAATCAGGGGAATGTGTGAAAAGTTGCTCAGTACTAAAAGTATTTTCTCTTTGCATTTCATTTGGAAGAAAATTTCATGGACCATAATCAGATCCGGTGATAAAGAATCATTTTATGTGGATATATATGTGTACACACACGTGTGTGTGTGTGTGTGTGTGTGTGTGTGTGTGTGTGTACATATAGTAAAGGTAAAGGGACCCCTGACCATTAGGTCCAGTCGTGACCGACTCTGGGGTTGCGGCGCTCATCTTGCATTATTGGCCGAGGGAGCCGGCGTACAGCTTCCAGGTCATGTGGCCAGCATGACTAAGCCGCTTCTGGCGAACCAGAGCAGCGCACACAAACGCCATTTACCTTCCTGCTGTAGCGGTACCTATTTATCTACTTGCATTTTGACGTGCTTTCGAACTGCTAGGTTGGCAGGAGCTGGGACCAAACAACGGGAGCTCATCCCGTCACAGGGATTCGAACCACCGACCTTCTGATCGGCAAGCCCTAGGCTCTGTGGTTTAACCCACAGCGCCACCCGCGTCCCATGTGTACATATATATCCACATAAAATGGATAAAAAGACACATGCATACTTTTGAGAGACCTTAAATATAAGGATAAACAATTTTAGTAACTTAACACCTCTTGAATTAACACTATTTGAGAAGAAATGTCCACTTATTTTTCCTATATTAACCTGGAGCTGGATGAAAATATGTCTTCTATCATGATATGATTATTTTATTCTATTATTTTCAATAGGGAACAGTCAATTTGGGGGTGGGGAAATGCTGTTACAATGGTTATGCTATCCTAACCACACCAGCATATTTATAAGTAAGTTCCTATAATTTAAGAGATATATATGTAACCAGCTGCAAGCTTAAGGTCATACCTGTCTTGCCTGGATAGACATTTTAGAGACTATCACTGACTCATGAATATAAATAGTTATCATGGGCTAATAACATTTATAGAACCCCAGAGCTGGTAACAACAGCCACACAATAAGAGAAAAGAGGAACCTCCCAGAGATCAACAACTCTGAAAGAATCTAGTGTCACATTCTCAAGGATGTCAGATTAAACTAACATGTGCCAGTCAATATTGGTACACTGTGACCCTTGGTGCTTCCGAAGCAAAACTATTAAGTCCAACATTTTCTCCTGTAAGCACTTATCTGTAAGGATGGCTAGCATGTCCTCTGAAGCAGATATTGAAACTGATTGGACAATAGGTAGACACCAGACAGAGGCCTGGGGGCCGACCTCTAGAAATAGGGGGAGAAAAAAAATCTTAATCTGCAATACAATGCAGCTCTCTTGAAACCCTATCATTTTCACTTCCCATGTGTCTGCTGCCTGGCTGTGAATGGATTTGAAAAGGAATGGTTAGTGGTGAAAATTGGATCAGAGCTAACATTCTCTCATTTTTATCAGCAGCTGCCAAAGGTCATCTGACATAATAGCTGATGAATTCAAGCCCAGTGGATTTCATTTGCAATTTTCAATTTACTGAGGCCTCCAAACCCCACAGTGATAAAAGCTTCCCCTATCGTGGCCTGTCACAAACATCAAGGAAACCTCACAAACCCACAAGAAAAAGAAATAGGAGAGAGCTGTGCATCATCACAGCCAAAGATAAGGAGAACAGGAAGACACAGCATCATGGAGAAAGGTGTGTGGTTGACTCTCTAAATGCCAATTGTAATCAAAAGACTATGGAGAGCAATCAAAAAAACTTCTACAGAATAACACCACAGTGTGTTTGGGGAGGGGGATCCCCGCTTTTTAGTTTAGAAGGTAATTTCCAATCTCCAGTTTTTGATGTCCTGAAGTTAAGAGTAACAATTAAACACACACACACAATCCTGCTTATTTAGACAGGTAAAGTATTGCAAAACTGATATTTACCATCACTTGATTTCCATATGAAAGATAAGGGTCCTATTGTTGGAAAAATAGCCCATCATCATCATAGAGAAAAGAAAAAAGCTCTCTAGTTGAAACACATTCAAAATCATTGAAAACTTTTAAAATTTTACAAACATTACCATTCCAGTTATGGATGCTGTTTTGTTGTTGTTTAGTCGTGTCTGACTCTTCATGACCCCATGGACCATAGCACGCCAGGCACTCCTGTCTTCCACTGCCTCCCGGAGTTTTGTCAAATTCATGTTGGTTGCTTCTATAACACTGTCCAACCATCTCGTCCTCTGTCATCCCCTTCTCCTTGTGCCCCCAATCTTACCCAACATCAGAGTTTTTTCCAGAGAGTCTTCTCTTCTCATGAGGTGGCCAAAGTATTGGAGCCTCAGCTTCAGAATCTGTCCTTCCAGTGAGCACTCAGGGTTGATTTCCTCCAGAATGGACAGGTTTGATCTTTTTGCAGTCCATGAGACTCTCAAGAGTCTCCTCCAGCACCACAATTCAAAAGCATCAATTCTCCAGTGATCAGCCTTCTTTGCGGTCCAGCTCTCATTTCCATACATCGCTACTGGGGAAACCATAGCTTTAACTATATGGATCTTTGTCGACAAGGTAATTCTGTGGTCGACACAGTCAAAGGCTTTTGCATAGTCAATGAAGCAGAAGTAGACGTTTTTCTGCAACTCTCTAGCTTTCTCCATAATCCAGCGCATGTTTGCTATTTGGTCTCTGGTTCCTCTGCCCTTTCGAAATCCAGCTTGCACTTCTGGGAGTTCTCGGTCCACATACTGCCTAAGCCTGCCTTGTAGAATTTTAAGCATAACCTTGCTAGCGTGTGAAATGAGCGCAATTGTGCGGTAGTTGGAGCATTCTTTGGCACTGCCCTTCTTTGGAATTGGGATGTAGACTGATCTTCTCCAATCCTCTGGCCATTGCTGAGTTTTCCAAACTTGCTGGCATATTGGGTGTAGCACCTTAACAGCATCATCTTTTAAAATTTTAAATAGTTCAGCTGGAATATCATCACTTCCACTGGCCTTGTTATTAGCAATGCTTTCTAAGGCCCATTTGACTTCACTCTCCAAGATGTCTGGCTCAAGGTCAGCAACCACACTACCTGAGGTGTACGAGACCTCCATATCTTTCTGGTATAATTCCTCTGTGTATTCTTGCCACCTCTTCTTGATGTCTTCTGCTTCTGTTAGGTCCTTACCACTTTTGTCCTTTATTATGGTAATCTTTGTACGAAATGTTCCTTTCATATCTCCAATTTTCTTGAACAGATCTCTGGTTTTCCCCATTCTATTGTTTTCCTCTATTTCTTTGCATTGCTCATTTAAGAAGACCCTCTTGTCTCTCCTTGCTATTTTTTTGGAAATCTGCATTCAGTTTCCTGTATCTTTCCCTATCTCCCTTGCATTTTGCTTGCCTCCTCTCCTCCGCTATTTGTAAGGCCTCGTTGGACAGCCATTTTGCTTTCTTGCATTTCCTTTTCCTTGGGATGGTTTTCGTTGCTGCCTCCTGTATAATGTTACGAGCCTCCACCCATAGATCTTCAGGCACTCTGTCCACCAAATCTAAATCCTTAAACCTGTTCCTCACTTCCACTGTGTATTCATAAGGGATTTGATTTAGATTGTATCTTACTGGCCCAGTGGTTTTTCCTACTTTCTTCAGTTTAAGCTGGAATTTTGCTATAAGAAGCTGATGATCTGAGTTACAGTCAGCTCCAGGTCTTGTTTTTGCTGACTGTATAGAGCTTCTCCATCTTTGGCTGCAGAGAATATAATCAATCTGATTTCGATGCTGCCCATTTGGTGATATCCATGTGTAGAGTCGTCTCTTGTGTTGTTGGAAAAGAGTGTTTGTGATGACCAGCTTGTTCTCTTGACAGAACTCTATTAGCCTTTGCCCTGCTTCATTTTGAACTCCAAGGCCAAACTTGCCAGTTGTTCCTTTTATCTCTTGATTACCTACTTTAGCATTCCAATCCCCTGTAATGAGAAAAACATCCTTCTTTGGTGTCATTTCTAGAAGGTGTTGTAAGTCTTCATAGAACTGGTCAATTTCACTTTCTTCAGCACCGGTAGTTGGTGCATAAACTTGGATTACTGTGATGTTAAAAGGTCTGCCTTGGATTCGTATCGCGATCATTCTGTCATTTTTGAGATTGCATCCCATTACAGCTTTTGCCACTCTTTTGTTGACTATGAGGGCCACTCCATTTCTTTTACGGGATTCCCTTCCATTTTAGTTCACTGATGCCCAGGATGTCTGTTTAGAGCCAGGGATTTTGAAAGAAGAAAGGCCACTAGTGTAAATGTATTGAAGTTGGCACGTTGACACATAACATTGCCTTAAAATTTATCAAGGAGACTTGAAATCTAAGAGTTTTCAACATATCCCTCTAGCTCAGGACTGCAAAACCTCAAGGACTGCCTCTCTCCATATGAACCTACCCAGACCCTGAGATCATCCTATGAGGCCTTTCTTCATGTGCCTCCTCCATGAGATGTCTGGAGTGTAGCAACCGAAAACAGGTCTTTTTCTGCAGTAGCTCCCCATTTGTGGAATGCTCTCCCCAGGGAGGTTCAGCTGGCGCCTTCATTAAACACTTTTAGGCACCAGGCGAAAACCTTCAACCAGGCCTTTAGCTGATTGACATCAGATATCCTTTTAAATGTCTCGCTTTGGTTTTGTTCTTATTTTGTATTTTGTATGTTGTATTTTTATGATGTAAACTGCCTTGAAATCTACAGATGAATTTAATTAATTAAAAATAGCCGAAATGTGAAATGTGAAAATTGGAAAAAAATGAGTAAAATTTTAATTCTGAGAGCTTGTTAAATTTCACATTTCTACCAAATGTTGTTTTAGCTTTAGTTCAAAAATAATCTTTGTAGATGATGAGGCTTGTGGTGATTAAGATATACTGCTTGTATTCTTTTGAAAAATTTCATATAAAGAATTACCATAGGATTATACTGTCCAACATAGTCAGAAGCAGGATATCCCAAAGTAAGGGGGGAATCTGATCCCTGTAAAATAATTCAAGTGGTTAATCACCAGTTTATCCTACAGCTGCCAATAATGTGCTGATGAATGTGAATCATTGGAAGGACAAGTCACAATTTGGAACATGACTGATGTAAAAATTAATTCCAAGCATTAGCATCTGGATCATAAAGCAATTGGATTTTATCCAATGAAAGAACTATGACCGAGGCTACCCTGTGTTTGTGTGGCCAATAGTCTCTTCTGATTTGCACAAATTCTAACCCGGAAAAATAAGCTCAATTGCCACAGTCTTTTATGACCATAATGTGCACTTCCTATAAAAAAACAAAAACAAAACAGAAACAGAAACAAATGGAAATGTATTAAACATCACCATATTGTTTATTGTTATCCATTAAGATAAAGAAATATACAACTATTTCCATCCATCCTGATGTATACGGTATTCATAGTTCTAAGTGGAATCAACACAAAGCAGAATTATATGTTTGTTTATGAATATAAATACTAGATCAGTTAATGAAAGGCTAGAATAGGGACATCTGTTAGCTAGGAGGGCAGCTTTTTTTTCTTTCCCAATTTCTCCCTTTTAAATAGAGTAAACATTTTCAAAACACCTCTGGCTTGTGTGCATGCTTGTACTATGGCTTTAGGAAAGAAAGCTTTTGCAGGGTGGCACATTCCTATGCCATGAAGAGCATAGGGCAATGTGGGAGAAGCTGACATTTTTTTTGCCATCTTAATTTATGATAGATTAACAGGCCACATGACCTGGTTGAATGAGTTTAGGATCCAGCCTAAGTCCCCACAGGTTCCACACCCACAAATTCCTCTTTTACAGTGGTTACACAAGTTTAAGATTCCCTGGGCTTACCTCAGCTGGCTGGGTCACAGCTGAGTGGAGAAGATGGACTGAGGCCAGAGAAGCCTGGATCACTAGAGTCTAATCCCACTCATCCCAATGAATCTAGTCTTCAAGTTAACCCCCTAAAACATCTAAAAGTTTTGAGAAATGTGGTGTCCTTACTTAGAGGTTAAAATTAAGATATGAAATTATAAAATGAAAACATGCAAGTTTAAGAAGTACTTTCCATAGTTGGTTACTGCACTATGCCTGTGAGCTACAATTTAGCCGATTAAAACATTTACTGACATCAAAACAATGTAGATTAATACATAGCTGGAGTGCTAGTAGTCTAGCATAACTGAACACATTACTCAACAATATAACTACAGTCTATTTATAGTCCTATTTGTATTTTTAGAGGATCATGTTTGAAATGATGGTTTAATTCACTCATAGATCAACCTTTTCATTTTAACTAGTAAATTGGTATGCCAAAGTACTATGCCATCTCTTCTAAATCAATCTGTAGGAAATTTAGCATCATAATTTGTTTATACGCTGCATTAATGTTTATGTTCAAGTGCTTATCTCACTCTACACAAGCTGGGAAGTGATTTTTCTCCCTTGACCACAAGTGAGTCATTTGCAATATATCTATGAAAAAATAGAACAGATCTGACTCTTTTTGGAATATATATAAAAATACAGATTCAGCTTGAAATATTTTTAAATTTAAAAAATTGCTTTCTCATCCCTCCAGGACAAAGTTTTTCTTCTCCCATGATCTATTTTTGACACATTTTTTTCATCAGTCAAATTCTTGTGCCAAATTTAAATTCAAGCAGCAAAATCTACTTGCTTGGTTAATTCCCTCCCATGTATGTATGTATGTATGCATGCATGCATGCATGCAAACATGTGGACATGGGAGGTATGCCCCATATACCAGAGCTTTCCCCTCCCTCCACCAGCCCTTGGCTGAGTGTGCCTTGTGCCAGGTGCAGTGCAACACCCCCAGGTATCACCTACACTGCAGTGCCTGCTCACAGCTCCCATAGGAAGGTACAGCAGAAGAGGAGTCTGGGCCTCTGACTAGTGGGCAAGAGGGAAAAGGGCCCTGTTCTGACCTAAACATGTGAGAGGGGGTGGACTGTCACCTATAGCACAAAATCCTATTAAAATTAACTTAAAATGCAGAATTTTAAAAACTTTAAATCAAGGAGATTTTCCAAGTTGCAGGTGCTCACCTTTTCATTTAATTGCAGCTGTAAATGGGCTGGATGCTAATTTCTTGGTAAAGGAGTAGATTTATTTATTTATTTATTTAATATTCATTCGGTTGCTAAAGGATGCTTTGTGGACTTCTTGAGATTGAATTCTGTCTGTCCTTTTCACTTGAAGACATATTATATTTGTGATTTTCACATTTATTTATTGGGATTTGATCATGCAAGCAGAATATGAAGTCATTATGTCTCTTGTACAGTTCTATTCGGTCTTTCACTTGGGGTATTTGTGTAGGTGTGGCATTGTGGTGACAGCGCCGCTCCTGACCACTGGGCATTTAATGAAGCTTATCTCTATGCAGAAGCTCCCTTCTCATGCTGTAATGCAGGGATGGAGATCCTCAGGTCTGGTGTGTGTGTGTCTCTATTCAACCGCCAGGACTCTCCCCAAAACCACACCCTATCCCTGGACCATAGTCATCACTACCCTTGCTCTACACTTCCTAAATTGCTTTGGCTGGGTGGAATGTGTCTTTGAACTGTGATAATGCCCCTTGTTTGCCTGGATGGAGATATCTCGGTGGGTGTGGCTAGAAGGTAGTCTAATGTGCTAGGGATGCAGGTGGTGCTGTGGTCTAAACCACCAAGCCTCTTGAGCTTGCTGATCATAAGGTCAGCAGTTCAAATCTGCATGCTGCTGTGAGCTCCTTTTGCTTTGTCCCAGCTTCTGCCAACCTAGCAGTTCAAAAGCATAGCAGTACAAGTAGATAAATAGATACTGCTGTGCTGGGAAGGTAAACAGTGTTTCCGTGCGCTCTGGTTTCCATCACAGTGTCCTGTTGTGTCGTATCAAAAGTGGTTTAGGCATGCTGGCCACATGACCCAGAAAGCTATCTGTGAACCAATGCCGGCTCTGTCGGCCTGAAATATGAGATGAGCACCACACCCCATAGTGAAAAAGGCCAATTCATGTGACAATGTTCAGCCCTTTTGGCATATTGAACAGGGTATATAGAACTTGCCTCAGTGCACAAAATTGCGAGATGGAAAAATCAGTTCATGTGTTTCAGCATTTCACTAGATCATACATTACCTCATTGTGTTCTGAAGAATCTTCCAAAGCTAAGTTAAACAAATGTATAGTAAATTTCACTTGCTAGAGCTCCCACAAAATCATTGCAGTACTCCTCACCCCAAATTTACTGAAAACATCTATTTAGATTGATGTCACTATGTGTCAGGTCTCAGCTAAGCTCGCAGACACTGGTGAGGTCTAAGGTCAGCTGCCAGCAGATCAGGATCCAAAGGCCAGGAGGCAGATGATGCAGTCTAAAATGGGTTAGTGGTCAGGTTCCAGAGCTGGCAGATGTGGAGGCAGCATGAGGTGAGGCAAGCGGAATTTGCTCAGCTTCTTCCAATGACAAATTGCTCAGACTGAGGAGCTGACTTGGATGTCAGGGCTTTTTATATGTCTGATGAGTCAGAATGGACCTTTGGGCTTAGTTGAATGTTCAGGCCAGTACCAAAGTCTAGACAGTGTCCTTGACCCAGGGATTTATTCTACTTGATTTGCTGAATGAAACTGGCTTCTAGAGGGTGAAAGAGGAGCTACCTGAAGGCAACACCATGAAGTTAGAGTGTGAGTACCATGTAATGCTACCTTTTCATCATCCAGCACATACTGGATGAAGCATAAAAAAGTATGGAAGGCCAACATGATTCCTACCAGTTTCTGAGCCATTAGTAGAAACTACTGGGTACTTTCACTCCCCCCCCCCAACAATACAAGTTAAATTTGATATATATTTTTAAACCAGTACCAAGATCCTTGTTGTTATTGTTGTTGTTGTTGGCATCCATCTGTCTTGAAAGACAATGGAGTGCGCCTCTGGGGGTGAAGTCAAACTGCTGGAGAATCACAACACCTGCTGGGGCTGCAGAGACTGGTAACTCACAACTGCTGCTTCCTGCGTTGCTTTTGCTGCATTAGTGTTCTCCCCTGGGCAGAAGCCTGGGCAGTGTGTATGGAAGTCCTGTGCTGCCCAGATGACAAGACCCCCCTCTTGGTCTCCCTGATGTGATCCAAAGCAGAGCAGAATGATATATTTGCACCAGCTTGGCTGCAGGAATTGCCAGGAGGCATACAAGATGCCATCCAACTGTCTTAGACACTCCATTCCAGATTTTGTGTATGCTTGACTCCTTAGCCTTTTCTTATCCTAAATATGTCCTGCAAGGCAGCAGGTACAGATTTTTTTCTCGGGGTTTACTTCCGAAGGCTTTCTCATGAACGAGTATTGCCACAAGGCAGGGGAGTTTTAGGATCAGAATTTTCCTTCTCCTAGATGGCTATCTTCCCAGGTTGATGAGCCCCACCTGCCCCCCCCCCAATTTCCATTTCCAGCACATTTCCATTTACAGCACATGCTGTAACCGCCTTCTTAACTGTTGGACCCACTATTGGTATCATCTGCTCAATCTGCTGGAGCCTGTCTTCACATGAAGAGTAAATTCCTAACTCACTGAGGGTTTGAGACCCATCAGCTACCCTCACTTGGTTTAGCCAACCAGTCCTTATAGTCCTCTAGGAACTATGCTTTACAATTTGTTTTTTTACTGTGATCACCTACATTCTCACAGCTCCCAAGCTAACACAGCATTTCTCACTTGTAATGGTAGGAGTAGCTACATTTTTTAAAAATTTCCAATTGCTTTTGAACAGATGTTTCACATAATCATTTGAGGGTGGGGAGGTGGTTTGGGTTGAATTTGCATGTTTTAATTGATTAATTTATAAACTACTTAATCAAAACTTCCTAAGCAGTGTACATAAACACAATATAAATTAATTATCAACAATATACGGTAAAATTTGATTTGTTAAAAATAAAAAGTGCACATTATATGTTCTGATAAACTTGCTGAATTAATAATTTAAAAGTTTTTCATTGGTTTCTGAAATAATACAACAAAGATTCCTCCCTCGTATTAATGTTAAACTGATTTTGTGAATGGTTCCGTACGTGATCATATTACATCAAACTCACATTGAGAATACCTCTTGAAAACTGATACATTGAATGTGCAATTATATAAATCCAGCTACATCCAATCTGGCTGCGTAAAAAACAAAAAAAACAAAAACACCAGTCTGGTAGCCTCAGCTCGATGTGTATTAGATGCTTTCACAAGGTCCAGAACTGATACATGCAACCAACTTCTGGTTCAGATTACAGCTAAGTGTGTAAATTCAATCTGACCTACAGTCAAGCCCTCACAACACCATTTTGTCATGCTCCCTTTGTTGATGCTCCCTTAGTTGGATTACTAGTCAATCTAGCCCAGTATTGTTTTCTCTGCTCAGCAGCTGCTGTCCAAGGTCTCAGGAAATAGCTTTTCCCTGCCTGGATACTTATGATCTTTTAACTAAGATTCTAGAGCAGGCATCCCCAAACTGCGGCCCTCCAGATGTTTTGGCCTACAACTCCCATGATCCCTTGCTAGCAGGACCAGTGGTTGGGGAAGATGGGAATTGTAGTCCAAAACATCTGGAGGGCTGAAGTTTGGGGGTGCCTGTTCTAGAGCTTGAGTCTGGACCCTTATGCAAATAGCACATGCTTTCAGTAGTGAGCAATAGGTTCTACCATAAACAAGCTACAACTCAAAAACAAAAATGTAGCAGACAGATGTGTGAACCAGCCATAAATCCCATTAGGCTCTCACCACAGGTTTATGGCAAATACTATGATGTATTGGGAGAAAATTGCATCTGTCTTATATCATCTTGAATTCCAGGCTTTCCTTTTGAGAGACCTGCAGATCCAACCACCTAATAGGCTTAATGCAAGTAAGACCACGCGGGTGGCGCTGTGGTCTAAACCACAGAGCCTAGGGCTTGCCGATCATAAGGTTGGCGGTTTGAATCTGTGCGACAGAGTGAGCTCCCGTTGTTCGGTCCCTGTTCCTGCCAACCTAGCAGTTCAAAAGCACATCAAAATGCAAGTAGATAAATAGGTACTGCTCCGGCGGGAAGGTAAACGCCGTTTCCGTGTGCTGCTTTGGTTTGCCAGAAGCGGCTTAGTCATGCTGGCCACATGACCTGGAAGCTGTCTGCGGACAAATGCAGGCTCCCTCAGCCTATAGAGCGAGATGAGCGCTGCAACCGCAGAGTCGTCAGCGACTGGACCTAACAGTCAGGGGTACCTTTACCTTTAAGTAGTAATTTAATGTTATTATGTTTGTATCAAGCAAGTTATGTGACACTGAACATATAGTTTACATTGTATGTATGAGATTACCTGGCCATTGCTTGATTGTTGTATAGGTTTCCCCAAGAATATTTTTTAGTGGCTATGTATTTTTCAGGAATTCATTATAAAATGATGCTGAGTGAAATGCTTTTTATATAATCAATAGGAGCTTCTTTTGTAAATCAGGCTTGTACAGGGCATAAGAAAAATAATATTCTATAAGAGCATTACTAAAGATTGGAAGCACAGATTTCACAGTCATCCATCTGCTTCAATAAATATTTAGCATCTAAACTACAATGGGGCTCACTAACTCATGGTCAGAGCTAGGTGAAGCCCTGACAATATGGGAACTGAATGCTGCTTTGTTATTTTTACTTTATCAGGTGTAACCACATGGTCTGTAGCCAAATCTGTGAAAGGGAAAGTGAGGTGAGCAAACAAGCCAAACCTACCCCCCCAACTGCTTGTTAGCTTCATATTTGCCAACAAGTGAAGATGTTTATTTTTCTCTGGTTGCTCTCACTAAAGAGCTGTTTGACTGTGTGGGCTTTAACTGGTCCAACTTACTCCCAATACTGTGTAGATATTATGGCACTAAGAAATGAAGTGAATAGCAAGCCCTAGTCTCGATTTTTCCCAAACAAATTATGTTTTAGCTTAAGGATTGAGAATACAGGTTTATAAAAAATAAAAGAGCAAATTCAAAAAAATAAAGAGATAAAAGCATCCAATTCGAGGCTGATTCCCTAACCAAGCTGATGCTGATGTATTTGCTTTCCACAATTCAGCTTCTGCATCCCTTTGTGCTTTTCCCCAGACCCTTTCCTGTTACAGTGTTCAACTGTATCTCTAGCACATTCCAGAGTTCCAGCTCTTGAGTGCATCAACTCTTTTCTCTCACACAGCTCTTCAACTACAACTCTTCAAGTTTCTGACTCCACAGCCTTCTAATTGCCCTATTTTCTAACATGACTTATATACTGGTGCAATATTTTCATTTCCCCTTCCAACCTTTTAGCAAACCACAAGGAGAGAAGAGCCTTGGTTAAGTTTCTATTTCCCCTTAATTGCCAGGTTCCTAGGATAAACCTGTGACCTTCCCATGCACAACATCCCATTCTACAAAAATACATCCCTTGTATTTTAAACTTTCCTGTGAACTTTTAACCCTTCTATCTAGAAGAGTCTCTAAAGTAAAAGCAAGCAGTTTACAACCCAAATTTTACAACCAGAAACCAAACACAAAATGGCTGAATGTCCTAATCCATCACATCAGGGGAGAATGTTCAGTTCAAAAATGACTTCAAACAGCATCAAGCGTAGTACTCGGAAAGTGGCAGAAAAATATACCTTGGTGATTCCAGAAAAATGGTAGGAAATCATCAGTCACTCAAGTTGCTATCATATTCTGCCAGGGATCCTGTGCTTTACACAGATGTTCAAGAGACAGAAATTCAACAGGTGAAGTAGTCACTACATTGGAGTTAGTATTTGTGCATGAGAATCAAAACCCAATTTAAGTTGCCACCTCAAAAATATTTTCTGTAATGCATGCTGAAGTGATGATTAGATTGCAATTTCATCACATTCATGTTCAGTACTGGCTGGCAAAAAAGTAGCTGTCAGGGGATTGTTGCGGCTACTCTTGAGTAAAGATGCTCCAGTCCGTGCTGTCTTTAAGAGCTTTATTGTGCATATTATTTACAGTGGAGGGATATCAGAAAACATGACTGCCTAGTCCAATTCAGAACCCGGCAATGGCTTCCGTCGCGTCTTGGACCAGCATAAAACCTGGGCACCCCAAAGCACCGCCCCCTAGCCCTGCTTGTGGGCGCGCGCCTCAATTCGGGCGCCGGAAGGGGCTGCGTTCCTTCTCCCATCCTTTGGCTGGAGCGTTGCAGAGGCTCCGACACCTCGCTGCGCTGTCCTTCCCCCTCTGGCCAGCTGAGTCAGTGCCGAGGCTCTGACACCTCTTGAAGTCCCCTCTCCACTCCGCTCCATTCCTCATTCCCTCCTCCAGACCCACTGCTAGCGCTGTCACTGGGCGAAGTGCTGGTCAGGATGACTGAGGGAGGGTCCCTGTAGGGAGTCCCCCTGGCAGTAGCCATCCGATTTTCACCCACACAAGCCGTGCCATGGTGCTGCTTTCACTAAGTGAGAAGTGTGCACAAGTGAATTCACTCTAGTATCAGGTAGGTAGCTGTGTTGGTCTAATGCAGTCAAAATAAATAAAAAATTGTCCAGTAGCACCTTAGAGACCAACTATAAGCATAACCAGAACAAACTTAGTTGGTCTCTTAGGTGCTACTGGACAATTTTTCACTCTAGTGGATGTTTTAAATTACAGTCTGTTGGCAGCTCTGAACTGGAGGTAAACTGCTCTTGTGAATCAGCTGCCTTACACAGAATAAAATTGTACATCAACACATATGGGTTTGCAGCCCAGCAGGCAACCACTTTCCCCAACCAGCTACAGTGGTACCTTGCAAGAGGAATGCCCTGCAAGACTAATTTTTCGCAAGACGAATGCGTCTTGCGATCTGATGGTGACTTGCAAGACGAATTTGTTTTGTGAAAAATTCATCTTGCGAATCACGGTTTCCCATAGGAATGCATTGGAATTTAATTAATGTGTTCCTATGGGCAAAAAAAGAAATTTCAATGCATTCCTATGGGAAACCGTGATTCGCAATACGAATTTTTCGCAAAACGAATTGACTTGTGGAACGAATTAAATTCGTCTTGCGAGGCACCACTGTACTTAGAGGTTATGTCTACCAGTTTTGAGCAAGCCCCTACTCACCGACAAGGACTAGGTTGATTTTCTTTTATTTTTGCAAAAGTGAATGTGAACATTTTGATGTTTGGTATCTGCTAGAAAGATGCCTGAGAGACTGCTCACTTTTCCCATGCATCTCTCCTCCCCTGCCAACCAGTACCTCGGCCTTATTGGTAACTATCCAATAATAAGCCCGATTACAGCTAGCCCTAGGAGACATGACAGAAAGAGAGTCCTCATCTCGCATTAATTGCTCGCATTGAAACTATGCCACATCTCTTGAAGCTAGATGTTGCTTAGTATCCCTTTGATATGATAATGACATGCTTCTTAGCAGATGAATATGCAAATGAAAAGCAGTAATTTGGTGGCATGCACCTGCTGACACCGCACTGCCATGCTTGCTGGCTCCTCTGTAACATCACAGCTACACAAAAGCATCACAGAGGTAAAATTAAATTCTAATGTCGTATATATTAAACAGATGCTTCCACTTTTCTTTGTGTATCTACTTTTTACAGGGCTTGCTGTCAGAATCTCGGTTCTCCCTTTGTGCAATTAGTGGACATTTGTGTGCCACACACAGAAACATACTCAGAGGCATTTTAAGGACTCTGTTTTTAAAGGGATGGCTTACATGTGTGGCACTCTGAAAGAGGAATTTTGAATACTGATGTGCGGCACTCTGAAAGAGGAATTTAGAATACTGATGTGTTAGAGATCTTCATTCTACGCAGAACATATACAGGGGTGTAGCTGCCTGTCACAGGATATCTTGGCAGCAGGAGGAGATACAACAGCAGTAGAGATTCCAAAGGAGTAGCCATGGTAGTCTGTTGCAGAAGAGGAGAAAAAACGGCCCTGGGCCTTTGTAAACCAGAGATTCCTGCATCAGATGTAACTGGCTTGGAAAAGTTCACGCTGTAATATATTAAGTTAGCCTTTAAGGTGGCACAGGGCACCTTGTCATCTTTTCAGCAGTATACTGCCTCCCTGATTAGGCAGTTTCGAAATGACACTGTTTGAATGGTTCTATGACTACCACCAGCAGACCCTTGGCTTCTTACGTGCCTGCCACTAACTCATCAGTTGGCCCTTCTCCAAAAAACTCATAAAGCAAACAGGACCCAAAACTCACAGATAAATGTGTTCTGTCCACGATGCTTGGCTGATCCATTGAACAGTAGGATGGCTTCGGCTACATAAAAGAAAAGCTGTACTGCATCAGGCCAACAGATTTTCTCATCCAGCACCCTGTTTGCCAGTGGCCAGTGTGGTGCCTCTGGGATGCCCGCAAGCAGGACACAGAGGCATCAGCCTTCTCTTCTTGTTGCTCACCCCAGCATTTGGTACTCAGAAGCATACTACTT
Organism: Zootoca vivipara; assembly: GCF_965207765.1. Lineage (NCBI taxonomy): Eukaryota > Metazoa > Chordata > Lepidosauria > Squamata > Lacertidae > Zootoca > Zootoca vivipara. The sequence continues at coordinate 87,474,058 of NC_142588.1, read as the reverse complement.
CTGAATATGGAGGTCACATAAGGCCGTTATGACCAACAGCCATTGATACTTTCCCTTCATAATCTCCCTTCAAAGTAGTCCAAGGTAGTGTCCGTCATCACGTCTTGTTATAGAGAATTCCCTAAATGAATTATACACTGTGTGAAAAAGTACTTCCTTTTATCTGTTTTGAGTGTCCCGCCAGTCAATTTTCCTGGGTGACCTTTGGTTCTAGAATTATGAGAGAGGGAGAAAAATGACTCCCTGTCTAGTTTCTTCACATCATGCATGATTTTTATGAACTTCCATCAAAATCATTGTTGGACCTAGACATTTTATCACAGTTCTCCTGGCATAATGGGAATCTCAACTGGCTGAAGGAGGACACTGTGAAGTAAGCAGAGCACAATGATCTCTTAAATGATGTCTAAGTGTCAGAAACTCCACTGCTTGAACCGGAAAGTTCATGGCCTTGAGGCTGGCATCTAATCTAGTGAGCTATCTAGAACTGTGTGGGCTCAGGCCTCAGAGCTTGTCTTCAGGTATAGAGTTTCTGCAGTTGGCTAATTAAACCTCTGCATAGGTCCAAGGAGGTCAGGCCTAGGCTGCAGACCTATTACCATAAAAATTTAGGCTAAATAGACCATGCTTAAGGATATTTGTACAAGTTGCAGGAGTTGAGGCTGACTGTGGCTTATGCCAGCCTTGCAATGCGGTCTAGTACTAATACTGCAGATTGGGGGTCAGGGTGAGAGTAGTTTACAAGAACCTTGCACAAGTATACTGTATTCACTCGAATCTAATGCGCCATCGAATCTAATGTGCATCCTAATTTTCAAAACCTTGAAACAAAAAAAAGTATTTGGTGGTAAATGTAATGTGTATCGGCAAAAAATGCACTCCCAAGGCCTGTTGAATCTTCTCTCCTTAGAGTCACCATTTTCCATCTCAAATACCGGTACCACCCCTAGGAGAAGGGCCCACTGTGCCTGCACCTGCACCCAGACTCTTTACTGCGGGACAAGGCCAATTCCTGCGACACCCATCTCATTAACTGGTAAGGTCAAGTCCTTGTTTGGCGGGGGGGTGGGGGGGTTGGAAACTTAAGCCAGCAGTTGGCATGCTGGGGGAGGGGGCAAGGGGGGAAGGCAATGTGATCATATGAGGAAACACCCATGATGCGCACCGAGCCCCCAACTCACTTCACCCAGCTCCAGTGGCTTCGACGGACCCACCTGGCTCTCCTCTTGGTGTGGCAAGGACAGCAGATGCAATGGTGGAGCGGCAGTGGCACGACTGGGCCTCCCTGTTAGCAGGAGATCGCCTTTTTCATGGCAGCCAAAGAAAAAAAGTAGACCCAGCAGGCCTCGATCACCCCATCTAGGCAAGTTTGCAATCAAACCTAATGCACCATTAAATCTAATGTGCACCCTAATTTTTGTGACGTAATTTGGCAAAAAAAAGGTGTGTGTTATGTTCAAGTAAATATGGTAATTTTACTGAAAGTTCTTTGACGGGGGGGGGCTGAGATGGAGAGAGGAGTTACACAGAAATTCCTCAGAGTGGTTCCAGATTCTTACTTACTTACTTACTTATTAACTTACTTACTTTCCACTGTATCATAAAGATACATCACAGCAGTTTACAACAATATGAAAACATAAACGCAAACAATAAAATCATAAAAAATTTAAAACAAGTTAAAAGCAAAAATAAATTAAACTCCAAATTCAATAGACCATTGTGGGCAATGTATTCTTAATTGCCAGTATAGGCAGGTTATATTGCAGGTTAGAGGTAAGATTTCCCAGCAAAAATTGCTCCTCGGGGGGAGGGAAAAAAAACCTTCCAAGTTCGCTATCTTTAAATTATCTACCCAAACCCTTTCCATCTAAAAAATCTAGAACTCTTGCAAAATTGCACTTGTATATAATTCTATTGTACTTTTAAATGTCTAAAAACTATTAAAAACTCTTTTTAAAAAATGAAATAAGGCCAAAATTAGAAACAGCAGCAACTCTTCTGTTTGCTGTTATCTTTTCTTTCACACTGGTGTCCGATCACAGTTGCATTAAAGTCCTGGATTTTGCCTTTGATTCCTATGGGGACGTCTCACTTCCACCCTAGGGGAGAAATAGCAAAGTTCCGGTGCAACTAGAAACCAGCCCTGTTAGAAACCAGCCCTGTTATTAGTCTAAATACACAAGTCTATGTGTTGCAAAATATAAATAAATAAATGTACCAATTTTCTATTTGGAATATCCACCACAGCAGGAATCGCTATTATGAAAATAACCAAGAGTCCTGTGGTACTGTGAAGGCTAGCACATTAACTGTGGCATAACCTTTCATCGGCTAATGCCCCATGTATCAGATGCACAAAATATCATCTGGGATTGAAATTTGAGTAGGTAAGGTAAGGTAGGTAAAGGACCCCTGGACAGTTAAGTCCAGTCAAATTTGACTATAGGGTGTGGCGCTCATCTCCGCTTTCAGGCCGAGGGAGCTGGCATTTGTCTGCAGACAGCTCTTCCAGGTCAGGTGGCCAGCATGACTAAACTGCTTCTGGCGCAACGGAACACCGTGATGGAAGCCAGAGTGCATGGAAACACCATTTACCTTCCCACCACAGCGGTACCTATTTATCTACAGTACTCGCGTTGGAATGCTTTCGAACTGCTAGGTTGGCAGGAACATGGGGGTGGGGGTAGGAAGGGTATAAATAATGGGGCAAAGAGGCCATGAAATTTAAGGGATAGAAATACAGTCATACCTCGGTTTAAGTACGCTTCGGTTTGAGTACTTTCAGTTTAAGTACTCCGCGGACCCGTCTGGAACGGATTAATCCACTTTCCATTACTTTCAATGGGAAAGTTCGCTTCAGGTTAAGTACGCTTCAGGTTAAGTACAGACTTCCAGAACCAATTACACTCATACTTCGGGTTAAGTACGCTTCAGGTTGAGTACTCTGCGGACCCATCTGGAACGGATTAATCCACTTTCCATTACTTTAAATGGGAAAGTTCGCTTCATAGAATCATAGAATCATAGAGTTGGAAGAGACCACAAGGGCCATCCAGTCCAACCCCCTGCCAAGCAGGAAACACCATCAAAGCATTCTTGACATATGCCTGTCAAGCCTCTGCTTAAAGACCTCCAAAGAAGGAGACTCCACGACACTCCTTGGTAGCAAATTCCACTGCCGAACAGCTCTTACTGTCAGGAAGTTCTTCCTAATGTTTAGGTGGAATCTTCTTTCTTGTAGTTTGAATCCATTGCTCCGTGTCCGCTTCTCTGGAGCAGCAGAAAACAACCTTCCTCCCTCCTCTATATGACATCCTTTTATATATTTGAACATGGCTATCATATCACCCCTTAACCTTCTCTTCTCCAGGCTAAACATACCCAGCTCCCTAAGCCGTTCCTCGTAAGGCATCGTTTCCAGGCCTTTGACCATTTTGGTTGCCCTCTTCTGGACACGTTCCATCTTGTCAGTATCCTTCTTGAACTCCGGTGCCCAGAACTGGACACAGTACTCCAGGTGAGGTCTGACCAGAGCAGAATACAGTGGTACTATTACTTCCCTTGATCTAGATGCTATACTCCTATTGATGCAGCCCAGAATTGCAGTGGCTTTTTTAGCTGCTGCATCACACTGCTGACTCATGTCAAGTTTGTGGTCTACCAAGACTCCTAGATCCTTTTCACATGTACTGCTCTCAAGCCAGGTGTTTCCCATCCTGTATTTGTGCCTTTCATTTTTTTTTGCCCAAGTGTAGTACTTTACATTTTTCCTTGTTAAAATTCATCTTGTTTGCTTTGGCCCAGTTGTCTAATCTGTTAAGGTCATTTTGAAGTGTGATCCTGTCCTCTGGGGTATTAACCACCCCTCCCAATTTGGTGTCATCTGCAAACTTGCTCAGGATGCCCTCAAGCCCATCATCCAAGTCATTGATAAAGATGTTGAATAAGACTGGGCCCAAGACAGAACCCTGTGGCACCCCACTAGTCACTACTCTCCAGGATGAGAAGGAGCCATTGATGACCACCCTTTGGGTTCAGTCAGTCAGCCAGTTACAAATCCACTGAATGGTAGCATTGTCTAGCCCACATTTTACCAGCTTCTTTACAAGAATATCATGTGGCACCTTGTCAAAGGCCTTGCTGAAATCAAGTTTGAGTAGTTGCTTCGGTTTGAGTACTTTCAGTTTAAGTACTCTGTGGACCCATCTGGAACGGATTAATCCACTTTCCATTACTTTCAATGGAAAAGTTAACTTCAGGTTAAGTACAGACTTCCAGAACCAATTGTGTACTTAAACCGAGGTACCACTGTACCAGTAGTTCGGACACATCTCTATGCAAAGCTCAAGAACAGATAAGACTTAATGAATCTCAAAAGTGGACTCTAATCCATGAAGCTTAAGCTGCAATACATGTTAGTCCAGAAGGTGAACAGGACTCGATTGTTTTTCCTGCAGTGGACTAACAGAGGTACATAGCCTCTGAATGCATCCCTTGTTGTTTGTACCTTAGGCCTAAATGCATTTGTTTGGAAGTAAATCCATGAATTTGGACAGAACTTCCAAATAGATACATAAGATGGAGAGGTTAGTAAGAGCAGTAATATCATCAGTAAGCAGTTGTGCTGCTGGAGAATGAGTTTATAACAGATAAACACACTGTATTAAGAACATTAAGCATCAATTAACATAAACAGCTTAGTTTCATAGTTGTCATTTATACAGCGACAAACCGGAACAAATTTCCTGACAGTGGTGTTCGTGTTCCAATAATCCTCTGGACTGTTTCTTGCTGGGAGTGGGGGAAACTAGTGGGGGTTAAAAGCATGTGACCACATTCAGTCACAGAAGTTTGCTTTGTCCAATGTTTTACCTCAGATTCTATTAGTCATCGTTTCCTGTTGTCTCCTTTTGATCCAGCTAATTATTGGTTCTCCTCCTGTCAAGTCATCATAGCCTCCTGATCCCTTGTCCGCCCCAGTGCTCTCTTACTGGATCAGAGTTTCTCATTTAGCAAGAAATGAGGATTGGGGGGGAGGGGGTGGGGAAATGAGGGGAAGGAGATTTTAAGTCAAGATATAGACTTGTGTTTTTGGCCCACATGCATGCACACACACATCTTCTGAACTAACATGTCTATAATGTGGGATTTCAGCCTTGCATAACTGCTTTGTACCTGGTACAGTTAGAATATTTCAATGGTATGCAACTTTGTCACTGGCAAATTAATTGTCAGTTTGCCGACTGCCAGATGTCTTCATACATATAAAAAGAGAGAGAGAAACAGCCCTTCAAAACTGTTTTCTGGCACTGATCCACAAGTCAAAAAACGTATGCTGGAACTGCTAGTTCCTTGTTGTGCACATAAAAGGGAGGAAATGTATGCTGTGTTGCTTTTACATTTATGAGTTGAGTGCACAGTATAACAAAAAGAAGAAGAAAAATCCATCCCAATAAGCACATTATTGATATGCTGTACATTTGGTGAGAGGTTTTTCCAGGACGTAGAGCATGTCCAAAATTTACATAAATGTTCAGCCTAGTGAAATCATTGTTTGAGCTGACACAGCTTTGAACAAAGGGATTCCCTCTCTACCATGAAAATGAATGCTTGTGCATTTTAGTGAGGAATAACCGGGATTTCCCGAATGAGCTTGGGAAGGGCTGCTTGGCAAAGATATTTGAAGGCTGGGATCTTAATTAGATCTGTATTAAAAGTTTTATTAAGACACTTTAGCCCATACAGAGTGTGGGAGAGAGAAAAGGAGGATGAAAATGGGGGTGCTGAGCAGGAATAGGGCCCAGACAGTAGAGAATCTTCAAGTGTTCAAAACAAGATGGTTTTTATTATATAACATGCAAATAGGAACTCACAGATCTTACTCTAAATTCATGGCCTCGAGAAAATGCTGAAAAACATCAAAATCTGAGCAATGGTTTTCACTTCACAAGAAATGGTTAAGTGCATGAGTGACTTGCTTAGTTTTCTTGCACAAGAATAATAATATAACTTATAAAGGAGCAATAGGTACATCTCCCTTGTAGTGGATAGACACATTTCCTAACTGCTTGGAAATAACAGCATCATGCTGTAGGGAAAAATCAAACATTCATTCTTAGAAGTTTACACTGGAAGTTTCAGGCAACCATAAATCCACCTGTCACTTAGAGGCCACTTTTACAGACACTACTCCACAAGTAAGGATATGCCCAGATCATCTATCTGGTAAATGGGTGAACTGGCTCCAGAATTATAGTAGTAAAAATGTTTTGAGTAAAAATATTGAACTCAGATATTGAACTAGATGAATATTGAATATTCATGAATATTAATATTAATATTAATCATATTAATCAATGTTAATGAAATATTGAACTAGATGAATCCCAAGCCGGAATTAAGATTGCCGGAAGAAATATCAACAACCTCAGATATGCAGATGACACAACCTTGATGGCAGAAAGTGAGGAGGAATTAAAGAACCTTTTAATGAGGGTGAAAGAGAAGAGCGCAAAATATGGTCTGAAGCTCAACATCAAAAAAACCAAGATCATGGCCACTGGTCCCATCACCTCCTGGCAAATAGAAGGGGAAGAAATGGAGGCAGTGAGAGATTTTACTTTCTTGGGCTCCTTGATCACTGCAGATGGTGACAGCAGTCACGAAATTAAAAGACGCCTGCTTCTTGGGAGAAAAGCAATGAAAACCTAGACAGCATCTTAAAAAGCAGAGACGTCACCTTGCCGACAAAGGTCCGTATAGTTAAAGCTATGGTTTTCCTAGTAGTGATGTATGGAAGTGAGAGCTGGACCATAAAGAAGGCTGATCGCCGAAGAATTGATGCTTTTGAATTGTGGTGCTGGAGGAGACTCTTGAGAGTCCCATGGACTGCTAGAAGATCAAACCTATCCATTCTTAAGGAAATCAGCCCTGAGTGCTCCCTGGAAGGACAGATCGTGAAGCTGAGGCTCCAATACTTTGGCCACCTCATGAGAAGAGAAGAATCCTTGGAAAAGACCCTGATGTTGGGAAAGATGGAGGGCACTAGGAGAAGGGGACAAAAGAGGACGAGATGGTTGGACAGTGTTCTCGAAGCTACGAACATGAGTTTGACCAAACTGCGGGAGGCAGTGCAAGACAGGAGTGCCTGGCGTGCTATGGTCCATGGGGTCACGAAGAGTCGGACACGACTAAACGACTAAACAACAACAACAACAATTGAACTCAGAACAACAACAACAACAACAACAACAATTTTTTTTAAATTGAAAACCCCCAATAACATTTCTGTTAACATAACAATATAGTTATATTAAACAGAAATTTATCAGTGATGCAAAAAACCCAAGTTCAATAAACGAACAATACACTTATTGAAATACAGTTAATGAGAAACCTCCAAAAATAGCCCAATGAGGACTGTGTGTGCCCATCACCCATGCAATGCTGATTGGTGACAGAGAGGGGAAATGGGGATGGAATAGCAGGGAAAAGGTCTGTTCTGAAAGTTCATGATGTTAGTCCATATGTTGAAGTAGGCAAACATTTGGTTTAGGATTTTAGTACTGGAGCCAGAACTGCTCTATGTGATCCATAAGACACCAGTTGGTCATTCCTGATATATAGTCTAGATGATCAGATTGCTGAGAATTTTATTCACTGGCCTGAATGAGCCCAACACTGTAATCAGGATTCAGAATTATTCCAAAAACAATTTGCCAGAATAGAAGAGCAATGTTGGGTTAAGAGACAACAGAAATACATTATAAATCTAACTGCATTACCCTTTTCATTGGCCTTAACAAACTTTTCAGTTGTAAAAAAGAAAATGTTAACATATACTGTTGACATTTCAGATCTTCTTAAAAAAGACTAAAAGGCCAAGATGCTTAGAGACTACACAAATACTGAGCATTATAAGTACAAATGCTCAACTAGTCAGAAGCAAAGGTTTGAATAGAAGACATACCCCATCTAACTTGAGGAAAACCAGTGTTGTGTTGTTTTTCTTTTGCAATATTACATAGCAGCCCAACTATCAAAACATAAGACCCCAAAACTCACAATGCACCAGTATATCATTTTATTTTTGATTAATCAATCCATAACGATCATGCTCATGTTCTGTACTCAAAGCATGCAATAAAACAGTAGGTCTAACTGAAATTTGTTCTGAATTTCAGCCTTCAGTTTTCTGTTTGTCTTTTCATAATGCATGGGGAGAGCTGGAACCCAGTTGACTGATTACTACTCCTTCAGTCGGGATCCTCAGTTCACAGTATGAAACAAAGTAGAATGGGGTAAAAGATCCTAACTTCAAATATACTCAGGTGGGATCTGAAGTGGTAATGACCAAGGAGAAAAGAGATCTTGGGCTTGTGGTGGACAGCTCAATAAAAACATCAACTTAGTAAGTGGAAGCTGTGAAAAAGGGAAATGCCATGATAAGGATTATGGTGTGGTGTGTGCACTGAATAGCTACTGCCATCCTGCCTCTCTCTATAAATCTTTGACTGCATTTGGAATACAGACTACAGTTCTGATTGCTTTTTAGTTCAGAAAGGGTGCAACACTATACTTTGAACCCACTGAACCCAAGAACTACTTCTGAGTAGAAGTTTTAAAAGTGCACTGTAAGGGAGGATATGACTGAGGGTATATATAATTATTAATAGTGTTGGGAAAGCAAGAAGAGAGTCTCTCTCTCTCTCTCTCTCTCTCTCTCTCTCTCTCTCTCTCTCTCTCTCTCTCTCTCTTTTTCTCCTTTTCTTATAATATTAGGATTTGGGGTTACCCAGAGGGGCAGATAATTCAGAACAGATAAAAGACAGTGTGTATTTAATGCATGGCATTTGCTGTCACAAGATGATAATGATCACTGGTTTTCTAAAAGGGGATTAGACAAATTAATGGAGCATCACAGTTATTAGGCCTGGTGGCTCCTTCCATACACCAGTTGCTATGGGGGTGGGCATACAGTCAGGGCAGGCTGTTGCCTCCATGTTCTCCTTGTGAGTTTCTCAGAGGCATCTGGCAGTCCACTGTTGTGAATAGGATGCTGTCCTAGATAGACCTTTGGTCTGATCCAGCAGGGACCTTCTTGTGTTCAAAGAGATTTCATAGAAATGAGCAAGCATCTGACTTCAGGATGAATTTTTATTTTGGTTTGTACTCTGTATTTCCCCTGAAGTACCAAGTAGGTTACTGCTTTTAAAAACTGCCACATAAAATTAATACATATTTTTTATTTTTAAAAAGGAAGAAGATAACAGTGAGGTAAAGTGCTATTTTTGCCATTCACCAGCTGGGCATGGGCCTCCCCTCTCCTCACAGACACTGGTAGAACAAACTGCCCTGTGAGCAGGAAAGGGACCAGGCTGCTATCGTTGTCACCTCTTTAAATCACCTACTTTTATTGATTCCAGCTATATGTTCGTTTCAGTGGTATGTTATTTTTATTGATCTTATGTAATCCTCTCCAGGAACCTCATTCGCTGAAGAAAAGAATAAAAATGCTTGGAATGAAATAAATTTAAAAAGCAGATTTCCCAGTCAGAAACTCTTAACACTGTAGATTTTCATACATCACCAGGGGTGTCATATCCCATTCCTAAGTCCTGTGTTGCTGTTTCAGATGAGTAAGAGTTAAGATAGATGTATGAAGCTATATGCAAAAATACATTTACAGTCCCTCCCCCATCCTGGAACTGTAATTTGTTAAGGGTCCTGGGAATTGTAGTTCTGTGAGGGGTAAATTAGTTCTCAGGATTCTTTGGGGGAGAAAATGAGTTTTACATGTGCTTTAAATGTATGGTATATACACAGCATGGCTCTTTCCTCTTCTGTCCCCATTCCTTTTGACTTTTAAGATGGAAGACTGCAATAAAAGACTGTCTTCATTTTTTAATCTCTGTACAGCACATAGCACACCTTGGGCCCTTTAAAAAAGTACTGTATTATTATTAAATAACTCAGCATGGTATCCTTACTTGTGCATGTGCTCACATGCCTGTCATTTATCAAAGCAGAAGTAAAGTATTAAAGTATTTAGCTTTAAAATAATGTAAATATGGCTCTGCGATATGTATATATTTTTCGGCAAGCCACCAGAACCACTAGGGGAACCTGCTAAAGTAAACCTCACTTCATTAGGAGCTCTACGGAGGAAACATGGAAAGGATTTTGAGCCAGGCTACAGGAAGGACAAAGGGCTTAATGCAAAAGAGAGCTGAGGAAGACAAAGTGATATGAATGAGTGCATCTAAGGCACACAAAGTATCGGGAAGGGCCAAAGCTTGGTAGAGGACATAAGAATATGGAATGAAAGAAAGGAGAAATCATAAAGGAAGAGTATCATGAGTAGCCAATAGTTGCTGGGAGAAGATTAGGTGAGCCAACACTCAGAATAAGCTTAGTCTTCCAAGAGAGGCTAAAAATAAATGAATAAAAAGGTAAAAAAAGGTTTATCTGGCTATGTTTGAAGCAAGATGAAGATCAATCGAGTAGTAGGTTCCTTGAATGGACAAGATGGAGAAATTATATTGGGTAACAGACAGAAGGTGGAACTGCTGAACACATACTTTCTCTTCACCCAAAAGGAAAGAAGTGCCCAACCTAGTGATAACAGAATTATGCAAGAAGGAAGCTGAAGCCCAAGATAGGAAAGGAGGTGGTAAGGGAACACATAGCTTGATGAGCTGCACCCAAAGCAGCTTGCGGATGTAATCTCAGAGCCTCTGTCTATAATCTTTAAGAATTCTTGGAGAACAGGTGAGGTCCCTGCAGACTGGAGGTGGGCAAATGTTGTCCCCCATCTTTAAAAAAGGGGGAGAGAGACCCAGGTAATTACTGACCAGTGAACTTGACATATATACCAGGAAAGGTCCTAGAACAGATAAGAGTTACAATCTTGGTGGATCAGCAAAATTCTGTGGACATAGTGTATCTTGATTCCAGTAAGGCTTTTGACAAAGTCCCCCATGACAGTATTGCAGAGAAGCTGGTAAACATGGCCTGGGTGAGGTAACAGTTAGGTGGATTTATAGCTGGTTGACTGACTGAACCCAAAATGTGCTCACAAATGGGTTCCTTGTCATCCTGGGAAAAAGTGACAAATGGGGTGTCATAGGGTTCTGTCCGGTATTAAGATTGCCAGAATAAATATCAACAACCTCAGATATGCAGATGACACAACTTTGATGGCAGAAAGAGAGGAGGAATTAAAGAACCTCTTAATGAGGGTGAAAGAGGAGAGCGCAAAATATGGTCTGAAGCTCAACATCAAAAAAACCAAGATCATGGCCACTGGTCCCATCACCTCCTGGCAAATAGAAGGGGAAGAAATGGAGGCAGTGAGAGATTTCACCTTCTTGGGCTCCTTGATCACTGCAGATGGTGACAGCAGTCACGAAATTAAAAGACGCCTGCTTCTTGGGAGAAAAGCAATGATAAATCTAGACAGCATCTCAAAAAGCAGAGACATTACCTTGTCGACAAAGATCCATATAGTTAAAGCTATGGTTTCCCCAGTAGCGATGTATGGAAATGAGAGCTGGACCGCCAAGAAGGCTGATCACTGGAGAATTGATGCTTTTGAATTGTGGTGCTGGAGGAGACTCTTGAGAGTCTCATGGACTGCAAAAAGATCAAACCTATCCATTCTGAAGGAAATCAACCCTGAGTGCTCACTGGAAGGACAGATTCTGAAGCTGAGGCTCCAATACTTTGGCCACCTCATGAGAAGAGAAGACTCTCTGGAAAAAACTCTGATGTTGGGTAAGATTGGGGGCACAAGGAGAAGGGGATGACAGAGGACGAGATGGTTGGACAGTGTTATAGAAGCAACCAACATGAATTTGACAAAACTCCGGGAGGCAGTGGAAGACAGGAGTGCCTGGCGAGTTCTGGTCCATGGGGTCACAAAGAGTCGGACACGACTAAACAACAACAACAATAACAACAACAGGGTTCTGTCCTGGGCCCACTGTTGTTCAACATCTTTAGAAACAACTTGGATGAAGGCATTGAGGGGATGCTCATCCAATTTGCAGATGGCACCAAATTGGGAGGGGTAGCCAATGCTGCTGAAGACAGAATCAGGATTCAAGATGACCTTAACATGTTGGAGAACTGAGCCCAAATTAACAAAATGAATTTAAATGGGGATAAAAGTAAGGTTCTGTGCACACAGGCAGGAACAATCAGCTGCACAAATATAAGATGGGAAGCACCTGGCTTGCCAGTAGTACTTGTAAAAAGGATCTAGGAGTCCTAGTGGACCACAAACTTAACATATCTCAACAGTGTGATGCAGCTACAAAAAAGCTAATGCTATTCTAGGCTGCATCAACAGAAGTATAGTTTCCTTGAAGGAAGTAATAGTACCACTCTACTCTGCCTTGGTCAGACCACACCTGGAGTACCCTGAACAGTTCTGAGCACTACAGTTTAAGAAAGATACTGACAAACTAGAATGTGTGCAGAGGAGGATGACCAAGATGATCAAGGGTATGGAAACCAAGCCTTATGAGGAATGGTTAAGGGGATAGTGTATCTTCAAATATCTAAAGGGCTGTCACAAGGAGGATAGAGCAAGCTCATTTTGTCCTGCTCCAGAGGATAGGACCAAAACCATCAGCTTCATATTACAAGAAAGGAGATTCTGACTAAACCTCAGGAAGAACTTTTTGATGTTAAGAGTTGTTTGACAGTGAACAGACTTCCATGCGAGGTAGACTCCTTCCTTGGAAGTTTTTAAGTAGATGTTGGATGGCTATCTGTCATGTATGAGCAAGTTCAGGCATAGGCAAACTCTGCCCCTCCAGATGTTTTGAGACAACAATTCCCATCATCCCTGACTACTGGTCCTGTTAGCTAGGGATGATGGGAACTGTAGTTCCAGAACATCTGGAGGGCCGGGGTTTGCCTATGCCTGAACTAGTTGAGATTCCTGCATTGCAGGGGGTTGGATTAGATGACTCTCAGGATCGCTTCAAACTACAATTCTATGATTCTATGGTCCTATGTCTGAACTGTTCTTGAAGCTACCAACATGAGTTTGACCAAACTGCGGGAGGCAGTGGAAGACAGGAGGGCCTGGCGTGCTATGGTCCATGGGGTCATGAAGAGTCGGACACAACTAGACGACTAAACAACAACATGTCTGAACTTCTTTTAAATTCCTGTAACTCATAACATGCTGAAGACCTGCTTATCAAATGACAAGAGAAATAATACTTTGATTCTGCAGGTTATAAAATTTAAAAACATTGGTTTTCCAACCTGCATTAGAACACACTGCTCCCTGTATTGCAAAAAAATTGTAAGAGCAAGGCAGAGTAATGTGGATAGGAGCAAGGGTGGGACAGTATGATATGCACACCTGGGTACACTTTTTGCTTTATATCAGTAGATGGGATTATATTGCATATATAGCATTTTAGTGAAAATAATATATTTTGGTATAGGGTTTGCCTCCCTGCCTTTTAATTTGTCTTCAGATCCTCAAATGGCAAAAGCCCATCCCTATTTCCAAGGAAGCTATTCTTAAAACATTTTGGCTCTTTTAAATATTCTGACCCATCTGCAGTTTCATCTTCAATTCTTTGCTAGAAAACAGAAATAGCATTTTCTTTAAAAAATGTTCTGCTTGGAGTTTTCAGACACCATGTTGCATGCAATTTAATATACCAAGAACTGCTGATGAATATTTGACTAATAATGTGGCTTGTCGGCGAAGATGGTCAACCAAAGCAAAACTTGTGGCTTGATCTATTAATAGAGAATAAGGATTAATGAAGGATTATGTCATAATGAGTCTGCCTGCAGAGTAGCCTCAATTCTTGTCCTTTGCTGCCAAAATACAGTTCTCATTTCCAGCAAACAAAGTCTATCAGAGAAAAAGCACAGAGCCTCCCTTTAGAAACTGGAAAGTCCGTCGCATAATAATGAATGTCTAACTCTTCTTTTGCCAAAGAGCTTCAGCACTTTCAGTGTCAAAGGGCAAGGCAGTGATTCAGAGGGGGCCTGATCCTTATCTAAGCTCTTGCAACAAAATTAGAATGTGCTGTAGTCTTATTAAAGAAATGTTTGTTCCGCCACCAATAGACTGAAAAGAAAGCAGCTCAGTCGAGTTTTTGCAAAATGCTGCAATAAATGTCTTCAGTTAGCTGCCTAAAAAATAATAATGAATCATTCTGCATGTTTTTTAAAGGTGAAATGAATGGCCCAACTCAGTTTGACATCTGTACATGAGAGTCTCTAAAATTGATTTTTGTTATTTGTTGTTACATTAACACCTCTCTAGTGTGATTTTTATGGAAGAAAAAGAAATAATTTGCCAAAATGGAGGCACACACAGAACAGAAATGAACAATCAAGCTATTCTGAAATATGTTTTGCCCTAAATATGCTATATATTACATGCTGTATTTCACATGGAAAATGCAATACAGCATAAGCTGTATAAAAATGTAAGCAAGTACTAACATGTATTATACAAACAACTGATAACAATAGTTAAGGATGACAGTGGGGAAATTAGAAAGAAGGATAGCTCCTAAATGGTCATCCTCTGTTTAAGGTACATTAGGAAATACCATATGTATTGCTATGCATGTGCCAGTAATTTAAACTGATGCAAAGAAACAGATAACAGTTTAAAAGATCAGGTTCTGTCCAAATGTTAATCATGAAGGAGAGACGAAAGCCTCTTTCTAATTTGATTCTCATTTACTAGACTGGAGCCCACAAAACAAAAGGAGACAAAAAGCAACTGAAGTTATTATTTATTTTACTGGGCTATCTGAAGATGATGTAACCAGTGGGAATTTTAGTGTTGAAAGGCAGAATAGTAATCTGTAAAATTAGAAAATTGATCAGCCAACCTATATATCAACAGAAAGATTTCATCAAAGCCTTGTAACAATCCATCTCCACGTACTGTTTAGACACAGCTAATCTACATGACTAAATTGGCCATTCAGTGCTTGAAAATCTGCCATGTAGGTCCCAACTTTTCATAGAGGCTTTTAAATATGTATTCGGTAAGTACAAAGTGCTGAATATATTTTCAGTCTTTTTATATTAAGATTTACAACTAATGACCTTAAGCAATGTCATGCATGTAAAACAAAATGATGAGACCACCCTGGTTTGAACAGACTTGAGGTACAGATTCATACTTCATTCTCATTCAAATTTTTAGTGGACCAGATTTCTTTTTTTAATCCATCATATAACTAACCCTATTTCATAGTTTTACCTTGTAAAACATGCCTCCACAGATGTATTTTGCTTTTAGGGCTCAGTGCATTTAGGGTGGACAATTATTTAAGCTTAATGATAAATATGATAAATGCAGAGAGAACACAAAAGTCTCCGGTGTTCCATGTCGACACTTTGTGAAATCATAGCTTTAGATTCATTCAGAACCCAAAGCAGAAAGGTTGATATCTAGATAACTCCACTGGCAATTTGCCATTTCTAACCCACATTCACGGCAGGCTACTTTCTGTTCCACCACTTTCAATAAAAGGAGCCCTTTTACTTAACGGTAGTGGTTGGCACATTGCCCCTTTCACAGACCAAAGTAACCGTCATCTTGGATGTAACAAATTAGTACATTCTCAGAATAATAAGCAGCACAGACCATGAAAACGCTATTGTTTTTTCAGGGTGGTTTTTTTTAGGGGGGGGGGTTCACCCTTGCAGGGAGGGAAGTAACTACTTTTTAGCATTCATGACTTTTTCAGGTCAGTACCACAGGCAAAAAAAATCTTAAAAGGAAAAGCAAGACAGACAAGATGAAGTAGTCTTAATATTGAAGCAAAACAACGACCCATTAGTTTACTTTAAACGCACACTGCACATATAAAATTCCGTGTACCACAAAAATAACCTTGCAATTTGAACAAGTGCATAAATTTACAAGGAACTGGTTTATTTATGGACACAGGGAAAGATAGCGGTTTTGAACCACTTTTAACCTTGGGATTGAGGAGTAACGGAATCAAAAAGTTGCTATGTAGGACAGTGATGGACTTCTACGTTTTCACGCGGAGAAAGACTAAATATGTCATAAAAATGTAAATCTGTCACTGAACATGATAAAAATACTCATATTCAGAACTTTACTCACTGGAAACAAAATAAAAAAATTCCTTCCAGTAGCACCTTAGAGACCAACTAAGTTTGTCATTGGTACGAGCTTTCGTGTGAAGAAGTGTGCATGCACACAAAAGCTCATACCAATGACAAACTTAGTTGGTCTCTAAGGTGCTGCTAGAAGGGATTTTTTTATTTTGTCTCGACTACGGCAGACCAACATGACTACCTGCCATTACTCACTGGGTTCTTGGTACACACAAAACTAATATGATACGACTTGAAAATTAATAGCAGTGGGAATCTCAATGAGTATAAAAATATTATTGGCAAGGCAAATGATTAATGCCCTCCCCATGCCCAAACTGCAACCTGTCTCAAAATTCAATACATTTTACATACTAGACTTTTTAAAATAGCTTGTTTTGATTAGTTTCTATTTTTTTCATTAGTCCCTATCCACCACCCAAAATTATTCAAGACAGTTTCCAAGTATTTAAACTATAAAATTACACCATAGTCCACACCGGCTGCATGACATTCTAGCTAAAAACAGACTGAATAATAATTAAAATAAAATTCTCTAAGTTATTGGAACTCTTCACCCCTTCAATCATAATCTAGAACAGCAGAACTCTGACATGAAACATTAACCAGTATTTGAAAAACAACAGTGTCATTTACTGCGTAACTTTTAAACAACCGATAAGACTGAAATTAATGTGGCTTATCACCTAGAATGGAAGAGTCAAACAAATATAATTTGAAGTGATGCTGGATGCATTTCCATTTTAAGTGTCTGCTAATTTTAACAACAAAGAATCTTGTAGCACCTTAAAGACTAACAGATTGATTGTGGCATAAGCTTTCGTGGACTAGAGCCCACTTCATCAGATGCACTTTGTCAGATGCATTTGACAAAGTGGACTCTAGTCCATGAAAGCTTCTGCCACAATAAATCTGTTAGCCTTTAATAGCCATTCTTGTTTTTGTTCCAACAGACTGACATAGGTATCTGTCTGTAATTTTCTAATGTTAAATGATTTTCAAATGAAACAAACAATAATAAAACCTATACATAAAATTACATTTTAAACAACGCCTGAGTGGTAGCCTTCTTAAATTTTTCAAGGTACTTAATGTAAAAATGAAACAATTTCATAAAACCTTCTGGTTCAAATGAGTCTAAGAATATCTCATTATAAATGGAGACAGTCCTGAAAAGGCAGCCAAGCATGACTAAAAAGATCACTCTTTTACACAAAAAAATAGCCTTCTTATTTTACCCTTTGTTGGAAAGACATTTGGCCAGCCACAGGGGAAATACATAATCTACTTTTATTCAAATACCATATTTCAAAATTCAAAGGATACAAGGCTCTTAAAACAATTCAGGATTGAGTATAGAAGCATAGGGTTATGGGATCCTAATAACAAAATTGTAAAATGGATTGAGATTGCATGATCATTTATGAGAGTAGACCTACGATGAGAAGTTGCATGGGATGCAATATGTACATAGAGCTAGTTCATTCTGCATGAACAGCATTCCTCAACACTGCACTGAATGAGGCAACTCGGAACCCCCAGGATAAAGTGGGATCTACCATACTCCATGTTTTCATTTTTCTATTAAACAGGAGAAAAATACCAGTTTATATTAGGCTGCATTAATACCGAGCATGAAATTTTGAAATGGCATGCTTTTTTTGAGGGCATTCACAAATATTTACCTCATATTGACTGACGGCTTAAAATATCACACTTCCTGTTTTCAGAGGTGCACAAGCATCTTGTTGAATTTACACATTTTTATATGAGACATTTAAATAAAGTAAGTTATTTTGTAGTCTCAACAATTAGTTAGTTTTCATAATTACTATAAACTTTAAGTTGTGTGGTCACTATCCATGAAGGAAGTTGGGCTTTCGTCATTCGTACAGGCAAAGGTTAAGAGCTGTAGAGGATAGAAGCAATTCTCCCTTTACTTTTAAAAAGAACTCGTGTTATCCACTTTCTCAATAGCCAGGATTATGAAGATCAGAATACTATACATCCCAGAAGAGAAAGGGCTTAGAGCAATTACAGTCCTTTTGTGAGTACTGTAGCACTTGCTGTTTATGTTTTTGAGAAATAAGCAGCCTTATCGATTCATAGCTGGCATTGGTTTCCTGCTCTGAAAACTCAAAAATATGTAAGAAACAAGACAGTAATCCACACACCCATTTTTTTTAAAAAAAGGAAACAAATAATTTATTAGAAACAAAAAGTTCATACAAACTCAAAAGGCTGGAGAACTGCACTGCAAAATTCAGAAAGTGTGAATTATGAACGATGGGTATGTTTTGGAAAATTCAAATTAGATTCATCTTTGCATGTGAACTGAATCAAATGTGATGAATGGGAGGCCTGAATGCTATCAGGATCCTTCCATGCAAATGTTCTACACTCATGTGGAGAAGGATCATACTCAATGATTTAATATACAGTATGTATTATATTTGTATCCCACCTTTCTTCCAAAGATCCAAAGGTGAGCATTAATAATTTCACAAGTCTGTTACAAATGTTAGCTTGAAATTTTAGCCTATTCCACTCATTGAGGTTCATCACTAAAGAGAGATTTGAACTGGAGTTGCCCAAACCCAACACTACCATCAGTCTAAGTGTTGGGGGATGATGTGTTTTTGCAAGCTAAGCTGCGCTACTTAGAAGGGAGGCAAAAATATAAGATAAAACCCCCCTGCAATGAACAGATGGAGAAGGAAGGTGAAAGTTAAGCATATACTCTGTTATATTTTTACTCAGGTGTTGATTTCAATCCATCTTTTTCATACGTTCTCCCATGTCCCATTACTAGTTTTGTATATTTTGCTGGGGATGAATTAAACACAGGGGTCCCATACCTCTCCTTGACTATTTAATTTAATTTTATGGCATCATGAAACAAGGGGCCATATGTGTATTTAAATCAAGAATAGCATGTTTCACCCTTAAATAGACATTTTAATCAACAGCAAACTCATTCACAGAGTGTAGATCCTTATGTAGTTGACACAGCACAATCCATGCACAAGTGGGAAGTATCAGCAGGTTTGAGGGAAATCAAAATCATCATCATTTATTAAGCTTATTAATCACCTTCAACTGATAGTCTTTAGTGAATTATAATACAAGAAAAACATCTCACAATACAAGGCCATACTGTATATAAAAGTCAACAATTAAAAAAGCACAATAAAACACAACACTACAATTTACAAAAGTCTGTCCGTTGTCATGATCACCACATACTAAGTATTCAAAGCTGATCTCACCTGAAGGAGCAACAAAGCACCACTCAAATTTCTGATCACACATAAATGTTTTGCAGCTAGAGTTTGTGCCAGGCAAAACCTGGCAGGGAAAGCATCCCATAAGTAAGAGGCCAACATTTGGAAGGCTATCTTTCTTGTTGCCACTCTCCAATCCTTTGCAGAGAAGACACTCTGAGAAGGACCTCAGATGATGATCCTCATATGTTACTAGCCCACAAAAGCAATTAGGAGACCACCTGCTCCTGCTGCCTTACATAAGGGATGGGGAGAGAGAGAGAGAAAGACCAATTGTTATAAATCTCCTCTGTCTGATCACCAGGAAATAATTCTTACTACAAGCAACCAGGCACACAGAAATCTAGAACGGGATATTGCTAAAGGGGACACACATAAGCAGGAACAGATTTCCAATAGGAATTAATAATGGACCAGACTGCTATCCTGAATACAATTTAGCAACATGCAGTTTACAATGTAAACAGGACAACCAATTTTGTAAACCATGGGATGCCAAGTTGTTTCCTTCACATATTGATACTACAACTGTTGTAGCATAGCTAATGGTCAGTGATAATGTGTATTGGAGTCCAAAAACATCTGGAGGTTATTATCTCTGGTGTAAACAACACAGTTACTATGCAAGAAGGAAGGTCAGAACCCAAAACTGAGCCCCATGGAATCTTGGCACAGAGCTGCTTTTTGGCCTTTGTTCAGTAACTTAAGGCCTGATTTTGAGGCAATTTAGTTCTTTAATTGTGCAGACAAAAAGTGCCTACAATTTCAGCCACAATTTCCACAATTAGGTAATTGTACACACAAATGTATGTAATTAGCTGATGGGATTTGCAGCTAACTGATCTGACCATGGAAACATATACTTTTGAGGAGTAAGCTCTCTTCCTGTTTGCCAGGTTGTGGAGATAAGATATGGTATTACATATATTCAATGTTCCCAATCCAAAATTCCCTTTACACAAACTTTTTTTTGCCGAAGATAGACATTTCCATGCAGGTGGTAACACATGTGCCAACCTACACCTCATGGGGTGAAAACCTACTGGATGTCTTGCATCCAAAATGTGCATGCACACAAAAGCTTATACCCAGAACAAACTTAGTTAGTCTCTAAGCTGCTACTGGACAATTTTTTATTTATTTCAACTGCGTCAGACCAACACGGCTACCTACCTGAATCTGCTATCTCACCTTTCCTGATCCATAAAGATGACCTTTCTGCATAAGCTGTTTCTAAAAATGGATGCCTCTCGCTGGATCAATGCTTATGCATAGTGAAGCTTTTCACCACTATTCTCAAGCAGCTTTGTAGTGGCAATTGTACATGCTGACTGAGTTGCAAACTGAGCTTTGCAGTTCCTTGTATATTGCCTCTTACTAACTATGCTGCTTCAGACATAATATTAAACCATACTTTAGCTTTACAAGAACAAGCTTTGGTGAACGTTGGGCTTATGTGCTCCTCTCCTGCCTTCTCTTTTAGCACAACCAACAAATTCCTCATACTTTAAGAAGCTGGTTTAACCACACTTTTGGGCTCAGAAAGTAATACTAAACTATGGTTAATCTAAAATAGAAGTAGAAGTTTCCAATCTTTTCCACATGGACTCAAAGAAGGGAAGTGGACAGAAAATGCAAGGCTCAAGGCTCATTGTGGCTCACCCTCATAATGCTAAACCATTATTTATTTGTGAACCCTCTCAATAGCACCTGCCACTACTATTCTGCTTCCAACAATACATACACAGTTATTCCCTAGGAAAATTAACATACAGGCTATTAATTCTTATGAGTACCAGTGGCACCCATCACGTTGGTTCTAGGAGCATCGCTAATTGCAGTGTAGACACAAATAGTTTTTATGATTGTTGTTGTTGTTGTTTAGTCGTTTAGTCGTGTCTGACTCTTCGTGACCCCATGGACCATAGCACGCCAGGCACTCCTGTCTTCCACTGCCTCCCGCAGTTTGGTCAAACTCATGTTCGTAGCTTCGAGAACACTGTCCAACCATCTCGTCCTCTGTCGTCCCCTTCTCCTAGTGCCCTCCATCTTTCCCAACATCAAGGTCTTTCCCAAGGATTCTTCTCTTCTCATGAGGTGGCCAAAGTATTGGAGCCTCAGCTTCACGATCTGTCCTTCCAGTGAGCACTCAGGGCTGATTTCCTTAAGAATGGATAGGTTTGATCTTCTTGCAGTCCATGGGACTCTCAAGAGTCTCCTCCAGCACCATAATTCAAAAGCATCAATTCTTCGGCGATCAGCCTTCTTTATGGTCCAGCTCTCACTTCCATACATCACTACTGGGAAAACCATAGCTTTAACTATACGGACCTTTGTCGGCAAGGTGATGTCTCTGCTTTTTAAGATGCTGTCTAGGTTTGTCATTGCTTTTCTCCCAAGAAGCAGGCGTCTTTTAATTTCGTGACTGCTGTCACCATCTGCAGTGATCAAGGAGCCCAAGAAAGTAAAATCTCTCACTGCCTCCATTTCTTCCCCTTCTATTTGCCAGGAGGTGATGGGACCAGTGGCCATGATCTTGGTTTTTTTGATGTTGAGCTTCAGACCATATTTTGCGCTCTCCTCTTTCACCCTCATTAAAAGGGTGATTATGATTATAAGGGTTTAAAGGGTTTTTATGATTATCAGGTTCTAAATCCTAGTCAGTATTTTCAAAGACCCTATTTGCAACTAATCCATTTCAGGTCTTGTACTTTGATAAGATCCAGATATATACATGTACAGAAGGCTTTGGAGTATATAAAACTTCTCAGTGTTTTGTTGTCTTTTTAAAGCCTCAGTTCTTGGTGTCCACTATTTCTGAAAATATGAAAATAACAGGCCACTATCATCACAGCTGCCCTTTAAAACAATTCAAATGTTATCACCAATGATCTATAGCCCACCCTGGACAATGACCCTTTCACAGGCCTAAGTCAGCTACTAACAAGCAACAACTGTAGTAGTAGTAGTATTAGTATTACTACTACTACTACTAATACTTAAATCTAGATACCACCCTTTATCAGAAGATCACAAGGTGGTTTACAACATACAACACCAATGTCACTACATAACATAAAAAGCAAAACGATTATATAAATACAATTACAATACAGTACAACTGCAACTTATGCACACTTAGCTTGTGTGATGTCAACTTTATGAGCTTGGTTTAAAAAAAAAGTTGGTGGGCATCATTTGAAAAAGCACCTGCAATTCCCCCATTACACTCACTTTGGGAGTGTGTGTGTGAAGGTGAAGGTGCAGCAGCCTTGGGAGAACAGTCAGGGAGTGTGAACAGTCTTAGGAGAGCATGCAGAGCAGGGGGAATAAGAGGAGCTTTGGGAGAGCATGCTGATGTGCAGGGGGGACAGTAAGAAGAGCAGAGAGTGTGCCAAGGTGGAATTGGAGAGTGACACCAGGATGTCGCAGGACGTCACACCAGGCCCCCTCAATGTTATTTGGAAGATGGCACCTCTGTACTATGCTAAGAATCACACAGCAAAGATGCTGATTCAGAGACTGGATCTAGCAGCGAACACAAATGCCAACTCCGTCTCCATGTCAATTTTGACAACATTTTTACAGGATCTAAGATAGAAAACAGGCATCCTCCCTTCAGCATTCTAGAGAGGACAAACAGGCAAGTCTTTATGCAGCAAATTAATTGACACTAACTAGATATCAGAAATAGCATATTATATATATATATATATATATATATATATATATATATATATATATATCTCAGATGGGGGAGATTCAACTTTTCCTGACATTCTACAACGGACCTTAAGGTAGACATAGAAGTATAGTGAAAATTATAATGGGAGATTGCAATGTGAAACCACTGAATTACAATTCATCAAAAGGTTCAGTACTATCACTTGCAAACTGAATCAACATAATAGATTTTTATTATCAGCTCTGACGTATTAATTGGCTTACCAATGCCAGGATACCTATGTTATCAACACACCTGTTTTTGTGTTACTGGCTACCATTAATAATTATCGCCATCTGTAGGTTTTTTTGCATTTCATTTCCTTCAGGCATCACTGTTTACAATTTCCTGTTCCAATCTCTCTCTCTCTCTCTCTCTCTCTCTCTCTCTCTCTCTCTCTCTCTCTCTCTCTCTCTCTCTCTCTCTCACACACACACACACACAGCAGCAATCAAGAATAATGTTTCATACATCTAATAAATCTTATGCCACAATAAATGTGTTAGTCTTTAAGGTCCCACAAGAGTCTTTGATGTTTATATTGCAAGGGACTAACCCCTCTAGACATTATTGCTGAGCATTGTAACTGTGGCAAAAAGTGACAAAAAACCACCAAAGTGGATTAAATTTTTATATATTTACTTGTAGTGTTTTGTCTGCATACACCACTAGTATTTGACCTGAAATATCTGAGGGGGAGGGCGAATAATACACCATGTGGTTTAAATGCTATATTATGCATTATGTAGATTTTTTATTGGAATATTTGTAAAAATGTAAGGACAGTGATAATTAGCATGTGCAACGGCACTTTAAGTTTAGGAAAACATGTTCCCCTTGCAACAAGGGAAGAAGAGGCCCCTTTAAAGGCGAAGTTCCCTTCATATTTTCACTGCATTGTTATGCTGCAGTGGAGAAGAAAAACCCCTTCCCCACTGATTTGCAGAAGAATGGGGGAAGGACTATGTCAGGCATCCCCAAACTTCGGTCCTCCAGATGTTTTGGACTACAATTCCCATCTTCCCCGACCACTGGTCCTGTGAGAGCCATGTCAAGGCTCAATGCAACCCTTAGGACAAAAAGGTGTAGCCTATCCTGATCTAGAGAACAGAGGGATCCCGAGTACATATCTGTGGAGCAACTATTGCAATGTGAGGATAAATTTGACAATTACAATGCTGTTCTGTTATTTTTTAAAAAATCTCGTTTGTGTATAGTTAACTGAATGAGAGAAAAGATTGGCAGCTTATGTCTAACCCAAACCTGTGAAATATAATGTATAAGGGCTCTTCAACTGGCAGTCTGCCAAGAAGCAGCTAAGTTGATAGTTACTAAAGAAATGATTGTGTGCCTTGTGAGGTTTTCCATTATGACAGTTGGCAGTAGAACCCAGTTTTCATATGGGTCAATAGAAACCAAAAGGGGCTGATAGGTCTTTTAGTGATCATTCCATTTAAACTCATGGGTCTTTAATTATAGTCCAATGAGGTGTCATAATTCCAGAGAGAAGCTTGTGGTTGGTTAGAAGGTTCCGACTGGAGAGAAATAAAGGGCAGGTACAGCACTGCTGGTGGTTAGCCTGACTGGAGTCTTTAAAGAGGCTAAAATGGACAAGTCAAGAGTTAAAGGAGTGGCCAGAGGATGTTGATGAAGTCCAAGCAGGCCTGAGAGTGAACAGTAGTTGGCTATTAAGAAACAGCCAAGTCAAGAGTTGAAATCATTGAAGGCTGAAGCAGAGGTTTGTTGGGAGAGAGAAACTCCAGCAGCAATCTACCATAGGAAAACTGAAGCCAGGTTTATAGTTGTTTTCAATAAGCTGTGAGTCCCTGACCAGACAGAAAAATTCAGGTAAAAACTTAAATGAAGTCTGTAAGTTAACTACAGTGAAGAGACCCCTGACTGGAGCAAAGGATTGAAGTGAAGTTCTCCATATAATCTGTAAATTAACAAGGAGTGCAAAACATACATATAACTGGCTATTGGATTACATTAGGGAAGTAAATAACGATATTCCTTTCAAGTGGCTGTTGCATCAACAGATAATTGCCTAAACTTAAGTTTAATAAATCATAATATATTTGCTTGATTTTAAACAGAATCCAATGTTTTACCTGATGTTTTTAATCCAATGCCCAAACATAGCTACTGTATGTAATAAAAGGCGAATAAAGGAATTATTTGGAAGTAAATGGTGTTGTCTTGCCGAAGGCGTGCTTTTCCAGGGATTTGGAAGCAAATATGAGACTCAAGTAGTGAAGAAGTCTAAGATTTATTAAGCACCAGACAACCTATTCCTAATGGTAACAGCATACCAAGCAAGCAAATGATTACACCTCTGTCCAGCTTCTGGGAGCTCCAGAGAGATCCCAAGCTGCCTATGCCAGCCTTCAGATCTGCACCAAAGCTCAACCCTCTAGGTCAAATTCTAGGGGTTTATGTTCATGATTGGGAGAAGAGGAATATTTTTGCCTGGCACCTTAAGATATGTATTGTGGGTGCCTGCTATCATTTTGCCGCCCTCCAGACCCCTTGCAGAGGAGGTGCACACAGGGTCCATTCAGTACATATGGGAAGAAGCAGTCCTTGAATTATTGCAGTCCTGAGCTGTTTAAGGCTTTATAAGTCAAAACCAGCACTTCGATTGGGGCCCCAAAACTAACTGGCAGCCAATATAGTTGGGCCAGGATTGACTTTATATGTCTTGCCCCGGTGAGCAACCTGGCTGCTAAATTCTGCAGCAGCTGAAGTTTCCAAACTGTCTTCAGACACAGCCTCATGTATAACACATTAGAGGAGTCTAACCTAAAGGTTAGACCTTGCCTACAAAGGTCCGTATAGTTAAAGCTATGGTTTTCCCAGTAGTGATGTATGGAAGTGAGAGCTGGACCATCAAGAAGGCTGATCGCCGAAGAATTGATGCTTTTGAATTATGGTGCTGGAGGAGACTCTTGAGAGTCCCATGGACTGCTAGAAGATCAAACCTATCCATTCTTAAGGAAATCAGCCCTGAGTGCTCCCTGGAAGGACAGATCGTGAAGCTCAGGCTCCAATACTTTGGCCACCTCATGAGAAGAGAAGAATCCTTGGAAAAGACCCTGATGTTGGGAAAGATTGAGGGCACTAGGAGAAGGGGACGACAGAGGACAAGATGGTTGGACAGTGTTCTCGAAGCTACGAACATGAGTTTGACCAAATTGCGGGAGGCAGTGCAAGACAGGAGTGCCTGGCGTGCTATGGTCCATGGGGTCACGAAGAGTCGGACACGACTAAACGACTAAACAACAACAACAACAACAACCTAAAGGTTACCAGAGCATAAAAGTTTCTTTCTTCTTCTTTTTTGGCGATCACTCATAGCCAAGTAAGATTGTCTTCCATAAACACGATTTTAACAATGGGTCCGTAAGTGACTGTGGAGGCCAATTCTGGATCCACATGTCCTTCCATAGTGGGGACATTGGTTTCCAAGCAGAAGTAGATCACGGTGTGGATTTGCCAAGCGTGCCTTCCTCTTAGCACGTTTCTCCCTTGCGTCCTGAGATTGAGTTTCTTCAAAGCCCATGACACCTTTGGTAAAGGCTGTTCTCCAACTGGAGTGCTCGCAGGCCAGTGTTTCCCAGTTGTCAGTGTTTATACTACATTTTTAAAGATTTGCCTTGAGACAGTCTTTAAACCTCTTTTGTTGCACAACATGACCAGTCCAACGAAGTTGATGTTGAAGAATCATTGCTTCAACACTGGTGATCTTTGCTTCTTCCAGTACACTGATATAGTTCGGCTGTCTTCCCAAGTGATGTGTAAAATTTTTCGGAGACACTGTTGATGGATTCTTTCGAGGAGTTGGAGATGGCGTTTATAAGTGGTCCATGTTTCACTAGCATATAGTAAGGTTGACAGTACAATAGCTTTGTAAACAAGCACTTTGGTTTCCCTGCAAATATCCCAGTCCTCAAACACTCTGCACTTCAATCGGGAGAAGACCGCACTCGCAGAGCTCAGGCGATGCTGGATTTCGGCATCAATGTTGGCCCTTGTGGAGTTAGGCTATCCCTGTCCAGATAGGGGTGGATCTCAAGTGGCAGCAATAGATCTACAAGTATCCCCTAAGCTATGTACCAAGCAGATGAAAGGTCTCACTCACCACCTGCTCTCTCTGTAAAGGCAACCAAGATTGACTCATTTCATAATACCCATTAGTAATCTGATATTAAGGAATGATTGTTTTACAGTATTTCCACATAATAATTCCTAGCTAGACTTTTTAAATTTTTCAAAAGAGAAGCCCCCAATACATAATGTGAAAATGCTAGAACAGGTTCATCAAATGCAGACCTGCAGAAATTTCCATTGCCTATCCTGTTCCACAGAAAGCCCAGGGGAAGATGAGAAGAGAAGACTCCCTGGAAAAGACCCTGATGTTGGGAAAGATTGAGGACGAGATGGTTGGACTGTGTTCTCGAAGGTACGAACATGAGTTTGACCAAGCTGCAGGAGGCAGTGGAAAACAGGAGTGCCTGGCATGCTCTGGTCCATGGGGTCACAAAGAGTCGGACACGACTAAACGATTAAACAACAACATCCTGTTCCACAGAAAGCCCAGGGGAAGAGCTGTGAAACAACATGAGTTCAGACCCAGAAATGCAACCACAGAATTCAGAATGGGGCTGAGTATTTATGAAAATGCACTTACATCCAAATCAATAGCAAGCTCTGATAGATGGACCGCACATGAGAGTAAAGGTCCCCTGAGCAGCAGTAATGCCAGCAACATTTGAATAGGCAGCAGCAAGACTAGCAGGATAGCAACATGTGGCTTCAAACATTCTTTGTAAATATTTGGAGGTTCAGATTCTAGACTCAAATTACCTGAAGTAAAAATAGATTCATTATAAAAGAGCTATAGAAGACCAGCTTGGTTCTGTTCTAGAACCAAACCTTCAATCTTGAAATTTAAACACTTTACTGTCAGTGACTGCTTCCTAAGATGTTCAAAATTCTTCTAAACCTGGGACAATGCCAATTATTAACGCTAATTGGAAGGAAGGGAAGGTTATTATTTAACCCTTTCATTATGGTCAATTATTTCCTCTTTTTAATTTCTCATCAGTGCCACCCCCTTAGTGACTGATGAGTTTACGCCTTTCTTAGTGCTGCCAGGGTGTAGGAGTGAGAATAACTGAGTGGGCGAGTGAGGTAAGACAACTGGGAGGGGGAGGAATAGAAGGGGAGGTATAGGAAGGGAGGGTGGCTGGGGGAAAGAACAGATGAAGAACACACAGAGGTCAAAGCAGGGAGAAGAGAAACATGAATGTTAGTGGGTTAGGTGTAGGTGTGGGGAACCAAAAATAAATGGAACAGCAAAAGAAACAGAGATACATATGGGACAGAGTGCAGTATGTATTGTACTGCTATGTTGACCCAAGCAAGGCATTGAGACCCAGCCAAAACCACCCTTGTCAATAGCTTAGAACTATGTAGAAAGGGCTATATATCATTCCTTTAGAACAGGCACCCCAAAACTGCGGCCCTCCAGATGTTTTGGCCTACAGCTCCCATGATCCCTAGCTAAGAGGACCAGTGGTCAGGGATGATGAGAATTGTAGTCCAAAACATCTGGAGGGCCGAAGTTTGGGGGTGCCTGCTTTAGAACCACAGTTTGTGACCTTAATATTATTAACTTTATTTACTAAGGGCTTATAACAGGTTTCATAAGTGTTCCTCACAATCACAAGGGGTTTTTTTACAGATAGAGTTGCCTTAGTCTTACTGGCCTCCACTGACCTTGCCACTATGATGTCATAGAAGGGCTGGACAAGTAACAACTCACCTGTGCAACATGATTCATTCTAAGGGTCCATTATTTTGTTACTTTTCCCAGCTAGCGAAACCAGCATAATTTAACACAACTTTTGCCAACCTAATGCCTTCCAAATGTTTTGGACTAAACTCCCATCTGGCTCAGTTATCATGACTGTGCTGACTAGGACTCATTGGAGTTGTGATCTAAAACATCTGGTAGGCACCAGGCTGCCAAAAACCAATTGTGTGGTCTCAGAGGTGAGAGCAGTTGACAATTAAATAAAAATAACACCATAACTTAACGTAACTTTTATTTTAACTTTTTAGTCACTTCTTTGTCAACGAAACCCATGGTGACTTACAATAATAAATAACATGCATTAAAATGAAGCATAGAAAAATTCAAAACACACTCATATTTTTAAAAGGCAGGGTTAAAACTTCCTACCCATTAAAGAAAGCCACAGCTTTACCTTCCACATGGATCTGAGCTTAATGTAGCAGGATAGTTACAACTATGGTAACTTTGGTAGGTGTGACTACTAGTATGCGGAGTATGCAGAGACACCTGATAAGGCCAGCAGTGATTAAACTCCATTATGGCACCAGCAAACAGCCTTAGAGGCCAATATGTGACTAGGACTGCCAGTTTATGCATTTTTGTTAGTCAGTGGTAGTAACTCTGTTGTGACTTTGGTCAGAACTTTGGTCTCCTTGCCCCACCATTCCTCTAAATTAAGCTGTCACTTATCTTCTTCTTCCCAGTCTTTTCAAAGGCAAAAAAGATACCTAAGATCAGGCATCCCCAAACTCCGGCCCTCCAGATGTTTTGGCCTACAACTCCCATGATCCCTAGCTAACAGGACCAGTGGTCAGGGATGATGGGAATTGTAGTCCAAAACATCTGGAGGACCGAAGTTTGGGGATGCCTGCCTAAGATGCTTACCTGAGAAACTGATGTGACCTGAGCATAGGGTTGCCAGACTCAATAGAGGACAGGACTTATGTGCCTTTAATTGCCCTGCTCTGTTTTGAGTCTGGAAACCTTAAAGAGAAACCAGCAGACCCTTTGCTTGGGAATTAAACAAAGGGTCTGCTGGTTTCTCTTTAAGGTTTCCAGACTCAAAAGAGAGCAGGGCAATTAAAGGCACAGAAGTCCTGTCCTCTATTGAGTCTGGCAACCCTACCTGAGCAACTGGTTCTGTTGCCCCATTGGTCAGTAGGATTCACTCCCTCAATAGACATGCAAGGGAGCCTTTAAAATGCTGACCTGCCTTGCAGTTGTGTTCCCTCCCACCATCAGGAACATTCTATGCAGCTGAACATCCTTGTTGCTTACTTGTAAAGAAACTATTGTAGTGAATAGTTGAAGATTAGTCCAGTTTTAAAGCTACGGTGCTTTGGTTAATTTTGTATTCTGTTTTGACCTGCCTGCTTTTCTTCTATCATTTGTTTATTTATTTGTTTAGGTTGTTTAGAGCCAGTGTGGTGTAGTTGTTAAGAGTGGTAGACTCGTAATCTGGTGAACCAGGTTCATGTCTCCGCTCCTTGTTGTGGGGGAAGAAGGGAAAGGAGAATGTTCGCTCCTTCGGGTAGTGATCAAGTGGTATATCAAATCCAAACTCTTCTTCTTCTTTCCTAGTTTGGAGCCTTTTTAAAAGTAACTGCTTTGATGCATCCCAAGCCCCCTCGCATCTGGGCTACAAGGGTGAGTGGGAAGGTGATTGCAGCAACTATCAGAAAGTAAGACCCCCTGGCAACACTGCAGGGCTGTTGTGTTGCAGCTGGACAAGGAAGCAGGTGTGAGAGATTGTCATGCTTCACCACAATCACCTTACTGCAGATGGATTTTATCTTCCAAGTTGATAGAGAGGGTCAGCATAAGCAAGTTCGTTTAAACTGAGAGGCCTGGATTCAAACCCTAACTTCAGTTTACACTGTGTGGTTTTACTAAGTTGCCAGTGCTCAGCCTCTGCTTCCCATCTGTCCCAAGAGATCATGAAGAGCTTACTTAACAGTTCTGTTTGTGAAATGAATGCAGTCACTCAAGCCTGTGTGCTTATTGCATGTGCACACTAATATTTCATAGAAACCAAGCTCTGGGAGGTGGATCAGTGGAGAAGAAGAACTTACATACATATTTCACATCTGAAGAGCATCTACTTAAAATCTATTTTTAAATCAATTATTTTCTTCAGATGACAAATTGTTCTTCTTTGCTGCATCAGATTCAGACTCATCCATGAAGGAAAATAAAAACCATGTATCGAGTAAAAGTAGGATTTGAAGTTATTTTTTCTTTCTCTGAAAGGGGAATTAAACTATTAAAGGACACCTTGTTAAGTAATTATCTAGCAACATCACTGCACAATTAAATAGCCATCAGTCCCTGCAGCTGAGAAATTTCAGGTAATTATTCAAAGATAATTTAATAGGAGAATTACTGTATTCAAGAAAGCATTAGCTAGTAATCTACCTCAATTAAAGCAGCCAATTAATTTCAGCACCTTGATAATAGTTGCCTTTTGCAGAATCATCCTCCCTCTACCCACAGCTTGAGTGTATATTTAAAAATATTCTTATAAACATGGTAAGCTTAATGAAATTTGCCTAAAAGTCCAGTCCAGCAGTCACTAGGGACCTGTAAAGGAAATATTTTGAGGAATCCAAACTGACATTTGTATATTTAACCATTGTGTTTATTTTAAACAGCTGAATTTCATAAATAGGTGTTGTATGTGAGTGTATTGGATAACTTGCAGTATACATATTCGTGAGGGGTATGGACCAATTCCCTTTCAGCCACTGTCCCACCAAACATTTTAAGCTTTTTATTGCACAGCCTGTAATTCTTCCTCCTCACTTGTTCTAGGTCACTCCATAAACCTCCCTTGGCAAATCATCTCTCTTCCTCACCCCCACCCCCACAATATGATTCTAGATCTAGTCCCTTCTGGATGTTCTGTGTCACAGGCCCAGTTTCCATCATACTTACTGAATTGTAGTTGCATTCATAAGAGCCAACTCCTAGAGGCCAAGGTCCTCTTCAGCCACCCACTCCCAAAAATTGATGGGCCGCCCCCCTCAAGTTGATGGGTATTACCCTTCAAATGGTGTGCATGCAACACTTCATGTGATTATTTATGCAGGGCAGGACTTTCCTTCCCCCCACCCAAATTTTTGTTCAAGCTGGCACCCTTGGTTGCATTACATATAGTTCCTGATATCAGACTTTGATATACTATAAATTGAATGCTCATATGAGTAGAGAGGTATTCAGGGCTAAGCCAAAGCATTCTGCCACTCCAAGAGTCATTATGCAGTCAATCATATGGTCCAGGGCATGGGTAGGCAAACTATGGCCCGGGGGCCGGATCCGGCCCAATCACCTTCTAAATCCGGCCCGCAGATGGTCCTGGAATCAGCGTGTTTTTACGTGAGTAGAATGTGTTCTTTTATTTAAAATGCATCTCTGCGTTATTTGTGGGGCATAGGAATTTGTTCTCCCCCCCTCAAAATACAGTCCAGCCCCCCACAAGGTCTGAGGGACAGCAGACTGGCCCCCTGCTGAAAAAAATTGCTGACCCCTGGTCCAGGGTCACTTGCAACATTGCCACGGATGCTGGAGTTTTTTGGCACAGCTCTTGAGATCACACATGACTGCATGCAATCTGAGACTTATGTAACTTCTCACATCCCCTAAAACACTGTGAGAAAACTTGGGCACATCTCTCAAATATTATGCTGAGCAGCAGACCTGGCTCTAGGTGCACTCCCGGTGGCGCGGGGCGCCATGCTGGCAGGGGGGGTGCTGTGCGGCAAAGCCACGCGGAAGCCATGCTGCGCGCTTTGAGGGCGGGGGCGCGGAGCGATCTCCGCGCCTCAGCGCCAGGGCACCCGACCTGCTCGAGACAGCCCTGCTGAGCAGCAGCCCATTGGTGCCCCTAAATATTTTCACTGGTTGAATATTGTGGAGTGGAATCTAAAGCAGCTACTGATGTAATGATCATATCCCCTGTCTGCTTATTTTGTAGCAACTATTTGTATATTACATCAAAGGTATAAAACTAATTTGGATCTTAAAACTGCATGCACTCTACAACTACACAACCAAAATTAGTCACTGCAAACATTTATTTCACCCAAAGCTGCAGTTCTGGTGGCACCAAAATTAAATGTTAAGTGCTTTGGGTTTTCCCTGTCTTAAGAATATAAGAGCTCTACTGCATCAGACCAATGGCCCATCTAACAAAAGATCCTGTGTTCACAGTAGTGGCTACAGGTTGCCATGTGTCCTCTTTTTCCAGGACACAGCCTCTTTTTCATGGGTACATAAAATGAGAGTTGTCATAGCGATCCATAGTTAAAAGTAGAAGTTGGCAAATGTGCCCTCTTTTTTGCTCTTCAAAAAATGGCAATGCTACAGAAGCTGATCAAATACTTATAGGAAGCAGGACATTCACAACAGCACACTCTCACTGGTGTTCATCAGCAACTAGTACCGTATTTGAAGGTTCACTATCTCCAATACTGGAGGTAGCACACAGCCAGCAAGATGAGTAGCCTTATCCTCCATGACTTTGCCTAATTTAATATGAAAGCCTTCCAGGTTGACAGTTCTTAGGGTGGTGCAGGCAGCTCCCCTGCACATGGCACAGAGCCAAGGGAGTTCATCCTCATCTTCATACATATATTTATATGGCTACCTACTGAGAAGATCCACTTTACTCATAAGAGAAGATCCATTAAAAAAGCAAGTGGCATTTAATTACACCCACTTAGGTCATAATACGTGTGTGTTAATAATGCAAACAGGTGAAGAAAAACTTGGGAGGACAAATAATTCTGGAAGCTTCTGTTGAAATGAGAGGGTAGGTGTGTCTTGCCCACTGTATCTGTTGTTTTCTCATACTCTTTGCACAATCCCCCACTTTCTTTGAAAGAGATGTATTCACCAGAATCATCAGCCACAACCTTGTACTAATAGGGTTAGAACTGCAGCCTAAGTGTGTGTATGTTGCTCAGTTCCCCATTTACTTTGGAGGAAACATTGCTTGCTGCCAATACTGTATTATCATCATCATTGTAGTACAGTACTGAGGTTAGGATTGCAGTCTTTGTGTTTTTCTGCATGCTTATCATTAACTGAATGTTGTTGATGACTGTTTTGTTATCATAATTATGATTATTATCACAGCACAGTATTGTAGACCTATTGGAATTAATGGCCCTAACTAGTCATTAATTTCAATAGGTCTACTCTGAACAAAATTGATTAGAATGCCATGCTTGTGGATTTTTAAGAATCTCATTACTATCATCATAGCACATAGTTTAGGTAGGTACTAGTTATTTGTATAAATATATACAGATGCATACTTTATATTTTTATCTCGGTTGCTCCAAATAAACTCCAACAATTCAAGACATAACCCTGGACAAATAACACTAAGAGACTGAAGACTCTCAGAATAGCCAACTGAGCTGGCATATATTAATCACAGATATAGTTGGGGCACTGGGCCTTTACGATAGCAACTGACTTCACTGACTTGGCTGACCTTGCACCTGTGGAAACTCATCCATGAGGTGTTTTACACTCATGGAGGAAATTAACCCCTCCTCAAGCCCAGTTACTCCAACCAGTATTGTCACCTTATACATTATAAATTATCTACATCTCTTACTCTAACTATATTAGCTATAGTCCCATGTCCCATATACTCTTAAATGCCATTTATATAAATAGATAGGTTAATTTCTCCCCACATTTCAGGCCAATAGCTTGTACAAGCAGTAGTGAGTAAATGAATCATCTGAACAACTACTGATAACAAAATATTTGGGAAATAGTGCAACATTATAGCTATTAGATCCAGTGGCATTTCATATCCTTTTTTTTTTAAAAAAAAAGCATTTATATTAGACATCCAACAAATCCTTATATATGAAGTACAGTACAGTGGTACCTCTACTTACGAATTTAATGCGTTCCGGACGCACATTCGTAAGTCGAAAAAAATTGTACGTCAAATCCCATAGGAATGCATTGGGAGAAAAATTCGTAAGTTGAAGCAACCCTATCTAAAAATTCATAAGTAGAAAAAATCCTGTCTAAACTGCATCCAAGATGGCGCATGGAGCTCCGTTCGTAAGTAGAAACATTCGTAAGTAGAGTTATTCGTAAGTAGAGGTACCACTGTATAACTTCTCTGTGAAGACCACATCTTCAACAATTATCATTCAAATCTATGTAGGTCCTATTGACTCTGACGGGAGTTAAAGACCACCAAAAAAAGATCCTGTAATAAATACACGAGGCCTCCGGACAGTATGGGGAAAAGACTTAGGGATCCTAATTGCAGACCACAGATGGCAATCAATTTGGCACAACCCATCCCTATGAACAATCTCTACTCATCTGCAGGAGACTCCTCTCCAAATTATCTTTCGTTGGCATTAGACTCCATTACATTTAGCCAAAAGAGAAAAACCAAACAGCGTGTCTCCCCTATGCTGGAGAGGCTGTGGAGAGTTAGACTCATATTTTCATACAAGGACGAGTTGCAAGTTGGTGTACTCTTTAGGGTGTTTCACATTATTTCCAAAATTACCCAGTTCCCACCTTATTATCATTAAGGTAAAGGTTGTCAGGAGTATGGGCAGGAGTCAGGCTCTGGGGCCTGTAGTGCTTTGCAGGACTGGGGCCTGCCTCAGCTTGTGCTGGAGAAGCAAGGTGTGGCCACACAGGTGAAGACCTCAGCTTGTGCTGGAGAGGCAAGGAGTGGTCACTCAGGTGAAGCCACTTGATACCTCACTGCACCTGGTGGCAGGAGCTGGGAGGGATAAAAGCTCAGCATTTCCCTTCAGCTCTTTGCCACAGCAACACTATCCCTGCCTGGTTGCATCTGGCCTCTTGATTCTTGCTCCGTGGACCCTTGCCTTGCCGACGTCTTGATTCTTGCTCCGTGGACCCTTGCCTTGCCGACGTCTTGATCCTTGCTCCGTGGACCCTTGCCTTTCCGACGCCTTGATCCTTGCTCCTTGGACCCTTGCCTTGCCAACGCCTTGATCCTCGACCCTTGTACCTTCGCCGTGCTTCTTGTTCCTTGAACCTTCGCCGTGCTTCTTGTTCCTTGAACCTTCGCCGTGCTTCTTGTTCCTTGAACCTTCGCCGTGCTTCTTGTTCCTTGAACCTTCGCCGTGCTTCTTGTTCCTTGAACCTTCGCCGTGCTTCTTGTTCCTTGAACCTTCGCCGTGCTTCTTGTTCCTTGAACCTTCGCCTTGCTTCTTGTTCCTTGAGCCTTCGCCTTGCTTCTTGTTCCTTGAGCCTTCGCCTTGCTTCTTGTTCCTTGAGCCTTCGCCTTGCTCCTTGCTCCTTGGACCTTCGCCTTGCCGACGCCTTGCTCCTTGACTCCCAGACCTTCGCCTCTGCCTTGCTCCTTGACCCTGCGACTGCCTGCTGCTGGACCCTCAGCCCTGCACCTGTTCCTGCTTCTACACCACCATCTTGCCTCTGGTCCTGACGCCCGCCGACCGGACCGTGACAGTGGTAAAGGGACCCCTGACCATTAGGTCCAGTTGTGACCGACTCTGGGGTTGCAGCCCTCATCTCGCGTTATTGGCTGAGGGAGCCGGCGTACAGCTTCCAGGTCATGTGGCCAGCATGACTAAGCCGCTTCTGGCGAACCAGAGCAGCACACGGGAACGCTGTTTACCTTCCCGCTGTAGCGGTACCTATTTATCTACTTGCACTTTGACGTGCTTTCGAACTGCCAGGTGGGCAGGAGCTGGGACCAAGCAACGGGAGCTCACCCCATCACGGGGATTTGAACCGCCGACCTTATCAGCAAGCCCTAGGCTCTGTGGTTTAACTACATTATCATTAAACAATAACCTTAAGTGCAGAGAATTAGTATTTTTTCTGTTGTCAACAACCCAATTAACACTGGGCCAGTACTGAAAACAATCTATAGGAATCCCCATTGAAATCTGGTTAAATAATATTTGGAATGTAGCTCTATTGGAATGCCTTGCTCACCACTGAAGGGTAATTAAAGGCACTTCAAGGGTAGACACTTTGGGTGAGACTTGGCTTCCTTTCTTTTCCTTTATAAATGATACTTTTATTCCATCCTCAACCCAAGAATCTCCGCGAAGAGGCTACTTGAATTGATAATACATGAATAAATGTATTGCTTGTGTACTATGTACAACATACGAATCCTAATAAGAATGTACCACTGGACAAGTTATGGGGGGAGTAGAATTTTGTAATAGCCTTCCTCGAAATTCATTTGCTTGAAATAAGTAACTGTGAATTACTTATTTCCATGTAAATTCACCCCCGCCAGCAGTATTACTATATACAAGGCGTATAAAAAACAGTAGTGTCAAGCAGCAACCAATTGCACTTGCCAAATTTAATGTACCCCTGGAAATTATCATACCTATAGTACTTAAATGTGTGTGACCCTTTCTTTTATTCCATCTACAAAAAAGTCTTCAGGTAGGGTCGTGTTTCCACTGTTCAAGCAGGGCTTTTTTAGTTATAGCTCCAAGGCTTTGGAACAGTCTTAAAGAAGAGATATATAAATATTTTTTTCCATTGGATGTACAGTCATACCTCTAGTTGGTCTCTAAGGTGCTACTGGAAGGATTTTTTTTATTTTTTGTTTCGACTACGTCAGAACAACACGGCTACCTACCTGTAACTAATACCTCTAGTTACGTATGCTTCAGGTTGCGTACTTTCAGGTTAAGCACACGGCGGACCTGGAAGTGTTTACTTCCAGGTTTTGCCATGTGCGCATGCGCAGAAGCGCCCTGCGTGCTTTGCGTGTGTGTAGAAGTGCTCTATTGGCGCTTCGCACATGCGCGGAAGCGCTGCTCTAGATACGTACTTTTCGGGGTGCGAATGGCACCCTGGAGCGGATCAGGTACGTATCTAGAGGTACCATTGTATAGAAACAGTCCTATTTACAGTATTCGGCAGCTAAGAGAGAGATCAAATTTAATCTCTTTTCCTAGTGACTGTTCTAGTATCTTCTAAAGCATTTTTTTAAAAAAAAAAACTTTTATTGGTGCTTTTGTTTTTGTCAAGGTGCCTCAAACAGCAGAAGTGGTGGAAAAATATGTATTTTCTACTTTCTTAAAAGTCAGAACTTTACAGAATCTTCGTTGCTGAATGCTAAGCCCATAGATGAACAAGAAAATTGCAGAGGTGGAACAGAATCAATCCCTCCATGTTAAACATGTAAATAATTATGAAATGACAGATTCAATCTGGAGACATTTCTTCTGTGAATTAGATAGTAATAATCTAAATCCCTTTATCAAAATTGGTGAATATCTTACAGTGACCTAGACAGAACTCACAAGCCATTTCTTGCATGATATTGTTTAAAAGGATTTTGTAATATGAAGATGCATGAAAAAATGCTTTGTCCAGTTATTGCAACAATTAGACTGGATGGGGTTTTTCTGGGGGGGAGGGGGTTGGAATATGTGTGTGTATTTAAATCTAAGCCAGTAGGTTACAACTTTGCATGTCCACAGGGTGCTAAAATAATACTCTTTACAGAACAGCAGGTGGACTATTTTAGGCTTCAGCTTTCTAATTCTAAGCAGGCTTTTTTTTAAGAATTAAAGATGCTAATCACAATCTCAAATTGTGCATTGCTGAGTGGGGAAAAATATGAGACCACAAACTGACATGACAGCAAAGCATTGTGCTGCTAAGAAGGGGACATAAATAGGTGGAAAACTCAAGATGTGAGGTCTGGCTGGGCTTGATGGATCACAAAGGTCAACATAATTGGCCACATACAGCAGAATCAGCCCCCACTTTCTCTCCTCAGCAACTTGGCCACAGGGGGAGCCCTGTTTTCCTACAGGGCTAAGTGATGCCCTGAAGCAGGAGAAATGGGGGGATTCGAAATATTAGATGTAAAAATTAAGAAACACTGAAGGTGCCATCAAATTTAGCCTTTAAGATGCCCTGTAACCAGCTGAGCTGCTGGGGCTGCAATCCACCACCTATTTACTCTAGAGGAATCCCATTGCTCTTGGAGATGATGTGGGAGAGGAGAAGGTCTGGATTTGCTTTGTTTTACAGGGAACAGTACAAGGGAAGCATGTTTATTAAAAGCATATTTTTAAAACACAATTATAAATGCTTTAATAGATAGCATGTGTTTAATTAACCATGCCAGACTTTCATTCAAAACAATGTATAATGGTAATATTTAACAACTGTAAATAGTAAATACTGATAATGCATTAAAAAACCCAGCCTTAAATATATAGATATTTTTTGCTTCAGGAGTGTTGTGCAGAATTGTAAGCTGTCTAGAGTGGTTATATCTACTCCAAAAGGTGGGTGTTTAAGGCCAGCCCACTATCGACAACCACACATGCGAATACAGCACAAATGTAGTGTCTTCTTTCCTTTCTCCCTTTTGTTTGTGCCTGGACAACTCTTCTAAATGACGTATCTAAGTCAACAAGATCATTTGTTTCTCGCTTTTTGCGTCATGTCATTTAAGAACCTCTATGAAGTAACAAACTGTTCACCTTGACCTATGCTATTAGGATAACATATTAGGATGCTTATGATTTTCCTGTATGGGGAAGGGCTGTTGCTGAATGGTAGAACATCTGTTTGGGAGCCACCCAGAGTGGCTGGGGCGAATAAGAATAAGAATATACATTTCTAAACCTGAACAAAATAACAAACATCCAATTTTATATCCTGTAAGTCAAGGTATGCCATTTAGGCTTTTCAGATGGACAACCTACTTTTAACTCTAACCTGCAACACAGGACCAACTTTTACACTTTATATTATTGCTACCTATTTTAATGTCTTTCCAGCTATCTTGATCTACTCTCTCTTCTTCCTATTCACTC
Organism: Zootoca vivipara; assembly: GCF_965207765.1. Classification (NCBI taxonomy): domain Eukaryota; kingdom Metazoa; phylum Chordata; class Lepidosauria; order Squamata; family Lacertidae; genus Zootoca; species Zootoca vivipara. The sequence goes on along the minus strand of NC_142588.1, from coordinate 87,434,185 downwards.
TTATCAGCCGTTCTCACCTTTCTTTTGTCCCAGAAAATATTGTTGTGCTTCAGTTTGCATAATTCACCTTAGGTCAGGTTGCAGCACAGCTGTGGGTTTTTATTCACTAGTTGAAAAAACAGTGGGTTAAAATCAACTGTGACTAGATCTTCATGACAAAATTAAGATGCTTTAAGTGTAATTTTAACTGGTGGGAAATGATGCAATCAGGGCATTTTCATCTAGGAGATGTACCACTGAACTGCAACTCCATTAAATAACATGGGAAGGCTTTTGCCTTCTATAGGCTTCCCAGAAGCAATTTGTTGGCTGCCACTGGAATTAGGGAGCTTGATAGAGGGCCACTTAGTCTTGTTTTATGTTCATCTAATGTTCAAGAGAGAGAATTGGTGGCACAACTTCAGAGATTCTTGGAAGGTAGCAGGCACTGCAACCTTCCAACAGCTTGACCTCACCCCCAAAGGCACACTCCTCCATTGTCTCCCGAGACAGACAGCTGCCAGCAGTGCTAATCTTGATCATTTCAATGTGGCTTCATGTCTAGTTTCAGGCCCAAATCCACTTTGGTGCCCCTGTTGGGTTACTTTTATCAGAAAACAGACAGGGGGGGCTACAACTCAGTTAGATTTTACTCTTTCTCACACCAATTCTTAATACCACTGACAATGATATCCTCCCATGCTGACTCTGTGGTATGGAAATTGGTGGCACTGATTTCAGTGGTTCCCTTTCAATAGGCAGGACCATTCACTGAGACTGGCCTTGTGCTGTGGAGTCTCACAGGATATCATTTTGCCCCAATGCTTTTTAATGTCTACATTGCAAGTGGTTCTTTGAATGTTTGGAACAAGGTGTCACGAGTATGTTGATGGCACTCACCTGTTTCTCTGTAACATCTGAATCAGGTGAAGGCAGTGCTGCCCTTTCAAATATTCAATTTCAAAAAAGTTCTCCAAAATGCTAAATAAACTGACATCACATGACCTCTTAGTGCTATCAAGTCATCTGGTGCATTACAGAGAAGTTACAGTGTTTATAGCTCATGCTTAAGGTGACTATGGCATTAATTGCACTATTTGATACAATAGATTTTGGATAACAATCTTATTCAAGTTATTCATTATTTAACTGAAGACTGTTTTAATGATGCTGTAAGAAAATGCAAAATAACTAGGAAGGTGTTTGTCTTCCCTGTCACGAATGAAGGATATTAGCTCTTTTTTCCTGGAAAAAAGGAACATCATCATTATTGTCATTGTCCTGTTTTAATTTTGAGGAACTTGGAATTCAAAATGCAGTGTTTGCTGCTCATGTGAGGTGAGAAGCAAAGCGACTGTGTTCTGGTGCAATATGCTTGTCCGCATCTCAACTTATTAAGCTGAGAAATGGTGCACCAAGTACAGGAATTATCTGGTTTTTCTCCATAAGAATGAAGACCAAAAACTTGGTTCTGTTTAAAATGTGAGTTCAACTACAATATCCTGTTAGAAACATTATTCCATACTTCTCCGATACATAGATTTATCTGAATATACACTTTCAGAAAGAGAAATAATGGTGGATTGGCAGACAAGAACTTCCAAGGACATGAAAGAATCCCCATCTTGTTTTACACTTCCGAGAAAAATAATAAATGTCTTTTAAAAATTAGTGTGCCGATTCCCCTTTCTCCCCGTTTTCATATTCTTTTTAATCAGGATCTCTTTTTTCCTTAAAGCAAAGAGAAATACAAATGCAAGAGACAAAAAAGTACTTCGCCCTGCAGGAATACAAAAATTGTGAAAGCCCAGGCAGCACTACAGAGGAGCAGTGCCATTCACTCACAAAGAATTTTGTGCATGTAGATGGCTGATTAATTGTTGGCCTGCCTAGACGAAGCTGCAACGAGCCAGATACTGTCAGCATGCCATCTGTTACCATGGAAATGCACAATGTTCCTGTTTCCGACAGGCCCTTGAATGCTGGATAGACTGTGCCATATGTAAATAAGGCAAATTAGTTTTCCTATATCTTCCAGACAAGGTTAGACTAAAAGAAAATAGATCGGTTTTAAACATCCTCTATCCTCCAAGGTGCTATGAACCTGGTGAACCTTGCTTCTTTCTTGTAAAAAAGAAAAGTAAGAGTACAGATTATTGTTAATCTTGAAAGACAAAATTAATTCTTAGCCACTGGCAAGTCTTACAAAACCCAGTATTAAAAAAGGGCACACAGCACGTTCTTTCACTACCAATGATTACTGTGGTCATTTGTTATTTAATCAAGGTGCTGATTACTTAATGACTCTTCCAGTATAAGAGTACTAGCTATATAGTAGGAAACACCAATTTGTCTTTAGACTTTTTTCATTTGGAAATACTGTTAATGTAATGGAAAGAAATAAAGGCTCATGGGCAAAACCCAATTTTGGCATGGACAAAGAGTAGCCTACCAGTTAAGGCTGTGTCATCCAGTTACAGTACCTGCCTGCCTCCCACATCTGTGTTTATATCTTTCAGCCCTTGTTCTTGTTATCTATGGGCAAGAAGGGAATTTTTCACATCACTTCCAGGAAGCATTGGGCAAGGGAGATAATCAGGCAAGAACACTAGAACTGAAGTGGGCAGGCATAAGCAACAAGAAAGAGAATTATTTGCTATTACTCTAGCAAAAACGTAGCTATGACCTGGAAACATTTACAGCCTGAGCAGGTTGGGGATAACCAATGGGCTGTATGTGTGGCCAGGCCAGAGAAGAGGAGGAAGTTACTAGTAATTCTGCTTTAGTCTGAAGATTTGAGTGACTCGTGTCCTTATGCAGATCAGAAAACTCAAGTTTAGTGTTGGCTAATCCAAACACCAGGAGCCTCAAAACTGTTGCTTACCACATTTACCTCACTGCTATTCTAGTGAGGTAGACTAGAATGTTTAAAACAACGTGGGTGGCGCTGTGGGTTAAACCACAGAGCCTAGGGCTTGCCAATCAGAAGGTCAGTGGTTCAAATCCCCGCATCTGGCTGAGCTCCCGTTGCTTGGTCCCTGCTCCTGCCAACCTAGCAGTTCGAAAGCACATCAAAGTACAAGTAGATAAATAGGTACTGCTCCAAGTGAGAAGGTAAACAGTGTTTCTGTGTGCTGCTCTGGTTCGCCAGAAGCAGCTTTGTCATGCTGGCCACATGACCTGGAATCTGTACGCCGGCTCCCTCGGCCAATAACGTGAGATGAGCGCCGCAAACCCAGAGTTGGTCACGACTGGACCGAATGATCAGGGGTCACTTTACCTTTATTCTAGTGAAATACACATTTAGCCAACTGGCACCTGAATTTATTTCAAGCTTGTGCCTTAGCAATAAATTGGACACATTTTGTAAAAGATCTTTTAAATGTATAGATTTATTGGTAGCACAACTCTTTCCACTAAATGATAACTGCATAAAAATACATAGGTCTTAAGAGGCATATTAAAATATAAAAAGCAGAATCACTGCATACTCAATATCATTTCAGTGATGTAGCATAGCCCTCCATATAAAGACACACACTACAAGAGAGGTAAAATCATGGATGCTTCCATTTTATGGATTGGATCCAGAGAAACATCCATTGAAGCAGAGGAGCAGATTTCCTCCTCCCTCCAGTACCCGCTGAAATCCCTGAATTCGCAAGGGTTGGGGAACCCTGCTGAATGGGGTAGGCTATAGTAAGAGGAGCTGAGGGCTCACATAAGGTGCCCATGCCCAATTTTTGGCAACCCGCTTTCCCCAAGCAACAGCCACCCATTCAGTACATTTCCCTGACTCCCAGGAGACACTTTTTCAGGGTGCTTGGGAGCCTGCCAGAGTGAAATATACTCTGAGTCGAGAGTGAATTTCATGCTATTTATTCAGCTTGTAGTAGCAAAGGAGAAGAAGAGAAGAATGGCTCTTTTCCCAAAACATCTGCTTATATACATTATTTACACAATGGGCCTTGCTCATTCAGGGCTGCACCTGTAAGCCAATCAGGTTGCAGATTCACTTCTGCCAGCAGCCTGATTGGGTGGCTCCTGCGAACCAATCAGACTGGATCCTATTGTTCTAGGATTCAGCTCAGTACATAACACAGAGGGAGGGGGGTAAAGCCACCTTCTGCTCCTGCCTTTCTACAGGCATTCTTTGGACCCAACTCAAAGTACTTAGCGTGGAATTGCAATGCTTCATTCACTCACTTTTTACCAAGCATCTCAGTCAGTAGAGCATGAGACTCTTAATCTCAGGGCTGTGGCTTTGAGCCCCATGTTAGGCAAAAAGATTCCTGCATTGCAGGAGGTTGGACTAGATGAACTTCATGGTTCCTTCCAGCTCTACAATTCTATGACTCTGTCTTTTGATACTGTATTGTTATCCCATGCTTTCTTCCTGTGTTGTATTCTGTACTTCCATACTTTCCCAAACATCAGAAAATACTCCTCTCCTCCCCACAAAAGATGGAACAGTAGCACTGCCTTTCCAGGTGTGGGCTCAGGTGGGTAGCCGTGTTGGTCTGACACAGGCGAAATAAATAAAAAATTGTCCAGTAGCACCTTAGAGACAAACTAAGTTTGTTCTTGGTACTGTATAAGCTTTTGTGCACCTTCTTCAGGAGTGGTGCATTTTAGTACAATTCTTCTGTCTTATTTAAGAGGTTAGGCATTGACATGTATTAGATATATCAGGAAGGGTAAACTATTTTCAATTCACTCTTACCCTTCTGGAGGCTACCATATAAATTAATGTTTAAAAATTTGTGCCATAATGCTTTTTTGAGAATATTTCTAAAATAGAAAAATATTTATGCAATATGGCTTAAATGAAATGTGACTGTGTTGCTAATTAAATAAAATGTTTTTAAAAAACACTGCCATTCCATTCACTATCATTTTAGCAACTATTTAATTTGTGTTCTTAAAACACTTTTCTGGTGTTTTTTGTTTTTGTTTAATTCAAGTTCTTAAAACATAATACAACCATATCTTATGTGCATTTAACTTGCATGTTTTCAACTATACATGGTTGAAGGCCGGCTGGAAGAAATCCCAGAAGTTAAATGTAGAGTCAGCACTGCACTCTTTTTGTGCTGGATTTTTCCAGTGCAAAAAATAGCTTTTAAGTTCAAGTTCAAGTCCAAGCAATGCTCTCTCCACGCGCTGGGTCTGGGATGCTTTTGTGGGAAGATCTTGTGAGAGCATCCCAGGGCTTCTGGAGCTGGTGTGCAAGTTCCAGAAGCTCTGGGCTGCTCATGCCAGGGTTCGGTTTCAAGGGTTTGAGTATACATGTTTCTGCATGTATACAGAACCCTTGGAATAGAAAACCAGCATAAGACACGGTCATACTGTAGTTGCACAATTTCAGTAATTTTACTAGTAAAATCAGTAAACCATTGGCTGAAAAAATTGGGAGGAAAGAACTGGATCCTATGTTTTTCACTCACACAACTATATCACGCCCACTAGGATAGAGTGTGTTTCATGCCAAGTCAATTCTGTTTATAGCTCACAGGAGAAATGCAACAATTGAGTAGTACTAGCCAAGCCGGAATTAAGATTGCTGGAAGAAATATCAACAACCTCAGAAATGCAGATGACACAACCTTGATGGCAGAAAGTGAGGAGGAATTAAAGAACCTTTTAATGAGGGTGAAAGGGGAGAGCGCAAAATGTGGTCTGAAGCTCAACATCAAAAAAACCAAGATCATGACCACTGGTCCCATCACCTCCTGGCAAATAGAAGGGGAGGAAATGGAGGCAGTGAGAGATTTTACTTTCTTGGGCTCCTTGATCACTGCAGATGGTGACAGCAGTCACGAAATTAAAAGACGCCTGCTTCTTGGGAGAAAAGCAATGACAAACCTAGACAGCATCTTAAAAAGCAGAGACATCACCTTGCCGACAAAGGTCCGTATAGTTAAAGCTAGGGTTTTCCCAGTAGTGATGTATGGAAGTGAGAGCTGGACCATAAAGAAGGCTGATCGCCGAAGAATTGATGCTTTTGAATTATGGTGCTGGAGGAGACTCTTGAGAGTCCCATGGACTGCAAGAAGATCAAACCTATCCATTCTTAAGGAAATCAACCCTGAGTGCTCCCTGGAAGGACAGATCGTGAAGCTGAGGCTCCAATACTTTGGCCACCTCATGAGAAGAGAAGAATCCTTGGAAAAGACCCTGATGTTGGGAAAAATGGAGGGCACTAGGAGAAGGGGACGACAGAGGACGAGATGGTTGGACAGTGTTCTCGAAGCTATGAACATGAGTTTGACCGAACTGCGGGAGGCAGTGCAAGACAGGAGTGCCTGGCATGCTATGGTCCATGGGGTCACGAAGAGTCGGACATGGCTAAGCGACTAAACAACAGCCACTAGATGTTTGGAAGGATCCGAAGTAGTAATAAGATGCCCAGGACTTCCCAGTAAGCTTCCATGAATGTGCTGACCGAGTCCTCAGTGCACTGTGCCGCACAACGTTGACTACCTTTGGCTTAACTACTATTCCCATCCAGATATCTCTGATTAAATACAAACAGATCTAATACTGTAAATGAGAGGATTGCTTGGCCTCTCTTGAGCTCCTTGGCAGTTAGAGCAAGTTATATTTATTATACAATCTTATCATAAAACTGCTTCTGTATAGTCAGTTTTCATACCCAAATTGCTAAATGTGCCAATCAGGTGGCTTGCTGTGCTCACACAAGTACTTTTCACAACACCATTTCTCCATCAGGTCTGGTAGCATTGTCATGGGAAGGAGCTATATGATTCAGCTGATCCATATGGTCAACACTTTTCTATGTTAATAATAATGTTTAGCATTTACATAAGGTACTATGAGTGTTCAAAACACTTCATATATATTATCTTAGTAGTCTATTACTAAGATGTGGAAGCCCATTGTGGGGAAGTTGTTATGAAGCAGCACCATGCCGCTAAGGTAACATGCAAATGGTACCACCACTATGATATATTTCCCCCTCAGCAGTACTTCCCGCCTAAATTTTCAAAGTGCTTGCACCATTGAGAATATCATTGAACTGTATAATTGTAGTCAGAGCATAGCACTCAACAAAATCAGCAGGTAGCTGCTGATGTATATTTTTGCTGCTGATGAATCATAGTCTTAGTAGCTATAGTAACAGTAGGCTTATGCTCTTGGTAAATATAGTATATATTTTAATGCATTCTTTACACAGAGTTTTTGTTTAAAAAATATTGCTGATGCATAACATTTTTCTCTTACAACCTATATGATAACTCAAAATCAGTATATTACTGCAGGGACAGAAGTCTGGTCTACTGGAACATCTGGCCAGAGCATGTGGCCTGAACTTCATGCAGTGCACACAATCACAGGCCACATCTTGTGATTACTAGACCAAGCTCACATGCAGTTTGACCTGGCAAAATGGCTGGCCAGCTGAAAGTGGCTGCTTTGCTTTGTTTCTCAGAGCAGGTTCCCGGCACCTCTATCATTTATAATTAAAGTCTGGTATAGGTTTGGTGCCAATTGTACTTGCAAGGAGAAGAAAAACATTTTCATATTGTAAAAGAAAGAAAACCCCACACTTTGCTTAAATGTCTCTTGCTTAAATGGGTTGCAAAACTCTTTTTAGTATGCAAAACTACATACCGGTACTGTATAGAGTGCTGTACGTGATCTGAGAATATATTTCTGAAATGCAAAGCTTTTCTGTTAGTGACTTTATTTTGGAGCCTGATGAGTTTGGGTTATGGACCACAGTATAGAAAACTGAATGATCACTGAAAATACAGAAGTTAGCCATTCCTGTTCTGAGTTATTCTGCCTTAGAGCAAGGGGTAGAAACATCACTCTTGCGCGCGCACACACACACCACGTGCAAATAAAGCTAAATGTGCCTTGGAGCTGAACAGGTTATTAGGCTTTATTGGTTTCTTCTCTGGCACCAGCCACAAAACAGCAAACAGCAAGTCTAAAACACGGCGTGTTCTCCTGCTGGCAGCTAGCCAGCCCCATCACATGCTCCCACTTTGGGGACTAATTGTTACCACCTGCCTGAGGGGCCCCACTCAGCAATACTTGCTCACAGGATCACTACTTCATGACAGTGCCATGTGTAGAAGTTGTTAATACAAATGAAATATTGAAGATCATTCACATACATATTCTAACCAGACTCAGTTGAGCACAAACAGTTTCAAGGCTCACATGGAAAAGTGTCTTAAAGCTGAAATCTTATGCATGTCCTTAAAATGAAGTGCATTCCATCAACACAGGGGGGGGGGGCAGTTTCTAAAGAAAAAAAATTGACATCACGCTAAGGATGAATGAATCAGTCACTTACACACGTGTTCACCAGTAAGGCATATTAGCTTAGCATCCTGTTTCCCACAGTAATCAACCAGAAGCCCACAAACAGGACATGAATTGTTCCCCAGCAACTGGCATTCAGAGGATACTGCTTCTGGTACCAGATATTTATTTTGTTCTACTGTGGCAACACTTTACCGCTTACATCCACTGAACTGCATTTGCAATTTTATTGCCCATTCACACAGTTTGTATTTGGTGTCACCAGCAAACTAGGCCACCTTACTACTTTCCCTTTTTTCTACATCATTTATTAACATGTGTAAAGGCACAAGTCCCAGAAAAATGGAACCCCACTTCTTACATTCCCCCAGGTATTTTGAAACATAGTTTCTCTCAAACCATGCCTTTTAAAGCATATTTTGAATTATACATTTTGGGAACATAAACTGAGTCAGAAAATTTGGACGCATGAAAACCAATGGATAACTACATCCCAATCCACCAATTAGGTGCAGAACGAGTATGTGCAAACACTGAATTTATCAAGCTTCCTTACCATCAGGCTGCAAGACTCATCAATTTACAAGGTGTGCAGTACAAACTGATGAACTCAGAAGTTCAATTATACTTAACTCCCAAAAAAGTTTCTACAGCATTGCAGCCTAAATGCAGTTTACTTTGGAGCAGGCATCCCCAAACTTCGGCCCTCCAGATGTTTTGGACTACAATTCCCATCTTCCCCAACCACTGGTCCTATTAGCTAGGGATCATGGGAGTTGTAGGAAAAAACATATGGAAGGCCGCAGTTTGGGGATGCCTGCTTTGGAGCATTAAACCTCCATGACAAAACTTTTTAAATTCTGGTTTTTCAGCTCAGATACTTTGATTAAAAAAACAAAAGAAATGTTCACTTCCACCCTGCAGAATATTTTAATATGAATTCCATCTACAAACAATTTCTGGATAAATCATTCTAATGACACTGAACTACCAGCACAGCTATAATCAAAGAACAGCAAATCAAACCTCTGAGGCAAGATATCCCAATTCTGTAGGAAGACCTGCATGCTTCTTCATTTGTCTTGCTAGTCAATAATTTAGGATCCATGACAATAACCATATAACAATTGCCCCCATATCAGATATGGAATATGGTACCAGCAACTCTGACCACTGTACTGTACAATCTAAACCCTTCTAGCATAGTCATACTTTCATAATATCCTGTGGTTGTCCCAATCCAATATACAGTATGTGACTATCAAATGCATTCTCTGAACAGCAATCCCGATATGGTACTATCCACATACACAAGAGGGAGGTATTAGTAGACTTGCAGAATCCCAAGGTCTGGTGAAGTTCAAACAATATTTAGGAGGGGGACATCTTAAGCGGGGAGAGAATAATACAGAAATAGCTTAATGAGGACTGTGCAAATTTATTGGGCATGAAAAGTTGATGAAGTGTTGTTGGGTAGGGGTGGGTAATCAGACAAACAGATGGCTGGAAATGGAAATGGAATGAAGTATCCCAGAAAGAGCATGGCTGGCTGGCTGGAATCCTGAACAAGAGCACTCCACATAACTCTGTTTTGTTGCCGGTCCCACTTGTTTCTACATGAAATCAGCAACTAGCCTTAACATTTTGTCTATGTGCCATGTACATGCTGTCTATTATTCTCTCTTAAACTGGCTGAATAATAAGTCTTTTGTTAACAGATTTGTATTTCAGAGATCCTCAACCACAAATGCTCATTAGTTTTATTTAATAAATGGGAAATAAGGCAAACCTAACAAGAACAACGAATCCAATGAAGGGAAACTTAACAACAGCAACAAATCCATAACAAAAAGAAACATTTATTTAATATTTAACAAAAAAAAAGCCTATCTGCATGATTTCCCATCGTTGAAGTTCTTAGAAAAATCAGTTTAGCACCCATCTACACACACCCTCACTCAGACAGTGTTCTTCAATAAAAATTTCAGGCCAGCCCTAGCAATTATGGCACCCAGGGTCAGCGTTTGTGGTCTTTTACCTATACACCGCACTCAGCCCAGATTTGAGTTTGCACATACATTCAGATACCTCTATCATGGTGCCCACAGGCTTCTCTTGCTCCCTACTCATGGCACATTAATCTAGATATCAGACTTATTTTTCTATCTAAATATCAGGCATATTCACATGAACAAAATGCAAAGCTAAGGTGGGATGGAGTGTCTGAAGTGTTTGGACGGAGCTTTTTGAAATGAATTAATCTACCTCTGTGTACTACTTCCACTGTTGGAGACAGTATGCCTCTGAATTCCAGTTGCTGGGAATCACAAATAGGTAGAGTGCTGCTGTGCTTAGGTCCCACTTTCATAGCTGCCAAGTTATCCCTTTTTAAGGGATTTTCCCTTATGCTGAATAGGCTTCCTCGCGAGAAAAGGGAAAACTTGGCAGCTATGCCCACTTTTTGGCTTCCCACAGGTCTCTGGTTGGTCATTGTAGGAACAGGATGTTGGACTAGATGACCTGTTGTTGTTGTTGTTGTTGTTGTTGTTGTTGTTGTTGTTGTTATACCACCCTATACCCACAGGTCTCAGGGTGCTTCACAAGCCTGATCCAGTAGCCTGATCCACACAACAAAAAAATGAAATTTGGTACACTTCTAGTCCAATGCACTTGGCTTACTAGAAAAATCTGAGGACTTTCATCTTTCTCAGTAAAACCAGCAAAGAGTATTGTGTCACCTTAAAGACTAACACATTTAGGGTACAATTGAAACCCAATCAATTACTTGTCATGGGAGGAGCTGGATGAGACAGAGGTCTCCTTCCACCTAGCCCAGAAAAAGTTTGCAGAGTGACTCTAGAATCACTGGTACACTGGTACAAAGCTCTCCATTCCGGGGCATTCTGGGGTCAGGGGGGGGGCTGACTCACTTGACACCGCTGGTCCCAATTTGGCACAAACTCTACACCAGGCTTTAAACACACACACACACACACACACACAACTTCTGCCCTGGCCAGCATGGACTGCAGATGCGACATTTGCTACTCTGCTTTATCATGTGCCACTGCTATCCAACCAGGGTTTGCATTGTTCTGTTAGTCTTTCATGAACTGGGGACCACTTCTTCAGATGGGAAAAAGCCTTAGAAGCGAAAATTAAATGGCAATGGAATGCAGAGAGTACAGTTGGTCACAGTCCAAATAGAGATCGAATGTATGCAATATAACTACTGTCTGTCTCTCAGTCTTATCTCAGTACATGAAAACTGCTTCTTAACAGAAACCAGAATTCCAGCACAAAGAAGCAAAGCCTGACATGGGACAGAATGTTGGACTGTGCCATTTTCGCTTCTCACATCTGGAGTGATTTCAGAGAAGTGAATTCACAGGTGCCAGTGGGATATAAGTCTAAAAAGGGGATCAGGTTGTAAAAGATGTGTTCCCTTTCATGCAGTATTAGAAACCTCTGTTAAGGCGTAGGATGGGGATTTCCAATGGCAGTCATGTAACAAAAAGTTTTGTAACTTTAAAAAGTGCAAGTAGACTATTTACTTTTCCCCCTACAAACTAACATGATTACACTTCTAATTATGGAATTACATTTATAGCAGCTACAGTACTCTGATGTGGCATTTTGCTATTATTTATCACTTCCATGGCATCCTCCAGAATCCTTCATAATTTTGGTATCAGCATCTACTTGTCTGGGCACGTCAGAGAAGTCTTTGTAGGATCAGACTCTCCATTAGATTTGCAGAGGAAGATCAGCTAAGTAAGGATGATACAGGAAGTGTAAGTGGCTTATGCTTCTCTTTCCTCCACGTCCCTTTCTTGTTGAAAATGGATATTTCACATTTATCTCTGTGGGGAGATCTGTAAACTGTCTTTACGTATAATTGGCCTGTTTTAGGAGCGAAGGGGGAATCTACTTGTGGTGTGTTTGACTTATCTAGCCCCATATCAGTATTGCTGCATCGTAATTAGATCACAGTGGCCTCTCTTTCATTATAAGATTTTTTGCATGAAAATCAAGCATGACTTCCACCCATCATCATCAGCTCAGATACAAAACTGACATCACAATCTGTTATTGGGCAGCAAATTCCATGATATTCAGCTAAGCTGCCTGCAGTTAAGAAATCGTTTTTAATTATGACACATCACCTGTTTGCACTCACTGTGGAAAGAAGATGTAGAAAATCATATCTGATTGCAGGCTTTAACGAGCTGTTTATTGGATGCGGCATATTACTTTCTGGACTCTTCAAAAGATACAAAAGTAATACTTTAGAGACAAAAGGGGGGATTTTGCAAACAAGTGCTGTCTGCCATCCAAAACATTTCACAGATCATCTCAAAAAGGACATGAAAATGTTTGCTTTTTCCAAGAAGTGCTATCCTCACTCTAAAACAAGGTGGAAGAAACTCAGGTCCAGGGACCTTCATGCCTCTACTAGGTCATGCTCCTACCCAAGCAATGCCCCCCTCCTCCCTGGATACAGATCTCATTGGCAAGAGGAGGGCAACCAAAATGGTCAAAGGCTTGGAAACAATGCCTTATGAGGAATGGCTTAGGGAGCTGGGTATGTTTAGCCTGGAGAAGAGAAGGTTGAGGGGTGATATGATAGCCATGTTCAAATATATAAAAGGATGTCCTATAGAGGAGGGTGAAAGGTTGTTTTCTGCTGCTCCAGAGAAGCGGACACGGAGCAATGGATTCAAACTACAAGAAAGAAGCTTCCACCTAAACATTAGGAAGAACTTCCTGACAGTAAGAGCTGTTCGACAGTGGAATTTGCTGCCAAGAAGTGTGGCGGAGTCTCCTTCTTTGGAGGTCTTTAAGCGGAGGCTTGACAGGCATATGTCAAGAATGCTTTGATGGTGTTTCCTGCTTGGCAGGGGGTTGGACTGGATGGTCCTTGTGGTCTCTTCCAACTCTATGATTCTATGATTCTAAGCCCTCCTCAAGCGCTTTCGTGTGTCTAGAATTGTGTCCTTGAACTATAATAATACCTCTTGCTTCCCCAGATGGACGATAAGCTAGATTTACTTAATATTTACCTTGCTCCCACAACAAGAAGTTCCAAAGTGATTTACAACAAGAATAAAATGCAATAATAAAAATACATAGACATATTAAAAACACTGTCAGAAAAAGAAGTATTCAATCACTGGTGCTGCTCAAGTGCCTGAGAAAATAAAAACGCCTTTGTTTGGCACCAAAATGACGACAGCAGCAGATGGGCCTCCCAATGGAAGTGTATTCCATAGTCAGGGAGCTACTACTACAAAAAGACCGTGTGTGTCAATCACCACCCTTTGGACCGCATATGGGGGAAGGTAGTTCTTTAGGTATAGGAGTTCCAAGCCATAATATATACGTATATATGTTTGTGTGCTAGAGCGTATACTGCTTGATTGTAATAACAACAGCCAACTCTTAAGTGGTTTACAACAATATAAAACATTGAAAATTATCAATAAAACAGTCAAAAATAAGTATCAGCATATTCAAAATATTATTAAAATCAGCAGTAGCTAAAAATAAGTAAAACATATATATCTTCTACATGTCTGCACACACTCGTCTTCACAAAAATGTTTTTAGCAAGTGCCAAAAAGCAATATAAGATTTAAAGGTCAAATCCAGCACATTGAATTGGGCCCACAAACAAATTGGCAGCCAATGCAGTCAGCCCAGAACCAGGGTTAAATGTTCCTGCCTTAGAACCATAGAATCACAGGGTTGGAAGGGACCATGAGGGTCATAGAGTCCAACCCCCTGCAACACAGGAAACTATTGTCCTTGTCCCAGGTAACATTCAAAATAACACATCCTGCACTAGTTGCAGTTTCCAAACTACCCTCAAAGGTAGACACATGCACAATGAATTGCAGTGACCTAACCCAGAGGTTACCACAGCCTGGACAGCCAAACCCTGGCTATCCTCCAGGCTGACCACCTGTTCCTTCAAGGACAGTGTAACTCTCTCCAGTAAGGGGAAGGCAAGGGAGGAGAGGCACTGCTGCGAGCAGGAGAGATGAAGAAGAGGAGCAGCAGCAGTAGAGGGGACAGTGGGAAGTGGCAGCTCAGGCAGCGCAATCTCTTGTAATGGCCCTGCATGGTGGTAAGATATCAATCAACTAACTTATGTGAATTTGACTTCTCTGATGATACAGTGATCCTTTTAATCACTGTAATCACAGAAGGGAAGGTCTAACAATAATAATCACCACAGGGGAAAGACTACCTTTTGGATGTCCTGACTGCAATAATAGGTTTTGATGACAAAATGAAAAGCTGCAAGACTACAGCGCTGGATTCTCACACTGCAGAGAATGGGAAAGCCAAAAAATAAAAGACAGGCAAAGCCTCAGGTTGGTGCTCAGAAATTTAAATGCCCCAACTTTAGCACTGCCCTGCTCCAACCCATCCAAACATACTACAGCAACCCCAGTGTTGGTAATCTTACACTCTTTCGAAGGGAATCTCCCCTCTGGAGTAGAAATCATATATCGAACAGATGAAAGGCTCTTTAATCTGAGTAGGCTGAAAGCAAAGAGTAAGGTTACCATAACTTCCGTCATAGAACTTCAGTATGCTGACAACGTAGTGTGTGCACACTCAGAGGATGACCTCCAAACCATACTAAATATCTTCATAGAAGCTCACAAAAAGCTTGGCCTATCGCTCAATATCCAAAAAACCAAAGTGCTGCACCAATAAGCACAAAACAACCCCTCCGGAGTGTCACAAATCCCACTCAATAGTGTAACGTTGGAAAATGTTCATCACTTCTCCTACACATCAACTGGGTTAGACAGGAGAACTAATGCCAGTGTACTGGAAGAAGCAAAGATCACCAGTGTTGAAGCAATGATTCCTCAACATCAACTTTGTTGCACTGGTCATGTTGTGCAGATGCCTGATTATCATCTTCCAAAGCAACTCCAAGCCAGTACTCTATTCCAAACTTAAAAATGGTGGCCAACAAAACAGGTTTAAAGACTCTCTCAAGGCAAATCTTTTAAAAATGTAGTATAAACACCAACAACTAGGAAACACTGGCTTGTGAGTGCTCCAATTGGAAAACAGCCTTTACCAAAGGTGTCATGGGCTTTGAAGACTCTCAAACTCAGGATGAAAGGGAGAAACATGCTAAGAGGAAGGCACGCTTGGCAAACCCTCACTGTGATCAACTCCCGCCTGGAAACCTATGTCCCCACTATGGAAGGATGTGCGGATCCAGAACTGGCCTCCACAGTCACTTACAGACTCACTGTTAAAACCATGTTTATGGAATACACTCTTACTTGGCTACAAGTGATCACCAAAGAAGGTAGGGCAGCTCTGAGGCTCTATCCAAACACAATGGCCCCTTTGTTGGGTGTTCATTTTTTGCTCAGAATACCCCCTGAGTAAAGTCCCCATGTGTTCCAAAAACATGGGAAAACAATGATGTAGCCCAATGCCACATTTCTTAATATAGAAAAACTGTATTCTCTTGATAAATTCTGTATGCCCTTCAGTAGTTAAGCCTCCATTGAGGTTGGGGTTGATGGTGGAAATATGGAAGTGGTTGTCTAGGGCTCTCCACTGGAGTGTTTTAACTTATCACACTTCTTTTATTGTTGTAGCATTTCACCATCACAGGTGGCAGGAATTAGTCAAAGAGGCGCTGGATTCTCCATGTCAGGATAAATCCATGGGAAGCAGTTTGAGATAAGGCAAGTACAAGCATCTTTTGGATGAAGCCAGTAGTTGGGACTGAAAAGTAAGGCATGACCAGAGGATAATCCCAGAGGCAGGTTCAAGGAACAACCCGGAAATAGGATGGAAGGACTACCAAAAGATATCGGAACACACCAGAGCTCAGGAAGACCTCTTATAAAGCCCTATTATAGTCCTTCATGTCCTCCACAAGGAACCAATAACAGACCTGAGTAGGCACCAGGCAAAAACATTCCTTTTCCATCAGGCCTTTGGCTTTTAATTATCTATGGCCTTTTTGCTTGGGTGGGTGGGATGTTTTAATTTAGTTTCTTTTAAAAAAGAAATAGAATTGTCTTTTAGATTTTTTTAATGCTGGTTTTAATGAATTTTTTTTTTGCTTAAGCCCCTTTGAGTTACTGTGGCAAAAAGCAACCAATAAATTTAATAAATAATAATAATTTGCACAAAGTGGACATATAAAAGACACCCCAAACGGCAAAACCTGAGAAGCAAGCATATGACCAATGAAATGTAGGGCCTTGCATAACTGTTCAGGTTAGGGACCCACAAGTTCTTTAATTAGTATTGCATTTAAACATTATTTCTCCAGCTGTTGTATGCTTTTGCTACAGTATAATACCATGGACAGTGGCACATAGGTGCCCTCTAACGCCACCTAGTGATCTCCGAAGTCAACTTATCCTCACATCTGTCAAGACTCCTAACAAAGACAGCTGAGCAGTAATGAAATCAGCAAGAGTGATTCTTTCACACCTCAGGGAGAAAGCAGGGAGGGACTCCAAGCCATACTTATGGATAACAATGGGACTGAATTCTAATTGATTTTATAAGCTAAAGTTAGTGGTTGCATGTTTTCCCTCACACAGCTGAAGTAAAAAAGTTATAAAGACAAAGTTAAAAGAATAATCTAATACAAGGCAACTATTTTATTTTAATATTTTAGTAACATTTAATAATATTTCTGCAACTACAAAATGCCCTGAACATGGATACTGAATACCAAAATGAGTTTAATCTGCAGATGTATCAATTGTTGGCATCTGTCTGTCTTGGGAGATAATGGAATGTACCTCCGGGGGTGAAGTCAAGCCATTGCATTAGCACCGAAGTGACCTCCTTGGGACCCTGGGGTGACCAGATAACAAGACTCACTAAAGTGGTCCAAAGGAAAACAGAGCAATACATTTGGCACCAGCTTGGCTGTAGGAGCTACAATACAAGGCACCACCTTTTGGAACTCCAGATTTGTGTAGGGTCTACTCTTTAAGTCTTTTCTCCACCCAAAGATATCCTACAAGGCAGCGGAGGTTTAGGAACATAGTTTTCCTTCTCTTACAAATCTAGTTGTACCAGAGTTTGATTCGCAGTAATATGAACTATTACATCTGTTAGAGGAACAGGGATTCTATTGCTGAATATGGAGAAGCTTTCTCAAACATATTTCATTGTAACAGATATCCAATATTTAAATCCATTGTTTTTCATACACTCCCCACTTTCTCTCACTGGTTTCTCTGGTTCTTTCAAAGTGCAAAACTTTGCCAAACAAGGGTAATCTGTCAAAGCAGGACTGCTGACAATTATAGTTTATGCTGGGGTTTCTCAAACTTCCAACCATGGGGCTGAAATTTACTTTTTAAAATACAGTGGTACCTCTGGTTAAGAACTTAATTCATTCCGGAGGTCCGTTCTTAACCTGAAACTGTTCTTAACCAGAGGTACCACTTTAGCTAATGGGGCCTGCTGCTGCCGCCGCCGGAGCAATATTTCTGTTCTCATACTGAAGCAAAGTTCTTAACCCGAGCTACTATTTCTGGGTTAGCAGAGTCTGTAACCTGAAGCGTTTGTAACCTGAAGTGTTTGTAACCCAAGGTACCACTGTATGTAATTTGTCCCTAAGACAAATTACTGGAAACAAAGGACTGGAAAGTGGTCAGAATAAAACCCATTTTTTAAAAGGGGGGAAATCCTGACAATTACTTTGTTGGTTAGTTTAACAGTTATTCAGAATGCTTAATAACTTGTTAACAAATGACCTGGAGTTAGGGGTAAGAAGCAAAGTGAACAAGTTTGCTTATGGAACTAAGTTGTTCAGGATGGTATGCACAAAAAAGATTGCCAGGAGTTCCAAAAGGATCTCATCAAACTGGGAGAATGGGCATTAAAATAGCAAATGTGATTCACTGTAAACTAGCCTAAAATGATGCACATGGGAGCAACAAAGATGTCGTAAGACCACAATACCAAGGACTGCCTCTCAACCAAACTGGACCCTGCAATCATCAGAGGCCCTTTCTCATGCTCCTCCTCTGCGAGAAGTCCAGACAGTGACAACATGAGAACAAGCTTTTCCTGCTTTACCTCCCAGTTTGTAGAATGCTCTCACCAGGGAGGCTTGCCTGGTGCCACCTTTATATATATTTAGCTGCCAGGCAAAAACCTTCCTCTATAACCAGGTTTTTGGCTTTTAACTATCTGTGGCCTTTTAGAAGTGGGTGGAATGTTTTTAATGTATTGCTCTTTCATCTTGGTTTTAATGTATCTATGTGGGGATTATTGTCTATTTGGTTGTAAGTCGCTTTGTGTTGCCCTGAAGATAAAGCAACTGACAAATTTAATAGATAAACAAACAAACAAACAAACCCCTAACTTCACATCTAAGCTTACGGAGTCTGAACTGGCTAGGAAATAGACCTTGAGGTCATGGTAGATAGATCACTTAAAATGTCACGGTCGTGTGAAAAAGGTGAATCCACATCCATATTGTACCACAATCAGAGCTTATGCTAACAGGGTTATCTAAATTCTGGGTTAGCCAGAATTTATCTTGGATTCTTCAGATGCAACTTGATCACATTACGTGACATGTATCAGAGCCTTGGTGCACATTACACTCACCATGTGGTCAGTCAGTTATTCTTGAAAATTCTGAAAGCTGCCTCATCAACAAGCACATCAAAATGGAAGAGACAGAAAGCTGCAAGTGACAGTGAAAGAGAAGCCATTCCCTGTCTTTCTCTGTCCATTATTTATCTCCCATTTTCGTCATCACAGCTACTTTCCCTTGCTCTTACTCGTTCCAATTCTTAGAGAAAATAAGCCAAGAGAAAGGGGTTATCCAAAAATGAGATTAACAACTGACAAAGAAAGACATCCAGTGGATCATCCTTCCTTCCTTATTTATTCATTTATTTATTAGTTTATTTCATAAAATATATATACTGCTTTGCAAACCTTGTGTATCTGATGTCTCTCTCTTCCAGGTTTCAGTGATTTTTGCTAAAGGAGGCACAAATGAAAGTGGTGGTACAAATGAAAAACCACTCTGCCCCATGCTGTCTAGGCACAGGACAAGCGGAAGTGTGGATGAGCCCTCAGATCAACAGATGCTCACATACATGAGTCAAGTAAATGGTTGGTGCTATGAACTGTGGTGTTCTCCTTCTGGAAGACAGAATGGGAATGATCTAGATTTCATCCTCACTCACTTAAGTATGAATAAAATAAAATAAAATTCCTTCCAGTAGCACCTTAGAGACCAACTAAGTTTTGTGTGCACACAAAAGCTCATACCAATGACAAACTTAGTTGGTCTCTAAGGTGCTACTGGAAGGAATTTTTATTTTATTTTATTCATACTTAAGTATGAATGCCAGTGTTAAAGCAAATAATGCTATGTTCACTTTGATAGGTACACATCCAGCCATGGAGCACCCTTTTACAAGTAAAGGAATCTGTATGTGGATTGTTGCATTTAGACATGGATTCGCCCATGAAGGATTGGGACACTTGCCATTAAACTGTAATGTAGGAAGCTGCTCTCAGCAATCTATTTGAATTCTATATTCTCTTCCTCTAAGCACATTCAGACAACCTAGAGAAAGGTGTTAACGTTTTACTAAATTAATTGTTCCACCATCTTTCTATAACTGGCTGCATCGTATACCTCCAAACACTGAAGTAATTTAGTTCCTTATGCAAAACAGAGTTGCCCAGAATAGACACATTGCCTAGAATAGATAGTTTATGCTGAAAATAGTCTGGTCTGTCAAGATACTAATCCTTTCAATTGGCAATTACTCTGATTTAAAATGCATATTATTATAATCTTTGAGAAGTGTTTTGATGTCCTACACATCAGCACATATAGCAGAAGTATTTTTTTAAAAGTACAGAATTACAATTATATTAAAATTAGAGTTTCCAAAAGATAGGGATTTTTTTAATCTCTCAGAAAATGTAGTACAGGCTATAGAGAGTCTATAGTTGTAAAGCCACATGCAGGTCATAGATCAAAACTATGTGGAGGTCCGCAACATGCAGAGCTTAAAGGAGGGGGGGGATGTCACATTCTTTCATTTTCAGCATAAGAAATGGCCAACTTGTTCAGGGCAAATAATTGTTTGAACTGAGGATTTTATTATTAATCTTTGAAGACTGCTGAATTTAGGGTCACAGTAAGGGTTGATTAGGTACAAGGTGCACAAAGCTCTCCTCTGTCGATGCTATTGAAAGAAGCAAGTAATTTAGATTCAGAATTGGTCTTGGATTGAAGCTCACTCCATTACCGACCATTTTCAATTTCAGCTATACAATAAACATCAAGCTCAGCAAGGAAATTAGTACATTTGGTAATGCATTGGGGGAGATGGGTGGGTCTTTCACAAGATGACACTTATCACCAAAGCTTCAGTTAATGAAACCCTTGAGTGGTATCTGCGTTTGACATATTTTGACATTTTTTGAAATCACATCCAGCATTTTCTCTCCCCCCGCCCCAGCTCCAACTGCACAATGTTCTGCTTGGGGAGGGGGGTGCTCCATCTATCTTTAAAGTAAGTGCTGAAGAGCTGAAATATTATTGGGGAGGGAGGAATAAGAAGAATCTGACTGCACCAGGAGACACAGCGAGAGCAGTAGACTTTCTCAACATGTAAGGTATTTCTGGATAAATATTATTCAAATTGAGAATGTGCCCAGATATATGTGTCTACACAATGAATTTTCAGGTATCTAACATGGATGTTTATGTTTGCTTTACAAGCTAAGGCAGGGGTCTTCAAACTATGGCCCGTGGGGCGGATCTGGCCCACTAAGCTCATAAATCCGGCCCACAGAGCCTGCCGCCCGCTCAGTCAGTGCCCACGCACCGAGGTAAACCTGGAGCAGCGAGGCGTTTCCTTAAAAGCATCTGCAGACACCTCACGGCACAGGGACTGACTGGGTGCACAGCAATGCTTCTGCAGCTTCCGATTGGCTGCAGGAAGCTCCTGCAGCCAATCGGAGTCCCCGTACCCAAAAGTGTAACGGGAGCACTTTGGTGGGAGTGCGGCGGCGGCGGCTCTACCAATGAAAGGCTGCATCTGCGTTTACCTCATTGCAGTGTGGGGGCTTTCATTGGTAGAGCCGCCACTGATGTGCTGAGTCTGGGATCCCTCGGTGAGTGCAGAGCTGGCCCAGAAAGGAGAGGCGCCGCCACCGCTGCCAGCTCCCAACTGCAGGCAGAGCTACTCGGGCAGCAGCAGCGGTGGCAGAGATAGGAAAGCAGGGGGAGGGGCTGGGGGAGAGGGGAGAGAGGTGGAGAGAGAGAAGACCCCCTCCACCGGGATCCTCACCACCCAGGGCTGGGGACGACCCCCAATTGCATCTCCTTTCAGTCTCCAGATATGTATATGTGTATGTGTGTGTGCGTTTGTATACAGGTGTATGTATGTATTTCATATGAATGAAAATACAGTATGAGCATTGACCATTTGCATTATTGCTGAGCAGTGGCTAGCAGTGACAAATATGGAACCAGATATTGACCATCTCATTAGCCAAAAGTAGGGCCATACTTCCTATTGAAATACAGTGGTACCTCAGGTTACAAACGCTTCAGGTTACAAATGCTTCGGGTTACAAACTCCGCTAACCCGGAAGTAGTACCTCAGGTTGAGAACTTTGCCCCAGGAGGAGAACAGAAATCACGCGGTGGCAGTGTGGCAGCAGCAGGTGGCCCCATTAGTGAACGCGCGCCTCAGGAGAAGAACGGTTTTGGGTTAAGAACGGACCTCCGGAACGAATTATAGCTTGTAAGCCAAGGTACCACTGTACTTATAAGTTTATGTGCATAGGAATTAGTTCATATTTTTTTCATACTATAGTCTGGCCCCCAACAGTGCCTGAGGGACAGTGAACCGGCCCCCTGTTTAAAAAGTTTGAGGACCCCTGAGCTAATGTAACAGTTTATCTAATTAATATTTTATTATTAATTACACTTATAACCTGTCTTGCTCATTAAGTGAAGTGTGAGTTACAGCAGTTTTAAAACACAAGCCGTATAAAGCATACTAGAAAGACATAAAATAAAAAAAAATCCTTCAGTAGCACCTTAAAGACCAACTAAGTTTTTATTTTGGTATGAGCTTTCGTGTGCATGCACACGAAAGCTCATACCAAAATAAAAACTTAGTTGGTCTTTAAGGTGCTACTGAAGGATTTTTTTTATTTTACTTCGACCCAGACCAACACGGCTACCTACCTGTAACTAGAAAGACATAAAACACACAATTATCCATTAGACAGGATAGCTTCTATAATCATACAGATAAATTGGTTTTTCATGTTGAACTTGTTATCTTCTCCCTAGTTGTCTTTTTCAAAGTTTCTAGCCCTTATGACTTAAGTTTGAAAATATGCAGCAAAAGAACACCAATAGCTTTTCAAAAGATCACCAAAGGATCAGTGGGGGAACATGTCCCTACTGCAGGGGCAAAAAAGCTGCACCAATGTTCCTCAAATTGGGATGTGTATCCCAATGAAAGTTATGCTGGGCCAAAAATGTTCCCCTTTTTGCAGAGTTACTTGTCTCATGTGAAAGTGTGTTGGAGAGTTTTCAGATTTTCATTGGGAGGGGATTGGGAGATGGGCCATTGGCATGGTCCAGCCAGCTGTTCTTATATTTGTATGCCTTTAATGAAAGACCAATAAGCACTGGGAGAGAGGTTAAGAGCTTAGAGTACCACTTTTTGCATAAAAATTCAAAATGTGAGGTACTACAATTTTGATTATCATGGTGGTGATCATGATGCATCATAATGGAATTAATAATTTCTAAATTATATAGGGCAGAAACTATCTGAGGACAAGATAATGAATAAAGAATGAAAGGATTTTAATTTTAGTTCATCTATCTATCCAGTGCTATTTTTCTAGAAAAAGAGGTGCTGAAACTCACAATGAATGTCTCTCTGGTTCTCTTATAATGGCAATCACGCCAACTGAGAGGTGCTAGAACTGAGTTCCTGTGAGTTCCAGTTGGGAAAAAACTCTGTAGCCATCCACCCACCCATCCTTTCCTTTTTATTTACCAGCAGCTGTTAAAATGAATTTTTGGCTGAAACTTGTATTTAACACAAATTCTCTAAATGCCTATTTGACTGGTAAATTAAAGCCTAAGTCAGATTCCCCCACATGATCATGTAGAAAAGGATTAGTGTGAAGTGAACTTGACAGTAAACAGTGTGAACCAGCAGGTATGATCACACTTTCATGATCTCACAGGTACTGTAAAAAGTACAACTGTAATCACCAAGATGACATTCAGGCTGTGTACACACATTTTATTGTTTGTTCTCCATAGTTCAAACACAGTCTAGACCTATACTGCAAATTTTTGCCCCTGAAAAGTTTATTGAGAAACTGGTTTCATTCCAAAAATAAAAGCTCACTGTAGATTGATTCTGCATCACTCTGCAGTGTGTCCATTTGAAAACAGATGTGAGCAGTCTTGGCAATGTGTGGGTATGTCCACACCTGACCAATGACATTATGGGTGGAAATATACCAAGATTACAACCACAACTTCCTTCTTCATTTACCTGGCACATGTGCAAGGTGGAAAAGGTGTGTGTGACCTAATCACAGGGAGGGTTTTCAAATGTGCATCAAGTAACTATGTCTACCCTTGTGGAAGGTTAGGATCTGGAATCAATCTAGATTGAAAGTAGTGGAGTACTGTACAAGCATAAATGATTTCAAACTGAGAAAAAACTACAAATGGGTCAGTGTGTATGTGGCCTCAGTGTCTACACTTCCCACTTTATGGTTGTGCGCATGTACAAATTCTGTTAGCCACCTCTGAAATTAAAAAGGAAAACATAGCTTAACCTTTGCACTCAGTGGAAGAAGCTTGCTAATGGTACATGTTCTCATTACCAATGGTCCTTTTCCACATCCTCTTTGCCTTAAACAGAAACCCTCCATGTTGCATTGTAATTAATTTTTAAACTTGGGCCAGTTTTCAAAGCAGTTTGTAATGTAGATGAGAGATCTGCTTCAATATAAATAATAAATGGATGCCTTTTGTTTTCATAGCATCAGTCCCACAGATGCCCAAAGTCATTGGTTATGTTCTGGCAGTGGTGATATTATAGCATTAAGGCTGCAGTCCTTTACATACCGGTACTTACCAAGGAATAAGCCCTACTGAACACAGAGGAGCTTACTTATTTCTGTGTAAAAATGCATAGGATTGCACTATTCTATATTGTTGCTGTCTGAAGTGATGTTTTTTAATTTTGATTTTTTCCTCTTGCAACATTTGGAAGAGAAGAGAGAAAGAAGGGAGGGGAAACACGCTGCTTTCTTCTCTATTTTAAACATAACAAGAGTGAATGAAATGACAGCATGGAATCCCATAACCTTGGAATCTCGTAACCTTGAGCACACAAAAGAAAGTTAAATATGTATAAAAATGAAAGGAGGGTAGCCAGAAACTAGCTGGGAGGGAATAAATAATTGCCTGCCTAAAACTAGTTCTGACTAGTTCATGACCCAAGCACACTACTGTCGGCTCTCAGATCACTTTAAATGCTGCATTGTGGCCGCTAGGATGCAAGACCAGATTTTTAAAAAGAGGTCCGTGTGGATGAGGCAGAAGATTTAAAGTTCACTCATTCTAAGGGATTTGATATTTACTCTTTAGCTCCCATGAAAGCCGAGGGAAATTATTATAGATTCATATATTTCAAAATCCCACACAGCTCTATTATTGTTCACTTTTTCTTTAGTTTGCCCTATTCAGAAGAGAGAGAGAACAATTAAAACAAAAATACAAAGCGACCTAAATAGGCCATTTCTGAATTTGACTGGTCCTACTGAGATAACACTTACCGCTTGAGTTCCAAGCCGGGTGGTCCCTCCCAAAGATATTTCCCCCTGTTACATGTGGGAGGTCATCTTGAAGATTTCAGAAATGGGAACTGCATTGCAGAGGATACGTCCTCCTGAAGAGTTGCATTGTGCCGAATGGCAATTTTTTATTTAAAACCTTGCCCTCACATGACACTGCTCTGTGCATTTTCTGTGATTCCTTCAGGCAAGGTTTAAGGTGCTGGAGCAAGAACCCTGTGTATGTCTGCTCTTGTGAAGGTTCAGAGAAGAAATAATAGAAGCTGGATATCTTCTAAACCAAAAATAAATCCTATATCACAAAGGAGTTAATACTTCTTTCTTTCTTTCTGTATTTCTTTCTCAGTGCAATTTCCCACAACCGAACAGTCATGTTATCCCACATGCTACTCAGTTTTGTATTAAGAATACTTTGTGAATTTAACAGAATTTTCATTCCCCCCCCCCCAGTAGCACTTGGTGAAGGAGGGTACAGTATCTTGTGATATAGGTATTATACACACCAAATAATAAATGTGAGCAATCAATTGATTTTTCAGAATAATTAAATAATCTTAGTTTGGATACACATTTTAATTACAACATTTCAATTTCTACCAAAAGTTTTATTCCAAAAATAGCTCGTTTTAACAATGTTTCTTAGACAATTCTGAAAATTGGTAGAGTAAAAGCACACAGATCCCGCCAGGCTCCCGTCTGGTCCAGGCTGGAAACATGAAGCTCTACTTACTTACCCATACTACTATGCTCCCCTGGAAAATGAGGAGGGGAAGAGATATAAAATCTGGGTGTCATTTGCATACTGGTGGCACCTTAGACCAAATCTCTGAATGACCTCAAGCTTCAGGAAGATGCTCAACAACATGAAATAAAGAATAATTAAGTGTGGCACCCCAAAACATTATTGTTAAGGGATCAGTTAATGGTTCCCCAGCACTATTTTCTGGTATCAGCCCTGCTCCACCAAGTAGGAGCGGAATCATAGCCAAGCAGTGCCTCCCACACCCAACTTGGAGAACTCATCTAGAAGGATACCCTGATCAAAGGATAGCTGTCACGAATTCCAAGAAAATCAACAAGGTCACACCTTCCTATTTCTCTCTCAGCAAAGGTGACCAAGGCAGTTTCTGTCCCCAAACCAAACCAAAATCAGTTTCATCCTAGAGTGACTTGGAAAGTGCTTCTTCATGCAACGCATAGTTAAACTACGGTGCTCCCTCCCACAGGTGGCTTTAAAAGAGGATGGGAGAAATTCATGGAGGAAAGTGCTATATATTTTTCCATTCACTAAATCAGGCTGCAAAACAAAGCCGCTTTGCATTGAGCTAGGAGGGTTGGACAGTCATGCTGACCTTCCCTCTGCCATAATGGAACTCCTTGTTCTGCCCACCAGACAGGTAGACAGAGGAAGCACTTCACTAATGGAAGCCTATGAAATGCCCCAACTTGGTGCTCCTGGGTCGGAAAAGGGCTGAGCCTGTCCAGAACCCATTGGCTTCTGAATTGGCTTCACTAACATTTGATGCCAGTTTCAGGCTGAGACAGCAGTTTGCCTGTCTTTTACCCGGCTAATTTGAGCAGCAGGGCTGCAAATAAAACAGCAACCTTGCTGACCTGTTATGTTCTGCCATTACCCAGGAAGAGT
Source organism: Zootoca vivipara (assembly GCF_965207765.1). Classification (NCBI taxonomy): domain Eukaryota; kingdom Metazoa; phylum Chordata; class Lepidosauria; order Squamata; family Lacertidae; genus Zootoca; species Zootoca vivipara. The sequence continues at coordinate 87,407,352 of NC_142588.1, read as the reverse complement.
TTGCATTGCTTCATGGAGAACCTTTACTGTAGGCAAACATGTAGTTCCTTTGAGTAAGTTGTGCTAATGAATAAGTGAGGTACCTTGCCAAATTAGGGATTGTAAACCCAGAGTCACACATGGTTCTTCCTGTGTAGAACCATATATGTGATGAAGATTAGGATGAGAATCATATGACCTGCTCCAGAAGGTCCCAGCATCCATGCATTAGACGTAACACTGGAATTGAGGTCTAAGCCTGCAAAGTTGAGTGTGTGCAGGTCTTTAGTCCAAGATGTATGGAAATATTGTCTTGGCTCTCGCTCATGGACACAGTACTTGGCCTCTAGCCTTGATTATTCCTGAAGGCTTTATTCCAAAAATCACTAAACAGCTTAAACATAGATCACATTACAGTTTACATGGTTCAAGAATTTAAAGAAGAGCTCAAAGGTACATGGCTAGGTACAAGCTAAGATGCTATTTCAACACTTGACAGGGTTTGTGTGTTTTGGTCCCAAACAACAGGTTGGGAATGCAAGCAGGCACTCCTGTGAGTCCGCTGGCTCTCCATGCTAGCACATCCTTAGAGACAGAGGCAGAGTATGCCCAAGCAGCTCAGTGTCTGATCCACCCCCAGGTGCTTCCTCAGTTGCCAATAAAATAATCTGGATGCTGTAGCTAGGAGTACCTTCAATCTAACTTTGGTGCACATGCTGAGCATAATCCTGGAGAGAGCAGATTTGGCCGTTGTTATACCTGCCTCCCTCACACTCACTATTAGTGCAACATGCAATGGCCAGAATGTTTTCTGGTGTCTGCAATTCAACTCTTATTACGCTGATCCTGTTTTATTTGCACTAGGTCCCTATTTCTCTGGGCCCAATTGAAGGGAACATGCCTCTTCCATAACATATCCTCATCTATTAGTCTTTGACCTCCCACACCATCCCTGCCCTGTTATTTTAATTTGTACTGAAAGCCTTCAGTTCTCTATTTTGTACAGCACATAGAGCCCTGTTAGAGCTACATAAATTTTAAGCAGCAACTGCAGCAAGATTTCCAGAGCTCATTCAAAACCTCAAGTCAGATTCTATCATATGGGAAATAAGTCTTTTTCTAGGATTGTGCAGCCTTGGTCTCTCTTCATGTAAATTAGGCTAACTATATCCAAAATTAAAACAAATAGAAATATACTATTACTGAAAAAATATCAGGCATGTGTGCATTCAGATTTCTCTAACCATATATGTATCTACATATCAGAGTAAAGTGGAAACAAACAAAAAATAGTGCTTCAAACAGGTGGACCCTCCCCAGCTTCCCCCCTCCCCAGCAAAGGCAGGATTCCTAATTATTCTTATGCTGTTGAAATTATTTTAATTTTGCATCTCAGCAGATCCACATTTGTATGCTGAAAACAGGTGTTCATCAAAAGGAGATGATAAAGAGATGCCGCAGTCAAGGCTTGGAACCTCGCCGGCATGGTGTGATGACAGATAAATTAGAAAAAATATCCTGCTCAACATCTCCCTTCTTCAGAAGGAGATTACACCTTTTTAAAAAGGCAAAACATGCAGTTCAATTACTTATTGTCTTGGCATGTGGTTGTGATGAAAAAGGCAGTCTTAAACATCAATAGAGCTAAACTAACATCCCCAGATGGGCTTCAGAAGAGGGAAACCTAAAGCAAGATCCACCTGCACATGAAGCAATGTTTTGTTGCCAATGCTTTTTTTAAAGGGTATAAATGTTTCTTCATCCTCCCATTTACAGTGCCCCTTCATCTAAAATGACCATTTCACAGGGAACTTAGGGTTGGAATCTTTAGCAGACAAAAGAGGAATAAGTGTTCCCACCTCCAGCATTAGAGCTTTCGTTCCTTAATGCTTCTATTACAGAGGCATTTGAACACATAAGAAAAAAAGTTTTCAATGCATCTATAATGAATTCAGTGGCCCCAACTCAACAGCTGCAAGGCACTATTGGGGACAGAGAGCTTTGATGCACATTGAGAGCAGAGTGTTCCAAGTCATCAAAGAACGTAAGAGGCAAACTGACTCATGTAGAACTCTGTGTGTAAACTGTCCTGCAAAATTTTAATTAATGACCAATCATTTGGTAATCAGTAACAATTTCCTAAACTAACTTATCTTTCCTTAAATATTGAGAACTTATAAAACAAAAAACAAAAAACCATGGCCTGGTTGGATAGGAAATGAAAAGAAAAAATGACAACCCATAGCAAGGTCAGGAGTTCTCGACTCACTGGTCTTTCATGCCAAGTAAGGAACCTTATAAGCAACAGCAGAGTTGTTATATATCAGGGTCAGCACAACAGGTTCTGCTGGCTGAGGAGCAGCAGCAAATGCCATTCCCCCACCCCGACTAGTTCCTTCCATAAGTCAAGGTGCACAGCACTCATGGTTTGTCAAGTTATATTGGCACCTAAGACAGAAAAGCCCACAAGCACCATTCCCCCTGCCTCACAGTAAAAATATAATCTACTAGATATTTTGGAAAATGTTTCATCAGTTTGTTCTCTGTGTGTTCACATGCCTCTCGAGATATCATCACCAACCTCAGCACAAGGTTTCCTGAGGTGTGAAAAAATGCAAAGGTGAAAGAATCTAAAGGAGACAAATAATGAGGGAGGTGCTACTATGCCAGGAGTTCATAGAATAATAGAACTGTAGAATTGGGAGGGCCCCCAGGGGTGATCTAGTCCAGCTTGCTGCAATGCAGTAATCTCAACACGTGGGTCTCCCATCCAATTTGAAACCATACCGGACCCTGCTTAGCTTTGCAAATGTGCTAGCAGTTTTATCACTGCAGCAGTTGTATTGCCTAATCGAGCCTGAAGCTCTGTTACTAGTGCTGTGCCCCATTTGTTCAATTTATATGCCCTTTCCAACTCAACATAACTCACAATGATTCTGTAAGGTGGATTCCTGCTTGTGGAAGTCCATACAAGGATTCCCTAGAGCATTTTCTCCCTCTCCTCTCTCTGCACTCCACAAAAAATAAAATAAAAAATTGCTCAGGGAGGTCGGAAGAGCCTCCAGAACAGGGAGAGGGGAGGGTCATTCTGTCTAGTTAACTGAAATGCTTGTACTGACAGAACGATTTCCATAGCACTGTACAAAATTCTTCCTTAAATGTCAAACTACACAAGGCATCACACAGTGTATGTAATTGTCCTATTCTTTTATGTATTTATTCAAATGCATTTCTAAACCACTTAATATTGAAAATAGCTAAGCAGTGTACAAAAATCCAAACATAAAAATGATAAAGCAGTGTCATAAAGGCAGAGATAAAAACAGAAAACTGAGGAGTAAGTCCCATTGAACTTAACTGAGTATTGAGTATTGAGTAGGAGTGTATAGGTTAGCATTGCCTGCCACACAACACCTAAAAAGCAACCTTTAAAAAGCTGGCCAGAATTTCCCCCCATACGCCTTTACAGCTTGGTTTAATAAACATATGGCATATGACTTTGTAATATCATTTGACCACAGTACTTTCTAATTTCTTGTATCTAATAGATGTACATACTTTTCAGCATTTCTAGCAGTTTAACAAGGAAACCAAGTTTGAATTGCAGAATTCAGAATTCGTGTTTAAATGATCAAATTACAGGTTGTAATTACAAATTAGTTTCATGTCAGGTTTGACATAAACAAGAAAAAGGTTAGGTTAAAGTATATATCTTCATCAGTTTTTTCTGCATTTGGGCTGGTTATTATTGCAGATTTTGTTTGAATCTATGTCATTCAGTAATTCAGTTTCAGTTATATTTCCTCCTCTTGTTCACTGTGAGGGCAAATGCACACTGGCAAGGAAATTATCTCATTATAAAATGGGGGGAAAGGTAGATTCAGTTTAAAGAAATGTCTCTTTGTACAAAAGGCTTTGATACAAAAGTATCAAGTGTACATTACATGTGGCAATACTTCTGCCAAAATATGATCCTTGTGGCTATTACATTAAAAAATAAAATAAGAAAAATGCATTAGGGCAGAAAATACTAGGAAAATATTGGAAAGGTTTTGATTTGTTTGTGGAGATCATCCAAGAGAGGTGCATGAATTTCTAAATACTCTTTTTCTGTCCTCTGTTCCAAAACGGTCAGCCATTACTACAGAAGCACTGGGCTAATTACAATTCCAGTGAAGATTTCATACCAGCAGAAAACAAACAACACAGAGACCATAATCCAGCACAAAAATAGGGAACCAAGCTATTAAGGCCATATTTGGAAAGGGCCAGCTCCAGCAGAGCAATAGAGCACCTCCCTTGCATATGAAAGGTCTTGGATTCAATCCCCAGCATCTCTGGGGATTGGAAACATCCTGTCTGAAATCTTTGGTAAGCCACTGAGTGTGTCTCAGGGAGTGAAGTCAAACTGCTGTATTAGCAGCACCCTGGGGAACAAGCCTGGGCAGTGTGCATGGAGGCCCAGGATTGCCCCAGGTGACAAGACAGCCTCACAGTCCAAAGGAAAGCAGAGCAATATGTTTGGCATCAGCTTGGATGCAGGAGCTGTTGGAAGGAGGCGTATAAGGTGCCATCCAACAATCTTAGGGACTCCACTCCAGATTTGTGTAGGGTTTACTCCTTTTCTTCTCCCAAAGATGTCCTGCAAGGCAGCAAAGGCTTCAGGTCACAGTATTCCTTCTCCTAGATGGGCTACCTTTCCAGGTTGACAAGCCCCATCTCTCCCTCACTTCCCTTTACAGCACATGAAATGGTCTGATACAGTGTAAGGCAACATGTTTATATGTCCCTAAGGCTGGATCATGTCCTCAGCCTCTCAACAGTGAGTTCAAGTCATGGTGAAACTTTATAAATATTTTTTCTACCTTGAGAGGATATCATTATTATTGATTTTTATTTTTTGTATCAGAAGGAGAACAGGTAAAATCCTGAATTTTTCTGGCATTCGTAATGGCCTTAAAAAATTCTGTTCATGTGTACATATGAGAAGTATTATATTAAAACACAGCTGCAACTGGGGAGCCTGCAGCAACGAAAAGCAGCAGGCATGAACAAAACAAGTTCCAGCAAGTTAAGGTAGGATGGTGCATCTAATGATTTTATGATTACCATCCTGTATCAACAGAAGTATATATATTGCACAGTCATGCAATGTAATTACACCAACAAATTCTAGGTACTCTTGTCCAAAGCATTTGATGGACTGATATATCAAATTATGTTTGTAGTGTAATGTTGATTTTTTATTTGATTTATTATAGTGTAATATTTATTGCTAACCCCTGATTCTCCAGATGTTGCTATACTTACACTATGACACCCATCATCCCTGACTATTGGCCATGCTGACTGGGACTGGTGGAAATTGTAGTCCAACAATTTCTATAGAGCCACAGATTAGTCACCCCTGCCCTGTAACCATGTTATCTGAGTGACAAGCAAATAAAAATGCTTGTTAAAACCATAAAATATAAACAAATAAACACTAAGAGCAATGTTCAGTAGCAAGTTAAATACCATTACACAGAAAGGGGGAAAGAAAAATGAAAGGATAGCCAATTGAAAAAAGCTAGGATGAACTGAAGAGAAAGGTTAAATGCCGAGACTAGGCAATAGTTATTAAAGTCTAAAAGGTCAAATGCCATTTTCTAAGAGTGGCATTGACCACCTTTGTGACCCATATACGGGTACTCAATCCCTCTCAGGCAGCTTTAATTAGCCATGAAGAGCACAGATCAAGGACACATGTGTATGCTGCAAACCTTCAAGTTGCCTGCCTACATCCAAATGCAGAACAAGTGGCAAACTATCCCTAATAACTGGATCAGATGGTACACTGGCTGTAACCACCTCTGATTCTGCTACTACTATAGCATCCAGATTGGCATGGATTTCAGTAGTTTTATCTGCAAAATCTATTGCAAATTGGCCACAGTGGGCTATTGAGTGCTCTGCGGGAAAGGACTGTACGTAGTGAAGGATAAGGAAGCAATTCAATTCAGTTAGCATTTAAAGATAAATCTACCGTATCTAATTCTTACTTGCTGAAACAATATGTGAACTGAAAGACATAATTTGAAATTCACATTTCTCTGAATTTAGCAATGAAATTTTCCATCCTAGTACATGTACTAAATGCATATACTGGGGGCAAAATATGCATAACAATTTATATATTAGTGAAAATACCATGCAAAATGCATTATAATAGGCAAAAGGGCTTTGCAAAAATGTGTATATTATATAAAATAGCATACAAGCACGTGTAGATTACGATAAATTTGCACTAAAATGACAACTAATTTACATTAGGACTTTTAAAAACAAAAATCACAAACTAATGAGGAAATGTGGAGAACTGAACTGAAGACTGAAAAAAGAGAAATGGGAAACTGAAATTGAAAGGCACACCTATCCCTAACTGAAGATCAGTAGCAGAACATCTGTCTTGCATGCAAAACCTGGAAAAGTTCCAGGTTGAGGCATTGGTGTCTCCAGGTAGGACTGGAAAAAGCTTCTGCCTGAAACCCTGGAGAGCTGCTTGCAGTCAGAGTTAGCATTACTGAGCCAGGGGGGTCGATGGTCTGACTCAGCATAAGGCAGCTTACTAGTTTCAGATCACACTGCATTCCTTACCACTCAAAAAAGCTCTGCTGCCTAACACTGTGGCACATGTAAAAGTGGCAGAAATATGTGCCTCCATCACCCACCCACCCACAGAGAATAGGTCCTCAAATGACAAATCAAAATGGAAAAACGGAAGAGAAAGGGGGGGGAGGAAGGAGATGTGACTGTACAGTAAGTATAAAGGATCAAAGCAAGAAGAAGGCCATGCAGGAATACTCCTCCCAGAACTATCATGTGTGTTTTTTCCAGGAAGCTTTTACATAGAGGAATATTTTTTTAAAGGTATGTTGTATCTGTGGGATAACCAGTCTCATATAGAGTATAGCAGTGGTTCCCAACAGGTGTTCCGCGGACCCCCAGGGGTCCGCGAGCTATGCCAGAGGGGTCCGCAAGATGCTATTAGAATAAAAAATATATTAAATATATTTCGTATGATAACAGATTTTTTTGTTTTGGCCGCTTCCTGCATGAGCAGAGTCTAGCGCAAAACTAGAATTAGATGAGGCAGTAGTTCTGCTGTATGCCGTTAGGTGGCGCTTTACAAACACTACTGTTTTGCAAAGAGGCAGCGCGCGCATTCTACTAACGCTCACCTCCCCAAGATGCTTTGCGCACGTCGGCTTCATTTGTGCGCTACTGCGCAGGTACCCTGTCTTCTCCATTCCCCTCCCTCCTCCCTGGACTCTTATAAAAAGACTCTTAATTTGGCTCTCACTTTTTAATTTTAGGATTAGGGATTAATGGGGGTCCTTGTCACAATAGCTGCTCGATGAGGGGTCCTCGAGAAAATTTTGTTGGGAACCCCTGGAGTATAGAATCATAGCCTTGTAGAGTCGCCACAAGGGTCATCTAGTCCAACCCCTGCAATTCATGAATCTTTTGCTCAACATGGGGCTAGAACCCATGACTCCGAGGTCAAGAGCCTCATGCTCTACTTACTGAGCTGCTTCAGTCTAGTTAATGCATGAAGGGGTTAATACCATAGATGAAGTTGACATGTCAAGCTTAGCCTAGGTCATTTCCCCTTACCTTTGGAAGAAGTGGTCCCCACCCCCGGTCTACCTGAGAAGTTTAGTGTGTAAAGTGGTTTGAACTGGTTACTCCATCTTAACCATATGGCTCTCACAACCCACTCTTGAGTTACTATACCAATAATTTAGGAACTTTTGCTAATTTTACAGCCTGAAGCACATAATTCTGACCTTTGGAGAGAGTGTAAGTGTCAGAGGTTCTTGTGGCTACTCTTGAGTAACGACGCTCCACACCTGCTTGTCTTTAAGGTCTTTTTATTGTGTATTCTATTTACAATGCAAAGAGTCTGGAAAACATGTCTGCTTAGTCCGAGTCAGAACCTCGCAATGGCTTCTTTCTGTTTCGCGCCCAACACAACAGCTTGGGAACCCCAAAGCACCTCCCTCTTGCCCTACGGGGTGCTGTGCACCTCAATTCAGGCATCGGGGGGAGGGCCGTCCTTCTGACTGCTCTCCCATCATTTCTTCCCAAGCTGCCTCATTCTCTACTCGGTGCTGAGGATCTTTCATGCTGTTAGAGCCTCTTCCCTCCCTCTCTACTTCCTGACTCCTGTAATCTGATCCGCTACTGGACTTACTGCTCTGAGAGGAACTTGACCTGATGAGGGGGGGCTATTCCCTATAAGCCCTCCCCCTTACAGTAAGTAAGCAGTTTTTTAACTTACCAAACAGGTGGTCTTTTCCTATGTTTGAAGAAGTGGGAAACTTTGGAAAGAAACATTTTAACATTTTGGAACTCACACAAAAGGGTCTATTTTAAAGGTCTAAGAGCTTATGTTTTTGCGGCATATTTTGTGACTTTAAATCTCTGCTGGGGTTCTCTCAACAAAGAGTACTTGCCCCAAACTTGGATCTTGGCACCCACAAATTCTACTTTCTCTCCCTCTCTTCCTGAACTAACACTACTCGCCTCTAGTTATGGTACACCACATTCTGCTACATATGAAGTCAAGGCCTACTAGAAAGCAAAGGCCAAACCCTACATTAAATAAGTAAGACTCAGCATCCAAACTTTTGTAAGGCTCTTCCTTTTCTTATTAACTTACCAAAGTTGGCTTTGCAGGGTTATAGAAGGAAAAGAAAATGTTTGAAAGATATGTGTTAATATTAGGTTAATAAACATATTCTGAATAAACATACAGTGGTGCCTCGCTAGACCAGTGTTTCTCAACCTTTTTTGGGCCAAGGCACACTTGTTCCATGAAAAAAATCACAAGGCACACCACCATTAAAAAAGCTAAAAAATTTAACTCTGTGCCACCCTATATTGACTATATAATTATGACTGTAAGAAACACTTGCCAATTGCTGTGTTGGTTGCAATCTCCTGTAATAAGGCTTCACAAGCCGCTGATTTCTCTGCCAGCACAATCCTTTGCTCAGCAAGTTTCAGGTTGAGCTCATCCAGCCAGCTTCTTTAAGTTTGTCTAAAACCACCCTCCCGTGGTGGTGGCTGTTGAGAGCTGTGCTCGCCCCGCATCGTGACCCGGCCGGCTTCCTTTCCGGCGGGTCAGCGTTGATAATTGGCAGCCGCCAGGCACGTGACAATGCAAATCGCCCTTCTCGTCGCCACATGTCACGGCACACCAGCCAGCGTCTCGCGGCATACTAGTGTGCCGCGGAACAGCGGTTGAGAAACGCTGCACTAGACGAATGCCCTGCTAGACGAAAATTCCGCTTAACGAAAGGATTTTCTGATCGGAGGTTGCCTCGCTATACGACGAGGTCTCCCTCCGCCGCCTCCCACCTGCCTCCCCCGACATGGAAGGCAAGTTCAGAGACGTCCGAAGTTGCCTTCCGTGTCGGGGGAGGCGGCGGCGGTCTCCCTCTGCCGCCTCCCACCTGCCTCCCCCGACATGGAAGGCAAGTTCAGAGACGTCCGAAGTTGCCTTGCGTGTCGGGGGAGGCGGGCGGGAGGCGGTGGCGGTCTCCCTAGCCCTCCCTAGGTGGGGGACACCTAGCCCTTCGCTGAGAAGGGCGGGCTAGGTGTCCCCCGCTTGCGTTCCCTGAGAAGGCACCCGGCTTTCTCAGCGATGGCGAGCGGGGGACACCTAGCCCGCCCGCTTTTCTTCGCCGAGAAAGCGCCCGGCTTTCTCAGGGAACGCAAGCGGGCGGGCTAGGTGTCCCCCGCTTGCGTTCCCTGAGAAGGCACCCGGCTTTCTCAGCGAAGGCGAGTGGGGAACACCTAGCCCGCCCGCTTTTCTTCGCCGAGAAAGCGCCCGGCTTTCTCAGGGAACGCAAGCGAGCGGGCTAGGTGTCCCCCGCTTGCGTTCCCTGAGAAGGCACACGGCTTTCTCAGCGAAGGCGAGCGGGGGACACCTAGCCCATCCGCTTTTCTTCGCCGAGAAAGCGCCCGGCTTTCTCAGGGAACGCAAGCGGGCGGGCTAGGTGTCCCCCGCTTGCCTTCCCTGAGAAAGCCGGGCGCCTTCTCTGGGAAGGCAAGCGGGCGGGCTACGTGTCCCCTGCTTGCCTCCCTGAGAAAGCTGTCACCTGCTGAGCGGCTTCAGGCTGCTATCCTGAGGCACGCATGACAGGCGTCGGGGGAGGCAGGTGGGAGGCGGCGGAGGGAGACCTCGTCGTATAGCGAGGCAACCTCCGATCAGAAACAGCTGACAGGCGGCGGCGGAAGGCTAAGCGCACCTCCCGGGGCAAAGAGACCCGCCCGGCGCCCCTACGATCCCCCGCTGTGTGTCGGGCGGGATGGGGGGGAAGCCAGGATCTTCCTGTCTTTCCCCCCCCCCCTGTCACACAGCGGGGATCGTAGAGGGCTTGACATCCCACTTTCCCCCCCACCGCCCGACACTGCGGGGATGGGACAAGGCTTCTTAAGCCTCATCCGATCCCCGGGCAGTGTGGGGGGGGAAGCAGACGGTGCTCCGCTTCCCCCCCCCCACCGCCCAACACTGCAGGGATGGGACAAGGCTTCTCAAGCTTCGTCCGATCCCCGGGCAGTGGGGGGGGGAAGCGGACGATGCTCCGTTTCCCCCCCACCGCCCGACATTGCGGGGATGGGACAAGGCTGTGTCAGTCGAGGTGAGGGGAAATCGGAGTCCCCCCCC